>NW_022900950.1:1198838-1258175 GCF_012274545.1 Fukomys damarensis | reverse complement strand
ACTATGTTGATTCTTCCTACCCAGGAGCAGGGGATATCTTTCCATTTTTTTATATCCTCTTCGATTTCTTTTTTCAGAGTGCTGTAGTTTTCAGTGTAGAGATCTTTTGTTTCTTTTGTTAGATTGATTCCTAGATACTTCATTTTTTTGGATGCTATTGTAAAAGGAATTTTTTCCCTTATTTCTCTTTCTGTCTGTCTGTTATTTGTGTATAGAAAGGCTATTGATTTTTGGGTATTCACCTTGTATCACACTCTTATCAGTGGTGTAGGGGTGAGCCTCTGGCTGTTGCTTGTGCACCTGTGTAGCTCTTTTCCCAAATGGTCCTTGTCTGTGGCTTGTGTGCCCAAAACACAAGGGTCAGGGGGATCTAGTTGGGATCTGCCTGCAGCTGCCTGGCTCTGGTCCACACCACCTAGTTGACTCACCTTTGTATTCACTTAATTTCATGGCTTTGCTCTGTAAAACTCCCCTGGGAAGCTGGGCCTGGACCCCTTCTGTCACACTCAAGCAGAAGCTATCTTTTGCTTAATAAATCTTTTGCACTTTCAAACTCCATTGGTCCTAGCATTAATTCTTTGATTTTAGAGGGCACAAATTCAATGGTTTCAGATATTTAATGGGTTCGGAGTTATATTTCCGTTATTTTGATTATTTTTGTTTATGTGGATTACTTGCTACCCTATATCATTTTGGGATTATTTGATTCTCTATATCATTCAGAAAAATCTAAAATTAATTTAAACATCAAAACTTTCAGAGATGTAGTATTTGGCAACTTTTATTTTTAATCTGACTGTAAATCAACTTTTTGTAGTTTAAAAGGTAAAGGGAAAAACGAAAAAATACACAGCTCAATATTTACATATTTTCCTTATAACAAAAAAATGTTCAATTTTACTCACTAATAGAAATATGTGGGTTTACAAGTAAGTACAATTTGACTGTCCAAATAAGCATTCTAAGAATACAGTCTTCAAAATGTGACATAGTTTTACAGTGTAAACTCTGCTGATTTAAAATATTTATTCTTTAGTATTGCACTTCACATATTATATCATCACTGATAATTTTATGAGTAAATAACCAGTATAAATAACCAAATGTGAGATAAGTCACATTGTCTTTGACACATTGTCTCCATTAATTTGCAGCGCAGGCTGAGTATTAATTTCATCATGTCTTCCAAAGATCCTCAAAATAGTCAGAACACTGAAAAGTTGAGTCTTAGTTCTGTGCATAGGACTTACTTAAATTTTGTTTTCTCAAAATTGTGAAGATGAAAGACCCATCTCACAGGAAAGATCTGCTTAAGTAATTAAGTACAGTTTGACAGTCTGCACAAATATAGAGACATTAGGCTAAGTGGCCACATGTGTATACACATGTTTAATGTTAAGGCCATAAAGTAAACATTAACAATCAAGAACATCAAATTGATTTGGGAACATATGTCTTCCAAAACACCACAAAATCTGGACTACAGCTTGGGAAATATTCAGAAGACTTCTTATAAATTATGCCTCATTCTCAGTTGCAAGTTATTGGGCTCATATGTTGAACTCCATGACTACCTAACACTTAACCTGTACCTTTGCTCAAACCAACAGGCAAAAATGACAAAATGTATGTGTCATCACCACTCTCAATTATACTTTACCAGAAGACAGCAATCATTTATCTCTATTAAACGCACTGTCTCTGCTGACACATTTAGAAGCATTCTTGCAAAGTTTGCTAATATACTCGATGTGCAGACTCCCCTTTTTGTTGTCATATAGAATGAGATATTTGCACACATGCACACAGTATGTTCCCCCTAGGCAGTCATCATTGGCAACTCAGAAACAACAACAATGATGTTTTGTTTGGTTGTTATGGTTTTAGACAAACTATTTGTGTTTAGAATGAGGTCTTCACAATTACAATTCAAATAATTTATACCAAAATGCAATTCTTGTTGATTTGATAAAACAATAATTTTCATGATTTTCCTTCTTTGTTTTATAATCTATTAAATTTGTCTTTTTTGTAAACAAATCTTTCATAGATAGATACAGTGGGTAAAAGAAAATATTTTGTAGTTGTAATGTTTTAGACAGAGAGAATAGGAGCTTCACTTATTCTGATAGCTGTTTTATTTTCAAGTAACACCTTAGGCATGTCCCAATTACTTTAGGGCTCTTTGCAACACTCTGTGAAAATTACTGAAGGCTAAGATGGCAGAAAATAAATTATGCTTTTTCAGGGTTAGTTAACTAATCAATGAGGCCATTACTGCAATGATACAATACTTCAAGGTCACTTGATAACATTCAGGTTCAGAACATCACTCCTCAGGGATTAACTAATTCTCATTTATAAAGAAGTGCTACTGGCATTTTTATAAGCAAAACATTTATTGGATATATACATATGATTCATCATAGGAAATGCTACTGGCATTTTAAAATAATTAAGTACTAGTTCCATTTAATTGTCATAACTAGGAGGCACTTTCACTCTATAATGAAAATGGGCAAAATTAGTTTGAGGATTCATGTACCAAAATGGGAAAGTTTGGGGCCATGTGAATGTCATGGAGAAACTAATAAGGACTGGCATAGGACATTGTTTTCTAAAAGATTTGGCTTTCAGTATTTACTCACTAAATAAGGCCGCCACATCTACTTCTCTATGCTTAGATTTTGAATCCTATCTGTGGTCCTTAGATTATCAGAGAGACATGCCATTCTTCGACAAAGACCTAACTGTGCCTGGAATGTAGGTGGAGAAGAATTAGCTGACACCTAGTCACCTGAGTATCTGAGTTACTCTCCTCTCTCCTAATCATATGGACAAAGAGTCACAAAATGAAAAGAAGCCCTTCTTTCTCACTTTTTAAATAAAAACAAATTTATACCTAATAATGGAATAAAATCACTTATGTATAACCTTGAGAAAGGCAGTTTTCAACTAAAATTTAAAGAGCTACTTTCTTATTTTACTCTGAACTGATCTCTGTGAGTAGAAGGAACATGTTAACCTGCAACAAACTTTCCGAGGTTCCTCTGCTCTAAATTGGGCATATTTGGGCAATAAACACTGAAATCTCTTATTGAGGAGAATCACATTTCAAGGGCAGTTCAATTAGTCCAATGGTATAAAGAGTATCTACTGCTAGATGTAGCTCATGTAAGGTCAAAGCTGTAATTTTAAAAGGTTATTAAAAAATCCTTTCCACATCACTGGTCATTCAAGAGATGTAGATGAAAACAACACTGAGATTCCACCTCACCCCACAAAGAATGGCTGCTATCAAGAAATCACACAATAACAAATGTTGGCGGGGTTGTGGGGAGAAAGGAACTCTTCTCCATTGTTGGTGGGAGTGCAGACTGGTGCAACCACTGTGGAAATCAATATAGAGATACCGCAAGAGCTTGGACTGGAGGCTCCATTTGACCCATCCATCCCTCTGCTGGGTAGCTTTCCAAAAGAACTAAAAGAATCATATCACAGTGACATATGCTCACCCATGTTTACAGCGGCACAGTTCATAATAGCTAAAACTTGGAAACATCGCATTTGCCGATCAGTTGGAAATTGGATAAAGATGTAGTTTTTCTATAAATGGATTATTATTCAGCCATAAAGAATGAGAAAATAGATTCATTCATAGGAAAATGGATACATATTGAAGATCTACTCCTAAGTGAAATAAATAAGTCACACATGTGTAAATACCGAATAGTTTCTCTGGTGTGAATAAACTGTAATAATACAGAAGATCCTAACAAGATAACTGATATTGTGAAATGGGAATAAAGTGGCTAAAGGTGTAGGGAAGGTGGGATAGGTAAGGGAAGGGTAATAAGGGAAAAGAAAAAAATGTGAGATAATGAAAACATGGAAATAAAGTGTTTGTAGATGGGGAGGGGAGGAGGGGGTGAAGGGAGGGCAGGGACAAGGGGAAAAAATGAGAACCAAGACCTGTCATGTAAAGGTACAAGATCCCAACAATGAATGTAACTGTACTGTATCCCTAAAATGTACCAATAAACTCAATTAAAGCTGAAAAAATGCTTTCATTGTTTCTAACAATGCTGGATAAGCAACTCATAATTTGCCAGGTGAATGATAGGCTATAATTTTCTGTTAGTTACTATCTTGAATCTTCATTAACACTAGATCAAAGAAGTGATGAAGAAAACAGTCAGACATGTTGAGCATGAGGTATTTATACAGTTGGTCCAGTGGTGTTATATTGAAGAAGAGATACAGGGAGAGAGTACAGCCCCCTTAAAATATTCTGCAGACCTGTAACTTTACCGTATTTATGGGACAAGATGAGGAAAAATAAGCCTCAATTTTTTGGGGGCTATATATGTCCTCATTATTCAAAGTTTCTCGGAGAGTAACAAGCAGATATCACTTGAGCAGTGATAGAAAATAAATGTTTACAATTTCTCAAAATTTAGAACATCCATATTGTTAATTTTGGGACTGGATGTCCCCTCAAAGTCTCGTTCAGTCAAAAGTAGCTGAATTTGGAAGGTGTGATGCTGGGATTAAGGGAGTGTGGTTACCAAACCACTACACTTAGTGAGTAGCTTGGCACTGCCCTAAAACAGTAGTTTGGATGGGATAAAAGAGGCAGAAAGATACGGTGAAGTCTCTCTCTCTTGTTGCCTTTGCTACCTTGTGTGCTCCACATTGTTTTTCCTCTGTGAATCCTGTTCATCATCACTGTCTTGGAGCCAACTGACTATGGACTGAAAGCCTATGAACTGTAGGCCAAATTAACCTTTTCCATTTTTAACTTTGGGTTTCAGGTATTTTGTCCCAGCAGGGAGAGAAAAGTAACTAACACACATATGGTTAGTTAAATTATTCCACTCACTTTGATTTTAATGTGTATATTTTTATTCCCAATTATGTGATAGCTACATGGAGATAGGCTCCCCAGCAAAGTACACATAAATAAGTTTCACTGTAGGCTTAGAATCAAGCACAGTTAGTTCCCTGAAAATGGTGTGTGTCCAAAAACATTTTGCAACTTTGAATCAAGTGTAACCCAAATCTAAGGATCAGAAGCCAATGTTAGGGTCAACCATGAGAATAATCTTTTTATTTAAGTGAGAAGAACAAAGTCAGTAAATAATTTCATTTACAGTATGTTTTGAAAATTCTGCTGTCTGTTTCTTTTGTCTCATGAGCACTAATTTCCCTATATTAGGTAAATTCTGTGTGCTGCTTTAGATTTTTGGAGTATAGTCTGGCTTGCTTTGAAGACAGTGTTGACTCTGGCTTTCTTTAGAGGTGCTCTTCCTCAGCTTATAATGTCTTGGGGAGTAAAAATTCATCTGAAAACACATATGAGTACCATCTTGTGCGGACATATTCTTACTGTGGAGAATTTCTTTTCGTGTTCCATCTAAATCTGTGATAAGATTAATGGCACAATTTCACTTGCCATCTATTTTGGTTGTAATTGGCTTTATTTCTAGTTTGTTCCATTCATTGAGGAATTTAATTTGGGGAGTTGCCTCTTAAACATCCAACATTGGACAAACCCTGTAATTTAGTTTTCTTTCTATACTTTATTCTCTCCAAAGCCCACTCACTGCAATTCAAACTAATCTTTAATGAATGTTCTTTGATGCCACAAATCCTTTCTCAGTCTCCTGCCAATAATGTCAGATTTCTTACTCCTTACCACATCAACCATGACCCACTTCTTTCCCACATATTGATAAAACACCAGCTTAGGATGCTACAACCATAGGCATAAAAAAATAAACAAAAACCTCTTCCCCAAGAACATGCCCGATAAACTCATAATTCACATCTAGTGGGACTTTCAAAGAAGTACAAAGTATTTTTTGTTGCCTCTTTCAATTCTTTGATCATTTTCACATTTATTTCAACTTTTACCAATATTATTTTTTCTCATTGAGTTTATTGGTACACTTTAGGTATACAATACAGTTACATTCATCATTGGGATCTTGTACCTTTACATGACATATCTTGGTTTTCATTTTTTCCCCTTAGCCCTGCCCTCCCTTCACCCACTCCTTCCTTACCAATATTCTAAGATTTATCCTTTCATTTCTGCAAACTATCTCCATCATGCTATATATAGAAAATATGTACCTTTTTTATAGATGACACAAATTTCTAACTTTGAAGTACTTTTACATTCACTTGCTTCCCCTCTTCTTTTAATTAATTAATTGTATTGATACATTTAAGGTATACAATGTAATGTCCACTCTTAATGCCTTTTGAGTGGGTATGATGCCTCCTTTAAGGTATAAGGAGACAATTTTCTTCCATAATTTTAGTTTTGTCTTTTCCTTCCTTCTCCACTGCATTTAATTCCAGAAAAATGCAAATGTACAGCCTTGAAAAGTTCCTAAGTGATTAGCTTAAATATTAATTGTACTACATCTCTTTAAATTTATCCTCAAATCACAAGATTTATCTATTTTAAAATTTTTCATGTCCCATTTTCTAGTTTCACTGAATAAAAGAATTGACTGTTGATACCAAGGAATTTTATGTCTAGTCTCAGAAAATAGCATACTCTGGCATTTTTCTCTGAATATATGAGCTCAAGTAATCTTAAAATTTTGCACCCTTGTATTCTCTACCTGTTTCCCATGTCTTTTATACTACAACATGGCTCCTTTGAAATATCTACTTCAAAATTTGCAACATTCATTATAGATGGAAAAGAGCTGATAATTCAGTGGAGGTATGAAACCGTATATCAAATTGCTGCAAACAAACCTAAAACCTCAAGAATCCTCAGTATTTGAATAAACAGAAAACATACAGAAGTGGTCATCTGAGGAGTTTATTCTTGAAGAAAAAAGTGACTCACCAAGCTGGAGAATTTCTGCAATCACAAGAAAAGACAGTTGTGAAAAGTAAAGATGAAAGACAATGGGCTGAGTGGAAATATTAAAGACTCTTAGCAAAGAGACAAAATTTAAAAGATCCTAATGGGATAATTAACAATGTGAAATAGGAATAAAAGGGCTAAAGATTTAGGGAAAGTGGGAAGGATAGGGGAAAGGGAATAAGCTAAAAGAAAAAATGTAAGAAAATGAAAAAATGGAATTAAAGTGTTTGTAAATGGGGAAGGGAGGAGGGGGTGAAGGGAGAGTAGGGACAAAGGGAAAAATGAGAACCAAGACCTGTCACGTAAAGGTACAGGATCCCAGCAATGAATGTAACTGTACTATATACCTAGAATGTTTCAATAAACTCAATAAAACCAAAAAAAAAGATACATGAGCCCTCTGGGAAAGAAAATGGGATTTCAATTCTTTATCATTAAATATCAGTATCTCCAGTATTGAGATGGGATTGGGAAAAGAAATAGTAATAATCAAGAAGCTGTACATTTGAAAGAAGAGTTATAAGCTCCACTCTATCCGCTTCCACTACCCCTTAGGTCTTATATATTTGCATGAAAGGTAAAATGCTGTGGATTTTTTAGATCTTAAGGAACAATGTGTATGAAAAAGCTAGAATACATTAATTTGTCTTTTAATGTCATTCACTCATGACAGGAATTGTTAAATTTGAAAATTTTCTCTGTATTATGTAGTTTTTTAAACCAAAAATTAACTAAAAATTAACTAAAAAGAGGATTTTGGGCAGAAATTAAGTTTTTTTTACGCTAAATTTAGATATTTCTGGGATTCCTGAATCAAATTTATCTTATCTTCTGACAAATTCCCAAGAATCTTTAAAATGCATTTCTGTGTATGGATTGGGAAGGTAGAGAAAGTTGAGGCTTTCAAATTAAAACTCATCATGATAACTAAAAATCAATGGATATTGACCCAGAGGCACTTTTCTTTACTTTAAATCCCATTCTGCTTTTTAAAATTATATTTTCTTTAAATACCTGTCATTTCATACTGTTTCTTTACTCCTTTAAAACATAAAACTTTTACAGCCTTCTGCTGGTCTTCCAGTACATGAATGTTTCCTCATGGAATTTGGAAATATCCTTTCTAAATGTAGTCAGAGGAAGATAGGGCCTTGTCTTCCAGTAGCTCTGGAAGCTTAGGAGCCTACCTTTAAGCAATGCCAAGTAGCAAACAAAAATATTCTAATTACAGAAGACAATTAGTAAACTCAACAATAATGTCTACAACTCTCCATGATCTCTTTAGTGTCCTAAAATTGAATCTAAACATTCTTGCTCCACAGTCTGCACTCTTAACCCAGTGTGATACAATGATCTGGATAAGTTCTGAAATTATGGATATTGGTATGGATTAAGGAAAGAAAAACAGCAGAAACACAAATCAAGATGCTTGTGGGGAGTACTATGAAACAACATAGTTCACTTGTTATTTTTCTCTCTCTCTCTCATTGAGTTTATTGGTACATTTTAGGTATTCAGTATAGTTGCATTCATCATTGGCATCTTGTACCTTTACATGACAGGTCTTGGCTCTCATTTTGTACCCTTGTCCCTGCCCTCCCTTCACCCCCTTCTACCCTCCCCATTTACTTCATTTCCTCATACTTTTTTCTTTTCCCTTATTTCCTTTCCCCTACCCTTCCCACTTTCCCTACACTTTTAGCACTTTTATTCCTGTTTCACACTGTCAATTATCTCATTAGGAACTTATGTACTATTACAGTTTATTCACGCCAAAGAAACTATTCAGTATTTACACATGTGTGACTTATTTATTTCACATAGGAATATATACTCAATATGTATCCATTTTCCTGTGAATGAATCTAATTTCTCATTCTCTATGGCTGAGTAGTATTCCATTTTATAGAAAAACCACATCTTCTTTATTCAATCTCCAACTGATGGGCAAATGGGCTGTTTCCAAGTTTTAGCTACTACAAACTGTGCTGCTATAAACATAGGTGCACATATATCATGGACAAATTCCACCAGGGCAGAATTTGTAAATAAAGAGAGGATGGGTTTGAAGGGAGAGAAGAGGAATGGCATAAAAAGAGGAAGCTAAATCATTATAGGTACAAATTCACTACGATAAATGTTATCATTATATACGTGAAAAAGGTACCAGCAAAATAAGAAGAAAATACAGAAAAAAGTTTGATTTAAGTATGAGTAATAAGCTCAGATCTTTGGACAGTGCCTACAGGCTGTATGACACAGATCGCGGTATGTCCTATATTTTGTTAATTTGTTGGATTTTTTGTAGTAATGTGGCATACATTCAAAACTTCAAGGAGAGAAATTCCTTTCTAAACAACATTAATCTAACAATATAAAAATTATCTTTTAATTAAATAATTATTCTTGATATCATGACATGTTTGTGAATATATGCCCTGTAGTATAAGTATATATTCAAGTTGTGTCTGCTTCTGTTATAGTTGCAGGGTGTTTTGGTGGACAGGTTTTTAAATTAAGAGAAGATATTGGTAAATTCTAGGTAGCTAGCTTTCCACAAAATCTTGTCTTTAAAATAGTAGAAACATAACATTACTAAAGAGGCTTGTTTCAGAATTTTTGAATATTCCTTTCTTTCTGATACAGAGTTTTGCTTTGTTGGCCAATTTGACCGGACTTTCACATTTGTCATGCATCAGTGCTCCTTAGTAGATCAATGTTTGCTCTGCTGACCTGAACCTGATTCTGCCAAATACAGTTTAAGTAAAACTTTTCTCCAAGTAATGAATTTTATTCCTTTCTATGAACCCTGAATTCTGCTCAGCTAATTTGTATCAGTCAGTATTTGATTCTGACAGCAATCATTCTTTCATTATCAGTTTTATTCTTTCGCTGGTATTTTCCTTATAGTTTTTGAACCAGTACCTTACATGATGGACAGAAGGCTAATCTCACAGACCTCAGTTTAGTCTTATATTAAGAGTACAAACATTAAAATCTGGGTATTTAGGTTAAAGATTTATACTAGTGCACATCAAAGACATGGAAATATCCTAGTTTTATGTTTCTTAAGTAATTTCTACTGATTAAATCAGAATGTAATCATTTTATCTTATATAGTAACATATAAATATATATATTGAAGATAAAACATTAAACTAATACAAAACGAAAAATAAAAAATGAAAAGATTATTTGACCATCATGGTGGCTGTGTACATCAGTCTTTCTACTGTTCTCAATTCAACAGCACTAGCTACTCTTAACATCCTTCTCTAGCCATCTCAGTTTACACAGAACACTACTTCAGCAACAGTATACACTCTTGCCTCAATGTTGTTTTCTGCCATATCTCCCCACACAAATCTAACCTTGGGAGATCCAAACCATGGCATCTTTCTCTGCACCCACAAAGAGGGATGTTCTGTTACAAATTGGTCACCTCTTCCTTTGGGAGGCCCTAAATGTACTGCTTGTAATTTTTCCACATTTCTCAGGCCCAATCAAGCTCACACAGTCTCTGAAAAATTATGTCAATGCTTGAACCACCTGGACTATCCTCTCTCCAACTATTGAGGACCATTTGTAATTAATAGAAAGTTATAGCCAGATGTGGAGAGCTCCTCATTTTTCAGAACCAAGCAGAAACACAGTTTGCTACTCCAAATGTGATCTGCTCTCAGGCAGCCTGGGCAACACCTGGAGATCTGTTAAAAATGCAAAGTCCAAGGCTCCAACCCAGACCTACTAAACCCAAATCTACATTTCTCAAGGCGTGTGTGTGTGTGTGTGTGTGTGTGTGTGTGTGTGTACATACTGCACTTAGAAGTACTGGAGTGACAGAAGAAACTAATGGTTTGTTTTCTCTTTTGAAAAGCAGTTTTGTTTTGTTTTTTTCTTTTTGCTTCAACAAGGCATATTTCCTTTCTCCTGCTCTTCCCACAGACACTTATGCTGAGACTATTTCTTCTCTCCTCACAGTATTTAGTTTCTCTCTGAACTACAATTCTCTGTACTAATTTTTTAACTCTCACATTTCTCCATTAACTACTCACATTTATCCAATTAAAATAAAATAAACACATCAGTAACTGCCATATTTTAATTTATTTTTTTGTGTGCAAGGCCGGACTTCTCAAATGCGATGTTTATAATCAGTATGTCCTTTTTTTATATAACACTTTCTTTTCAATCCATCGTCTTTGGGCCATCTCTCCATTAGAAATAGTTCTTACTAAGTTTACCCATTATCTTTAAGTTTTTCCCTGAACTGCATTTTTCTTATTCTCTCTGCAACACTTGATTTTGTAGGAAAGTATATATAAATGAATAAAGGAAAATATAAATGATTTGATATCTTAAGATTCTTACCTTTCCACTATCTTCTCCCACATGTAACCTTCCTAACCATTTCCTCTGATTTCTAGAGAAAATAAGCACATTAAAGCACATGCAAACTCTATTTTTAAACTGCTCTGTGTTCAGTGCACATAATAATACTGGGGACTATCAAATTTTATCAATATAATAAATATATACTTTAAATGATGTGTTTCATTTGATTTACTAAAAGTTTCTTTCTTTGTTAACAGAGTTCACCCAGTAATTGGCTATTGCATATATAAAACATTCAACCTATTTCTTTTTTCACTTATTCCTCTAAGAATAGACATGATTACATCAAAGGATGTTTTTATATGATTAAAAAAAGGTGAGGATAATGAGAATTCCTCTTCTTATTCCTGGAATTTGTCCTTTATTTAATTCTGATGTCTTCCCATGCTTATGAACTGTTGGGTTTTTACCATTTTCATTATTTGAATATCTCTTAGAAGTAGCAATATGGATTCATGGGAAAGGAAGAGAGAATTTCTTAAGACTTTTATTATAGGATTCAGAAATTTGAAGCTTATCCCAATTTTATTCACAAAGATTGTGAGGAATCTTCTAGATGAACTTGTCTTCCCAATTCCTGAGCCTGCATAATTCCCTAGGTTGCTGCCAGTGTACAGATAGAGAACTAGTAAGTCATTAATTGTTCTGTTGCGTTCTTCAGGAAGTCAACTGGTATAAGGCCATGTATGCACATTACAATCATGTTTCCTTCTAGGAAAATGTAAAGATCCTTAGATTAGGCATATTTATATATTCAAATGTGTGTATAGTTCTGTTTTAGAAAATTCAAAATTTGCATTATTATACAATCTTTGTTTTCAAGAATTTCTTCTTTTAATCTGGAAAATCTTGAGAATTTTGAGAACCGAGTTTAAGAGAACACTGATTTCAGAAGGCTCCATTAGCAATAGCTATAAAGAGTTATGACATCAAAAGCACAGACAAAAAAAAAACAGAAATAAAAAAGTAGTGTCATGTCAACCTAAAAAGTTTCTGCACAGCAAGGCAAACAAACAGAGTGAAGAGGTAACTCATAAAATGGGAGAAAATATTAGTGAACTATACATCTAATGAAAGATCAATTTCTAAAATATATGAGAAAGCCCTATCACTGAAAAGTAAAAAATCAAACAAACATCCCAATAACCTGATTTAAAATAGACTAGGGATGTGTACAGGAACTCTAAATTAACACAGGTTATAGGACAATTTATACTAAATATGTAAAATATGTAAATAAACTATGCCTTTCTGTAAGTCTATCTGTGTAACTGTGTAAAAATATATTTGGAATTACATACCTTAAATTTTAATGGTTTCCTTCATAGTGTTTTATTTGTTTACATCCTGTTTATGTTATACTAATTGTAGCTATTAAATAAAATATACTATCACTAATTATCAGGAAAATGCTAATCAAAACTACATTGAGTCATTTACACATTTCAGGAATATATGGTATACATTTCAGGTATATAGTAGTATTTCAGTTCATGAATTCTTTTGTTTGCAAACAATTTGGTTCATAAATAGAAGGATTTGGCAAAATTTTGTTTTTGTTTTGTTTTTTGGCACTGGGGATCAAACTGAGGACCTTGTATTTGCAAGGCAGGTGTGGCACCACTGATCTTAAATCACCAGCCCTAAATTTTTGTTTTTGTTTGTGAACTCTGCATCTGGTAATGAACATGACCATGACCATCTGTCCCACACCAATATAACATGGTCATCTTTTGCAGAATCATGGAACAAATTAAGTTTGTGAACCAATGTACCACAGTATATATGTTGTAAAGCTTTAGAGCAATTAGAATCCTTGCACACTCTTGGTAGAAATATAAAATGGTTCAATTCAAATGGGAAACAGTATAAATTTCACCAGAAAATTAAAAATATAAATATTATATGAACCAGCAACCCCACCTCTTGATATTTATTCATAAGAATAGCAATCATTATGTGGAAGAGATATGAACACTCCTGTATCTGTTGAAATCTGGTTGCTGGGGGTTAGGAAATGGAAAATGGGGCAGTTACTAATCAATACCCATAAATTCTCAGTTGCAAGCAAGATGAGTAAGTTCTTATAATAGTCTGTATAATATTCTGCCCATAATAAACAATAATGTACTGTACACTTAAAATTTTGATATGAGAGTAGATCTCAAGGTAAGTGTTCTTATCATTATGTTTGCAAAAAATCACAATTTGAAGAAAATTGAAACAAATATGTATAAGGCTAAGGTTGGCCTAGTAATAGTTACCAATTTTCTTGTTTTCTCAAGTAATATAAAAATAAAGATATACATGTAGATTTTTAAAAGTATACATATTTCTTTCATAGAACTCCACTAAAGTTGAGATGGATTACATACTGAGATGTTACTAGAATGGATACAAACCAAGACAGTCTAAACCCATGGTTTACTTTCCAGGTTCTAGTGGATTTGGTTGTGTAGTGGTGTAGAATCTGCTTGGCATTTCCAAGGACCTGGGTTCTATTCTCAGCACCAAAGTGCTAAAAAAAAAAAAAAAGAAAAGAAAAGAAAAAAATCCCAAATTTATCTTCTTTCCATTATCTTCATTTCTTTCTTTCTTTCCTTTATTTAACCATTAGAGTAGAAACACAATCTGACTACACCAAGTTCTACCCTTCTCATTCAATATTTCAGCGTGCTTTGAAAAGAAACTTCTGGTTAGATTAATGTAGACTTTGTTTATCTATTTACTTGATTTTCATACAAAAGCTTAATGGCTTAAGTGCCCTGACCAATATACCTTTCAAAAAGCATTAGATAAACACTGCAATATTTTGCAAATTCAGTTTTGTTTATTCTTTTTTAATCAAACTTGGTCAAACTCTGTCCCTAGAAAGAGATCTAGGAAGGGATGAACTCCCATCATAGCAAAACTTAACCAGTCTCTGTTGCTTTTCTTTACATTTGTAGCTTCTGCCATTGGTAAGATAGGCTACTCTTTCTGAAAGCTTTCAGACCTCATCTGGTATAGCACATGAGTTGCTGAGTCTAAGTGAACCCTCACTTAAAAAAATAAACATTGAATACATGTCCTCATATTTTAGCCGTGTGATAAGGGATTTGTTTTAATATGATTACATATATCATGTTAAATTAAAATTAAATTGTCTTAGTATTCCTTTTCTGTATATATTAACATAGAAGAATTCTTCAAAAATGTTATGAAACAATAAAATATAAATTGTCAATAATACTTGGTGTTCATTTAAATTTTACCACTGGTTACAACTTTTTTGTTTTTTTTAAATTGAAGATCAAACTCAGAACCTTGTTTTTGCAAGGCAGATGGTGGCACTACTGAGCTAAATCCCTAGCCCTACCTACAACTTTTGAGCCCTTCACATCCTTGCTCACTGAACAGCCAATACTTAGCACTGTTGCTTCTTCTTCTTCATTTGTTCATTTGTGGTAACAGGGAGAATAATGGTCTTATGGGTCAGGTTTAGAAATAATATTTATAAATTTATACTACAAAGCCTGGCATATGTGCATATCATGAGAGCATTAAATTTTAGGAAATGCATATACCATCTTTCTTTCCAAAACAAAGGCTGAAGATTTATAAGAAGCTTAATTTCCACATGGAAAAAAATAATTTATTTTAACATCTTATCAGTCCAACTATTTAAACACTGGATGACCAAAAGTTGCACACTTTTTCTTACTTTTTAACAAAACAGCAGTTTCATCAAACTTAGTCATTGATTTTTCTGTGCATGGTATATCTTAAAACATGCAGCATATAATGCAATTTTACAACTTGCACAGTAGTATAAAGCCTCTGAATTATTTGTCTTTCTTTAAACAACACACTTTACAATGTTGTGCTGGCCTTTTCTTTTTTTCTATGAGTGGCGATAATTGTAATAAAATGTCTGCCCACTAAATGTAATGGACAATGGACATCCTGGTTAGAATATCAATATCCTGTATTTTTTAATTATTTGTTCTATTAGACTTAATATAAATAGTAAACAAATTTTTGAACCCCTTTTGAAAAAATAACAAGTGAGTTCCATAATGTTTGGTCCAGAAGGTGCATAACTATTTTATAATAATATTTTCCCCACTTTTTGATTACAGGATAGCTTGTGTTGTAGTCAGCGGGATTGGGCAAGGGAATACATTAAATATAGGACACATAACTTATAAGGCTAACTTATGATAATTACCCAAAGAGTCAAATGCAAAGGAGTGCAAGAGGTTAACTGCAAACTAGAAGACCAACACATTCAACTGAGGACCTGGATCATAGCAATCTCCCACACAAGTCCAGGTAAAGGTTTAGAATCCAAGGCAAGGTCCTCCTTGACTACAGCCAGTAGCCTAGCGCCCACAGCAATGTCTCATGCTGGTTCATATTGAGGATCTGCACCTGGAAGTCCCAAAGACCAGTGGTGGAAGCCAGAAAAATCTATGCTTGTGAGATGAAGGATCTGTGCCACTAAGCTGAGGGATCTACATGGGAGCCAGGAAGTGATGTTCACAGTAAAGATCAAAGGTCCCCTGATGAAAGCAACAGCCATTCCCAGCAAGGTACCACGCTCCTCCTCCGATGACAGCAGCCTAGTTCCTATTAGGAAAACCATCTGCAGCAAGAATCTCCTAGAAAATCAAAAGGCCAAGATCTTCCTTTGTATTTCTACATTTATGGCTATTGGTAACAATCTTCAGGTGGATCCTCCATTCTCAGACCATGCTGGTTCAGTTCAGCTGGGCTTTACAAGTTGAACATTAGTCAATCCATTACTGTTTCATAGATGTTGGTCAAATATGTTGATGTCATCCACAGAATTAGTGTACTCATTGACCACTTTTGGAATATCTTAATTTTGTTTCTACTTTCAAGATCTATCATTTCTTAAAAAATTGAGTTTATTGGTATATTTTAGGTATACAGTACAGTTAAATTCATTATTGGGATCTTGTACCTTTATGTGACAGTCCTTGGTACTAATTTTTCTCCTTGTCTCTGCCCTCCCTTGCCCCTACAACCCTCCTCATTTACAGACACTTTATTTCCATCATTTCATTTTCTCAGATTTTTTTATTTCCCCTTATTATCTTCCCCTACCCTCTGACTTTCCCTACACCTTTAGCCCCTTTATTACTATTTCACAATATCGGTTATCTCATTAAGATCTTATGTACCATGGCAGTTTATTCATGCCAGATAAACTATTTGGTATTTACACATGTGTGACTTATTTATTCCACTTAGGAGGATATCCTCAACATGTACCCATTTTCTAAGAATGTATCTAATGTATCTAATCTCTCATTCTTTATGGCTAAATAACATTTTTATAGAAAAAAAGACATTTTCTTTATCCAGTTTCCAATTGATGGGCAAATGGGCTGTTTCCAAGTTTTAGCTATTACAAACTGTGCCACTATAAATATTGGTGCGCATATATCACTGTGACATGATACTTTTAATTCTTTTGGAAAGATACCCAGCAGAGGGATGGCTGGGACAAATGGAACCCCTAGTTCCAGTTCTTTGAGGTATCTCCATATTGATTTCCATAGTGATTGAACTAGTCTGCACTTCCACCAACAAAGGAGAAGGGTTCCTTTCTCCCCACAACCAAACCAACATATGTTATGGCTTGATTTCTTGATAGCAGCCATTCTTTGTGGGGTGAGGTAAAATCTCAGTGTTGTTTTCATCTGCATCTCTTGAATGACCAGTGATGTGGAACATTTTTTCATATATTTACTTGCTGCTTTTACCTCTTTGTCTGAGAAATGTCTTTTCATTTCAGATGCCCATTTTAGAATTGGGTCTTTATATTTGGGGGGACTGATTGTTTTGAGTTCTTTATATATCCTTGATAAGAGTCCTTTGTCTGAGGAGCAGCTGGTAAAAATTTTTTCCCACATTGTAGGTTGTCTCTTAGTTCTGTTGATGATTTCTTTTGCAGTGCAGAAGCTTTTTAATAAGATGAGATCCCAGTTGTTGATTCTTTCTGTTAGTTCCCATGATACTGAGGATTTGTTCATAAAGTCTTTTCCTATGGCAATGTTTTCAAGAGTTCTGCCTAATTTATCTTCCAGCAAGTTCAGTGTTTCTGTTTTAATACTTAGATCTTTAATCCACTTTGATTTTAATTTAGTGCATGGTGAAAGACTAGGGTCTAGTTTTAATCTTCAGCAGGTTGAGATCCAGTTTTTCCAACACCATTTATTAAAGAGGCTATCTTTCCACCAGTGGGGATGGTGAGCTCCTTTGTCAAAGATGAGGTAGTGAGTACATCTGGATTTGTTTTTATGCCTTCCAATCTGTTCCACTGATCCTCAGATCTGTTTCTCTGCCAATACCATGCTGTTTTTATCATCGTGGCTTTGTAGTATAGTTTCAGGTTGGGAATTGTTATTCCCGCTGCCATGTGTCAGTTGCCTAGGATGGCTTTTGATATTGTAGGTCTCTTATGATTCCAAATGAATTTTTGGATTCTTTTTTCTAGTTCTGTAAAGTATAGTGTTGGAATTTCAATTGGCATTGCATTGAATCTGTATAGTAGTTTTGGTAGTATGGCCACTTTCACTATGTTGATTCTTCATACCCAGTATCAGTGGGTATCTTTCCATTTTCTTATATATTCAATTTCTTTTTCCAGAGTGCTATAGTTTTTCAGTGTAGAGATCTTTTGCTTCTTTTGTTAGATTGATTCCTAGATACTTCATTTTTTTGGATGCTATTGTGAAAGGAATTGTTTCCCCAATTTCTCTGTCAGTGAGTCCGTTGTTTGTGTACAAGAAGGCTATTTATTTTTGGGTGTTCACCTTTTATGCAGCTACTCTACTGAATCTGTCAATTAAGTCTAGAAGTCTTTTGGTGGAGTTTTCTTGGTCTTCAATGTAGAGTATCATATCATCAGCAAATAATGACATTTTAACTTCTTCCATTCCTATCTTTACTGCTTTAATTTCTTTCTCTTGTCTAATTGCTGTGCATAATGATTCCAGAACTATATTGAAGAGGAGTGGTGATAGTGGGCATCCTTGTCTTGTTCCTGATTTTAACATGAAAACTTTCAGTTTTTGGCCATTTCATATGATGTTGGCTGTTGGTTTTTCATAGATAGCCTTTATTAAATTGATATATAGACCATCTATTCCAATTTTTGCAGTTTTTATTATGAATGGGTGTTGAATTTCCTCAAATGCTTTTACTGCCTCTATTGAGAGTATCATATGGTTTTTGTCCTTGACTTTGTTAATATAGTTTATAACATTTATTGACTTATGTATGTTGAACCATCCTTGCATCCCTGAAATAAATCTGACTTGGTCAGGATGTATGATCTTCTTGATGATCTTCTGTATTCTGTTTTCTAGTATCTTATTAAGGATTTTTGCATTTATATTCATTAAGGAGATTGGCCTGTAGTTCTCTTTTTTAGTTGTGTTTCTCCTTGGTTTGGGAATAAAAGCATTTCTTGCTTTCAGGAATGAATTTGGAAGTATAGCTTCCCTTTCAATTTCGTTGAAAAGTTTGAAGAGTAAAGGCAGTAGTTCTTCTCTAAATGTCTTGTAAAATTCAGCAGTGAATTCATCAGGACCTCAGCTCTGCTTTGTTGGTAAATTTTTAATTACATTTTCAATTTCACTGACAGTAATCAGGTGTTTAGAATATTTTTTTCTTCTCTGTTCAACTGTGGTAATTCATAATTATCTAAAAATCTGTCCATTTCTTCTGTTTTCCATTTTATTAGAGTATAGGTTCTCAAAGTAGGTATTAATGAGCCTCTGGATTTCTGTTGAATCTGCTGTGACTTTGCTTTTTTCATTTCTGATTGCATGGATCTGAGCCTTTTCTTTCCTTTTTTTTGATAAGATTAGCTAAGGATTTATTGAGTTTATTTATACCTTCAAAAAACCAATTCTTTGATGCATTTATTTTTTGTATCATTTTCTTAGTTTCCATTGCATTGATTTCTGCTCTAATCTTTATAATTTCCTCCCTTATATGAGCTTTGTGTTTTTCTTGGTCTTGTTTTTCTATTAGTCTGAGATTCCTAATTAGGTTGTTTATCTGAGTTCACTCTGTTTTCCTAGTTTGGGCTTTCAGTGCTATGAATTTTCCATGTAGAACTGCTTTCATTGTGTCCCATATATTCCTGTACATTTTATTGGCATTTTCATTTATTTGTAAAACCTGTCTGATTTCTTCTTTAATTTCCTCTGTGATCCATTGATTGTTCAGGAGACTGTCATTCAGTTTCCATGTGTTTGTGAAGTTCCTAGAGTTTCTTGTGCTATTGATCTCCAGCTTGATTGCACTATGATCTGATAATATAGAGGAGATAACCTCAATTCTTTTGCATTTATTCAAACCTTTTCTGTGAGCTAGTATGTGGTCTATGTTGGCGAATGACCCATTTGCAGCCAAAAAGAACGTATATTCTGATTTTGTGCAGTGAAACACTGTATAGACATCTATTAAATCCATGCATTCAAAAGCTTGGTTGACTTATAGTTTTTCATTGTTGATTTTCTGCCTAGATGATCTGTCTATTTGTGATAGTGGGGTATTTAAATCCCCCACTACAATTAGTGCTTGTTTGGTTTTTCATGTTACTTAGTATTTGTTTTATATAGTTGGGGACATTAATATTTGGTGCATATATGTTTATGATTGTCATCTCTTTCTCTTGAATTGTTCGCTTTACAAGAATGTAGTGGTCTTCTCTGTCTCTCTTGATCAGTTTTGGTTTGAAATTTACTTTGTCTGCGAATAAGATTGCTACCCCTGCTTTTTTTCTGAGCTCCTGTCACATGGAGAATTGTTTTCCACTCTTTCACTTTCAGTCTATGGGCTTTGTTTTGCAGTAGATGTATTTCTTGTATACAACATATTGTTGGATTTTACTCCTTAATCCATTCTGCCAGTCTGTTCCTCTTGATTGGTGAGTTGAAGCCATTGACATTGATGGTTATAACTAATATGTACTGACTTATTATTGTCATGTTATTGTCCTTTTGTTCACTCTTTTTACTTTTTCTCCCCGCTCCTTTTAGTTTCTTTCCTTGCCTATTTGATTTGCTCTGTTGGGCCTCATGGTGTTGTGATCTTCATTGTCTTTTTCTAGGATATTGTTCAGATTTCCTTGAGTGCTGGTTTTGTGTTCATAAAGTTTCTCAGGTGTTCTTTGTCATGCAAGTATCTTATTTCCCCATCCATTTTGAAAGAGAGTTTTACAGGATACGTTAGTCTAGGTTGGAGGTTGTTTTCTTTTAGGATTTGAAATACCTCATTCCAGGCTCTCCTTGACCTGAGGGTTTGTGTTGAAAAGTCTCCTGTGATGCTGTTGGGCTTTCCTTTGTATGTGATTTGTTTCTTTTCTCTTACTGCTTGTAGTATTTTGTTCTTCTGTTGGATTTCTGGGATATTGATTATTAAATATCTAGGTGTAGATTTTTTTTTTTATTTTTGAGTGTGGCTAGTTGGAGTCCTATATGCCTCACTTATCTGTGTATCTAATTCTTCCCTTCTGTTTGAGAAGTTTTCTGTCATTAATTTTGTGAACAGCTTTTTAAAGTCATTTGTATTTTCTCTTGATACTTCATGGATTCCTATCAGTCTTATGTTATTCTTCTTTGCATCATCTAGGAGCTGTTGGATAGATATCTCATGAGCCCTTACTGTTTTTAAGAGACTGCTCTTTTCATGGTGACTGACTGAAATCCTATCTTCTATATCTGTAATTCTATTTTCATAATCTTTTATTATGTTGCATACACTTTCAATAGAGTTTTTAATCTCCTGGATATCTGTTTGAACCTGTTTTATGGATTCCATTTCTTTTCTCTGTTGGCCATTCATTGTTTCCATTTCTCTCTTATGCTGGGCCTTCATGGCTTCTATCATGGTCCTGAGCTCTTCTATTTTTTTCTCAGTTTCTCTTCTAGAGTCTCAAATCATGACTTCCATTTTACTCACCATCTCTATGGTTATCTGGGAAATTGTTTCTGTTTTAAATTTTTCTAGAGCCTGATTGATCTGTTTTGTTACTTCCTGTGCTATTCATTCAGGGTGTCCTGCTGGTTTACTATGAGACTTTTCATCCTCATTTGCCCTATTATTTGCTATTGGTGAACTGGAAGTCTGTCTTTGTGTCTTGCTTAAGTGTTTTCTCATTTTTATTTTTGTTGTTGGGTTGTCCTTGGTTTAATTTCTGGGTTATTACTTAAATCTTCTTGATATAGTTGTGCTTTAGCTTTTGAGTCTGTAATGGCTCATAGACATTCTCATTTTCATAATATCAGAGAAAACAACTCATTAAATCAATCACAATTCTTTATCCCAATTGATACAATTAGCAGCACAGTAGGATTAAACACAACTTGCAAATTGACCACTTGTGGTAGTCATTAATCTATTGCCTTTAAACCACATGAATTAAGTTAAAAATCAAGAAGCAGCCCAAAATATGTTTGCAGTGAGTACACTTTTCAATATAGCATCTTTACCATTTAGTATGGGGGCTTAGACAGAGTTAGGATGAGAGAAGTAGGTAAGTGAAAGAACTGGAGAAGGTTTCAAGTGAAGCCAGAGGACATAGAATGACCATATAGTCTTTACAAAATTATTAAATTCAAAAGGAATAGACATAGTGCAAGAATAAGGACAAGAATATATCCCTTTAATAGTAATAGTGACTCACTTTCCTTTTAGACTATTAACCCATGAGTGAGGTAAAATGACAGAAGAAAAGAACATAAAGAAAAAAGAAAAAATGATAAAAGAAAGTCAAGGCAAAGTCTGAGTTAGAGCAGTATCAGGAACATATAGGGATGTGAGGGATAATATGGTGGAACAAGAGACTGAGTTGTTGAAAGAAGACAGAAAAGAGAATTTGCAGAGTGAAATGAGGAAAAGAAAGAAAAAAATGAATTTGAAGGGCCTCTTTCAGACTATATCTCTGCTGTGGTAATACACCACATGCACAGCTGTGTGCAGACCCACGTCCCCTCATCTCAGCTAGCCAATGGCAGATCCCCGTGACTCAGACTGACCTCAGGCCACAAGGCCCAAATTGAGTTCCCGGACCTGCAGTGTTGAACTCCACACAGTTCTATTACAGGTTTCCCCTGCCCCTTCTTTAAAGATGTTCAAAGTCGGAAGCTCAGAAAAATACCCTTTATGGCCACCTATGCCTCTGCAGAGTGGGTCCAAGGACTGGCTCAATCAGGAGGTTTGAGAATGGGTGGGGGGTGGTTTCAGAGGCGCAGCTACCTTCCTTGCTAGAGCGGGTGGCAGAGCAGGCAGGGGAGGACGCAGCTACCCAGTCCCTCTGTGGGCCCAAGCAGGCCGGAGCGAGAGCAGATCTCAGAGCTGCCTTCCAAATCTCATCCTTCTCACTAGGGCTGGTGGTGCACAGGCGGGGGAGAACATGGCTACCTGATCTCACCAAATGGGCCCAAGCAGGCTGGCAGGAGAGCAGATCTCAGAGCTGCCTTTCAAATCTCTCCTTCCTTGCTGGGGCTGGTGGCCTCAAGTTCTATCATTTTTGCATTATTACTAGCTGACAGTAAGATGTCTTTTTTGTCTTTCCATTTTATGACACAGACTTTTCTTTTTTATGCTAACATTTCTCCCTTTTTCAGTTTTTATTTTGCAGCTCTTTTGGCACTTTGTCTCTATTCAGTCTCAGTGTCCCAAACATGTTTTTTTTTATTGTAAAATAATATGACTGAGTTCCTGACAAGTTTAAAAATTGTATCAGCATACTAATAAGTATTTTCATAGATTGCTGCAAATAAAATAAAAATGAATTAGTGAAGAAAATAACCAGAACTTAGCTAGACTTCACTAGAAAAAAACATTGAAGGCAAATGGCACATTGTAAACTTAAAAATATGAAAAAATTAGTCGATATAAAACAAATAGATATATGAGTGTATCTCTGCAAATAAAAATCAACTAGTTGAAATGCTCAAGTTCTGTTGGGATAATTAGTACATAAACAAGCACACTGTCCAAGTGAAGGTTGAGGTAATCTATTAAGTGATTATTACTTTTGTCTTATGGTTACACATTTGGGAGTGATCTCACATCTTATTGTTGCTGTTGTTGCTTTTGTTTTAATCTTTTATGGGAGGCCTGAATACACTACCATACCTCCCACATTGTTTGGAGGAGCATTCTCCTACTCTCCCACTGCCCTTACTCTCCCTATGAATTAAGAAATGGATATATCAGCATAAATCTTTTGAAGTCATATACGCATCATGCTGAAAGACACAGATAATTCACCTTCTTCTTTAACCTAATATTAAAATCTGTATACTTTCAGGTTATATTTAATATTTTTCACTCTTCAGTACCTCTAAAATACATCAATTATCCTTCAGGAGCCCAAATAATGCATAAAACTTATATTTGGAAAATTGAATCCCTACTCTGACCCAAACACCTTGTTCTTAGTGCTTTTGGTTGTTATGCTTTGTGTTGCCATTATTATTAGAGACATTAATTTTTTTTGCTTTTATGTAATGATTGTGAGCTGTTAGCATCTTGAGATATTTCTTGGAAGTTTGATTGGATGCAAAAATTAAGATTTAATAATAGAACCATGTTAATACACAGTTTAAATAGAACAAAATTGTACTATTAAAATGATAAAGTTACTTTCCATTTTTTCATTTTATTCTATTTTCCTTGAGCACACAACATTTATAATGAAAGTTATATGCAGAAAAACTCTGTACTATCAGAGAATTGGAAAATTATGTCAAACCTGCTGAATTCTGTCTTTCCAAAGCAAATCTTGAATTTCAATGGTGAATCTGTATGCCAGATGGTTCTACAATCTCAATAGCAGTTGTTTTCCAGTGACACAGCTTACAAACAAGTTTTACATTAAATAAAGACATATATAACAAAAGCTATGTGTACACATACTTAGCTATTTTATGACATGCTGTCCAGTAGATAGTATGGATTAGCTAAGTTTTGGCTGTTTTTACCTAATTCCCCCAACTATTGCAATCAAGGAAAATTTCCATACTAATTATTTGTGTTCAAGCCATACGAGAAAGCTTTGGACATAAGCTGTGCAATTCATTCTGATTGCTACCAAGTAATTCTTTACAGACCTGTAAATCAAAACTGTGGCTGATTCTCAGAAGCATAATTTTCATGTTTTAGAAATTTGGTTAATTAAAATTTTATGAGTGGATGATGGAAAGGAAAGGTCCTATATTTGAGAATTTAATTAGAACAGTAGCTAGACAAGAAGACAATTTTTTTACCAGTGTGTGTGTTTATGTGTGTATTCACACATGCACACACATTAATTTTATTTCAGAAAAGGATAAAGGTATTAATACTTTTAAATGATAATTTTATTTGTCATTTAAGTCTTCTAAAGTCTTACTTGCCCTTGCCTCTATAAAATAGTCTGCTTTCTCCATTGCTCTGGGCCATGACTTTGTACAACACATTTTACTGGGTTGATTTTCTCTAAGAACAAGTGGGCCAATAATAGGATTTCTGCACTATGAGCTCCTGGGAAGAATCCAAGAGAGAAGACTCTTTACTAAGTGTTCCTTAACAAAACAAGAAATAAATAAACATTTAAAGAAATAGAAGAGTCAGACTTGGAGAGATTGTTTTGGTTCTCCACATGTCTTATGCTTGGTATCACTGAGTCAACTTACAGCATTTGCTTGGTGATGGACTAAAGGATAAGCTTAGTATTATTGTCTGAATATTTATTTGAAAATGTTGGCTTGCATTTGGGTTAGAGCCTCATTTTTAAGACTGCTCCAAATGCCACAAACAAGAGGTATGAACTAAACAGCTCAATCAGGCAGTTTGTCTTGTGCTTCACACTGTGTTCCCTGTTCCACAAGCTGTGATTTTTTGCAAATACAGGATAGGATAGTCTAACCCCCAGGGTGCAAGGAGCCTTTCTCTGGCAGAGTCTTCTGTGTAACAGGAATTCAGCTCACCTGCTCAATGAACCCTGAACGCACACATCTTCTTTCAGGAGTAGCAACTTTTTAGTATGTCAGCCATATAATTCTTAGTGCAGAAACATTTAAGGCTTTATTTTGAAGTACAGAACACAAGGAGACTATATCAAGCATTTCTTTTTTGTAGGCAGATATATATGACCAGTGTGGAGCTGGGTAGCCCAGTCTTTGCTGTATGCAAAAGGAAGGTTTAGAGTACAATGAACGTGGGATAGTGGGGGAAATTAAGGAGATAAAAACACAGAAACTTTCCCTCTTCATACATACAAATACAAGAATAGAGCTGGCATGCCCTAGGATTTGAAAACAAAGAAGCAAAAATCAATGCACTTGTGAGCATCCAGCCTTCTCTTTCCTATCATGCAAAAACAAATATATTCTCTAAACTAAACTACTTGCTCATGGTCTCTCAATATTCTAGCTGTGCAGGCCAGAGCAAATCTCTTTGCACTACCAAGAACCAGGAAGATGTGGGTTACATTTTTATCCTGATGTTTGATTAGGCGGAGACTCACCCTTGGAGAGACTGACCCTGCCAGCAGTAGCCAATTACCAGTTGGTAACAAATTCTACTTTGAGCATATATTCTACATGCAGACTAATAATCCAGAACCCATAACACCACAAATACCTATCTCTTCTCTAGAGACAAAATATTTTGATCCAATGTTCTCCTGCTCTTAATTACCCTCGCACAACTACCAGGCAAGTAGGGACACGCTATGCACTAGAGTCAGCTGAAATTATTCAAAGTAATCAACCTAAGAGAGCTTGGCCCATTCTTTGCCATAAAAATAAGAATGTTTCTAGCCCATATTTTCCTCCATCCCCAGCCAACCTTGGAGCTTCCTAAGGAAGAAGGGAGGAGACATGAAGATTCATATTAAAATGAAATAATCAGTTAAATTTCTTGCAAGTCTCATTTGGCCTTTTTCTATAAATCTATGGGCTTGCATGACAATTGTTTTCTATATTGGGAACTACATAATAAACTTTCAATAGCAGTCATTTCCATGATCTGGTGGCCTTCCCAAACTTGAACAATAATAAAATTTATATTTATAACATAAGGACATCTTGAAGATTATATTGGGAAGAAAAAGAGGAAAAGCCATTATATTTAAAAGTAATAAAGAATTTTAATCTGTCGAATTTTCCCATTTTGGGATATGAGATGAAAAAAATATCCGCACTTGCTTTGCAACAAATAAACTCAGATGAACTGGGGAATTCATGAGGGGGGGATCCTTATTTTTGTCCTCCCATGTGTTTGATGCAAATAGACACTAGCTCAGGGGATATTCATGACCATTGATAGGTCACTGTTGAGCTTCACTCAGAAAGCAAAGGGCAAAAGAGAGGAGTGCAGCAGGTAGACATGCTTAGGAAAGTATAAAGGAGCATACAAACTAGAGGGGTAGGGTTAGACTAGAAATTAAAACTCCCCTGATGTTTTAAGAAGAACCTACAAATTTAAATATTATTTCTCTTTCAAGAAAAGATTTATTAAACATGTAGTATCCAATATTATGTTTTGGATATTGAATATTTTCATAATTATCTGAGTACCATATAAATAATTGTATTTACCTCTATAATGACAAATGAGCCTTACTAGCCTTTTCCCCTTGCCATGGCTTTCCTTGTGTCAGATGAAGGTGTACTTTTCTCAGATTAAACATTATCCTATTTGTATTTAAAGAAGCACAGTGGGATGGAGCATTCATTCAGAGTGGCAGTGGGGAAGCCTTCAGGTCTAAACTATGTCTAGAGTGTCCTTTCAGAGCTACTCTTACCAGTTTCTCTTTGTAATGCTGAGAATATTTGGGTGGCCCTTAAATAGTGGATGAGTAGGTGAGTAGTTGAGGAAAGTAATCTATTTTGACTTCCAGAACTGGCCATTACTTTGTCCCCTGCTGGGACAGCATGTCCAGAAGGGATAAGATAGGGTGGCTATAAAAAATGAAATGGTATAGAATAGCTATAAAATGTTTATAGAATGCCTATAAAATGACCCCTGAGGCTCCCTGAAAGGTGATTTATAGTTAAAGCATAGACTCCAGACTCCTGGCAGACCCTCTGCTCCACAGAGAGACCACCTTCACACTCACTAAAACAATTCATCCCAACCATTTGCTTTCATCTTTCCTTCCACTCTCGTACTTAAGGAGACTATAAATTAGGTGCACATGCATGTACACACACACACACACACACACACACACACACATGCACACACACACACACACACACCTCACCGGTACATTGCATGTGACTATGAATTCATTAACTTTCGTAAGTTGTTGGACCACATCTGCTGATAGGCACACTAGCTTTGATAGGGCTGTTGCCCTTGTAATATTGGTATCTGGTTGAGGGGCTCATTATAAGGCTATAGTGGTTTATGTGGTAAATGGTGATAAAACTACTCTTCTTATTCAATTTATGAAACATTAAATAAGGTTGTCCCTGAGAGGGATTAAATAAACCAATAAATTACTGAAAATATGAATGAAAAGATTGAGACTTTCCAAAGCTTCCAGCCATGTAAATATTGTATAATTCCTATTTATTATTCAATATAGTTTATTCAGATGTTAGTATGTAACAAAAGAATAACTTTGAATGATATTTAAACTACAGTATGATGAGATCAGATGAATCATCCCTATCTCATACTAAATTTTACAGCTTCAATGACTAGAAAATGTATGCCTATTTCATTTAATTTCTCATTTTTGAATGATAATGGAAATTTTGTTTCTTTGATAAGTTGGGATTATCAATTTTTTTCTCTCCAATAATATTCTACTAAAATTAAATATCTTTTTACTTTTAAAACATACTTCTGTCAGGTTCTCTATTAGCAATAATGATGATAATAATAATAAACACTAAAATTGATGTCCAAACAGAACTCATGGAAATTATGTCTTTCTAAAAAAATGGAGCAAATAATACCCACTGATAAGCTTTCTGTACAGATAGTTGAAAAAATATAAACATGAAATGCTTATAAATATTTCCCATTAAGGATATTACTTTATGTAATTTAAATATGTGACTTTTAATTTTTATTAATTGCTAAAATGCAACAGAATTTGAATGGTTGCAAATAGTTTTACATCACTGTTTTCATCATTTTTGATTTTAGGAGAGAGTATTTTGAAGATTCCTCCTCAAAAATTTAGAATTCTTCATTACATCCTATGTAACAACAATAAGACTGAAAAGATTTTAGCCATATATTTGTAACGGTATAGCGGATCGTATTTTGCTTTTCAGCTGGTCACCATTGAAGATAGAACCCAAGTTCTAGTTACTGTCCTTGAGCACAAGTTTTGCATTGTGAAGTGTTCTCTTCCTAAAAGGAAGACTCTCTCTAGAGTATCAGAGAGAACACACTTGTATTCAAATCACTGCTGGTGCACCTTTTGGAACTTGAAAGCTGAATGATTGACCTGACTTGATTTGAACTTTCTTTATTCTCAACTATGGATAAAATTTAAACCTCATATGAATTCCCTTCTCTACCTAGGGTTCTACTTCAATGTCTTTCCCACTCAATCTTAGAAATTCAAGAGGCTGGCCCGCTTTTGTCAGACTCTATATGCCTGTTAAACACTCATCTACATGCTAAGAAAAGAATCATCTTGACTTCCCATCTTAGATTTAGACTAATAAACCCAATAAAGCTGACAATCTAAACCAAAAAAAGCCAAACCAAATCACACACACACACACACACACACACACACTCCTACATATAAGTATGTAGAGATAGATGTTCATATGACTGAGACGTAAAATGATAATGAATTTGAATAACATTTTAAAAATGACAAATTTGTATCCCTCTTAAATATAGAAACAGATAATACTTAACAAATTATTAGTATTTCATCCTGACCAATTTGGATTTAATACTAAGAAGCAAGCCTTGTTTTCCATTAGAAAATAAATCATTTTAAATGTATGAGGAAAAATATCTTCTTGAAGAAAAAAACATTTGGCAATATTCAATGCACATTCTTGGTAAACAAATTAAAAAATAACATATAATTGCCTTAGTGTGATAAACTACATCTACTATAAAAATATGATCATACGTATGGAATATTACATGTTTCCTCCTAGGAATATTTTCTCCAGATAATTTATTAAGCCTTTTATTAAAGTCATATCCAGGCTAATATCAAAGCAAATCAAATAAGGATACATAGGTTGGAAAAAGGTAAACACCATCCATATGTAGGAACCACATTCTTCACATTCTTTGCAACATAAGAAAATCCTAAGAAATCTTCCATGCTTCCTCCATAGAAATGTAATAGAATACATAACTTTAACATAAAACCATGAGGTAAAAGTAAATAAAAATCAGTTTTATTTCTATGATCTTGAAAAAAGACAAAAAATTTTCATATTATATTAAAGTGTATCAAAATATGAAGTACTTATGTATTATTTAACATTTCCACCCAAGTTGAACCCACAAAGGTACAAATGACTGTCCCATCAGGTGACTTGAACTAGTAATGGTTAGGTATTTAATATCAGAGGATGGAATTCAAATCAGAACTATGCTGAACCAAGACGTACAAATTACAGCCTCACTGTGAACATGTAATAAATATGTGCAAAACCTGTTTGTTGAAAAATAAAAAAAAATTATAAGATAAATTAAACAAAATTTCACTTAATGGAAGATAAAAGATCTGAAACACTATGCATTAAGATATTCTTTTTAAATTGATATAGAGATTTAAAGCAGCACTGATCTAAATCCCAGCAGGTGCAAGCAAAAGGCCTCTACACTGAACACTACAGCACTCTGAAAGAAGAGATAGAAGAGGATGTAAGAAAATGGAAAGACGTCCCCTACTCCTAGGTAGGAAGAATCAGCATAATGAAAATGGCCATTCTACCGAAACTGCTATACCAGAAATGTTATATTGCATTGATTCAATGCAATGCCAATTGAAATTCCAGCACTATGTTTCACAGAACTACAAAAAATAATCCAAAAATTCATTTGGAACCATAAGAGACCTAGAATAGCAAAAGCCATTCTAGGCAACAGACACATGGCAACGGGTATAACAATTCCCAATCTGAAACTATACTACAAAGCCACGATGATAAAAACAGCATGGTACTGGCAGAGAAACAGACCTGAGGATCAGTGGAAGAGATTGAAAGACATAAAAACAAATCCACATGTACTCAGCTACCTCATCTTTGAAAAAGGAGCTGACCATCCCCACTGGAGGAAAGATAGCCTCTTTAATAAATGGTGTTGGAAAAACTGGATCTCAACCTGCCAAAGATTAAAACTAGGCCCTTATCTTTTACCACACACCAAATTAAAATCCAAGTGGATTAAAGATCTAAATATTAAAACAGACACACTAAACTTGCTGGAAGTTAAGTTAGAACTCTTGAAGACATTGGCATAGGAAAATACTTTATGAACAAATCTCAGTAGCACAGGAGCTAGCAGAAAAAAATCAACAACTGGGATTGCATATTATTGAAAAGCTTCTGTACTGCAAAAGAAACCATCAACAGAACTAAGAGAAAGCCTACAATGTGGGAAAAAATTTTTACCAGCTGCTCCTCAAACAAAGGACTCTTACCTAGAATATATAAAGAACTCAAAAAAATATAAAGACTGATTAAAAAATGGGCATCTGAAATGAACAGACATTTCTCAGACAAAGAAGTAAAAGCAGCAAGTAAATATATGAAAAAGTGTTCCACATCACCGGTCATTCAAGAGATGCAGATGAAAACAGCACTGAGAATTCACCTCACCCCACAAAAAATGGCTGCTATCAAGAAATCACACAATAACAAATGTTGGTGGGGCTGTCGGGAGAAAGGAACCCTTCTCCATTATTGGTGGGAGTGCAGGCTGGTGCAACCACTATGGAAATCAATATGGAAATACCTCAAAGAGCTGGGACTAGAGGTTCCATTTGACCCAGTCATACCTTTGTTGGGTGTCTTTCCACAAGAATTAAAAGTATCATTTCACAGTGATATATGCACACCTATGTTTATAGCATCACAGTTTGCAATAGCTAAAACTTGGAAACAGCCCATTTCCTGATTTGCCCATCAGTTGGAAACTGGATAAAGAAGATGTGGTTTTTCTGTAAAATGGAATACTATTCAGCCATAATGAATGAGAAATTAGATTCATTCATAGGAAAATGGATACATATTGAGGATATACTCCTAAGTGAAATAAATAAGTCACACATGTGTAAATACTGAATAGCTTCTCTGGTGTGAAAAAAATATAATAGTACATAAGATCCTAATGAGATAATTGATAATGTGAAATAGGAAGAAAAGGGATAAAGGTTTAGGGAAAGTGGGAAGGGTAGGGGAAAGGTAATAAGAGAAAGGAACAGAAAATGAAACAAATGGAAATAAAAATTTTGCAAATGGGGAGGGTAGAAGAGGGTGAAGGAAGGGCAGGGACAAGGTAAAAAACGAGAACCAAGACCTGTTATGTGAAGGTACAAGATCCCAATAATGAATGTAACTGCACTGCCTACCTAAAATGTACCAATAAACTCAGTAAAAAAATAAATTTCAGCAGGTGCTTCAAAAGATTTTTTCTAACATACTCTAAAGTGTAGCAATGTGTAATATCTAAATATCTAGATAATCATAAAATATAAACACAATGTTAGAGGAATAGCATTGTCTGATTTCAAGACTTACCAAAAATTATGGTAATGAAAAGAGTGTGCTTTGATATACATAATAATTGTGATAGGACAACTTGACTTCAAAAGTGCCTAGGAGATTTGTCAACTCTGGGTATGTCTCCAGATGATTGAAATGTAGAGAACAAACTGAGAAAGTAAGAACCACAGAGGTGGGTGATGTCAACCAACACATTTATAGGCTGGGGGAAAAAAGGGGAAAAAGAACTCTTCTTTCCTTTTCTTCAGGAGAGTTTTCATCTTCACTGCCTGTGGCCATCTGCCACCTCTCCAAGTGCACTCTTCATCTTTTGCATGCAGACTCTCTGTTCAACACACTCATAGTGGTGGCTCTCCAGTGAACTTCCCAGCCTTTGACTTTTAAGTGGTACTTGATCCTCTGGCTTCCAGTGTGCAGGGGCCAATTTTGGATTCTTTGACCTTGGATTTTCCAAAAAAGCTATGTAGACTCTTCCCTTCTGATCCTTTAAGGCTACTGAATGAAGCCCTGTGTTTAGTAGACAAATAGATCAATGACTAAAGAGTTCATAAATGTGCACTTACCCAACCAAATTTTGGCTTCTACACCAACTCAATTCAATGGATAAATTCTTTTGAAAATATATGGTTGTTGAAAACCTGAAAAAATGAGTGGTGAAAATAATACTCCCATTTCATACTACATGCAAGCATTTATTTGAGGAATTTAATTATAAATTCAAAAATCATATGTGGTGTTGGAAATACATGGTGATAGAAGTCAGATTGTATTCCACAAGAAAGAAAAAATATGTTTTTGTGTGATGGAAATTTTAAGCTGTAACTAAGGTGTGTACATTTTCCAAATTCATCAGAATGTACTTGTGTGACTGTTTTTTTCTGAAGGTAAATATTATGTGAATTAATAACTCAATTGCAAAAGAAGGTATTAATGGCAAATTTTCATTTACAGGACACATTCAGGGAAATATATATATATATATGCTTCTCTCTAAGTTTATTAGTTCTTTTTTAGTATACAGTGCAGTTACATTCATCATTGGGATGTTGAACCTTTACGTGCTGTGTCTTGGTTCTCGTTTTTTTCCATTCCCCTGCCCTGCCTTCACCCCCTCCACCCTTCCCTATTTACAAAGACTTTGTTTTCATTTTTTTCCTTTTCTCATATTTTTTCTTTGATAATGTGAAATAGGAAGAAAAGGTCTAAAAGGAGTAAGGGAAGTGAGAAGGGCAGGGAAGGGGAAAGAAGGGAAAAGAAAATATGAGACAAGGAAATCTTAACAATTGAAAATAAATGAGACTAGTTTTTGCAATGAAAATCTACTTTGGTTTCATGAAAATATGTATCTCCTTTGAATTTAGCCAAAGAGAAAAAAATGAATGAAAAAAAAGAACCCTTAAGAATTGAAGAATTGGTCAAGCAAGTCAAACATAAAAAAACAAAAGCAAAACAAAACAAAACAAAACATTGTTATGCCTCTGGAACTCAGCTATGTATACAAGTCACTAAAACATACAAATGCATAGTAAAAAAACTCCAAACATGCAAATGTTTTCCTACAAATCAACAAGTATTCTGGTGTTTTAATCTCTAAAACTAGATGTCCTTATATGAAGTTGAGTTTTGTTAAAGTGATTCTAACCACATTAGAAAAAGATGAAAGAATCCATGAAAGGAGACGCTAGAGATAATGTTACAACTCATGGAAGTCAGCTTTAAGGAAATGTTGTGGATTTCTAAAATAGAATTGTAAAAAAAGGCTTTAAGAACTTAAATTGAAAAGGATAACGTTTATGGCTACCATTCTGCTAAAAATTTTTGCTAATTTATGTTTAGTAATTTATACACTTTCTGAAAGCACATGGGATTTTATTTTAAACAAGTGATTTATTTAAAAATAACTCTGGGTAAAAGACATAAAGCACATTACTGTGAAACTATCAGAGTGGAAAAATTACACTTTCATATATGTATTTTTTACCTGTGTAGCCAAGCTTGTCCTCACCCTTCCATGTTTTGGAACCATGAGGTTGAACTGACAGTTAAAAAATTATAAAATGCCATGCTTATTCTATGTATCTTTCTAACTATTATTACTGTGTAGTTTTCTGGGCTGAAAGATATTAAGTGCTCATATAAAGTTGTTTTATAGCAATGATTATATCTTTGTTATTTTTCTTTATTTTATATATACTACTTTCTATTTTAAGTAGTAAATGGTTTTTGCACAAGTCATTTAGAAGTAGATAGAAACTTAGCATGCTGCTTCTCTGGGTAGCCTGATCTTTTATATTTATTTTGAGACATAAACCAGAACATTTCATTTTTTATAAAACTCTATGTACATTCAGAATCCTTTTGATGTCCAGGGTAAATATAGATGACTCAAACAGATTCACTCCATAAATCACAGTTAACTATTATCTTAGGTTAGGGTTTTAAAAGGAAAAATGGACACTAAGCAGAGAGGTGGTATTAAGTTTGTGTGTATGGTCAGGTTCAAGGCCAGTCTGCTTGGGTCCAAATTCTGACTGCCCCTTTACCGACTCACAAGACTTTGTAAAAGAAGCTCTTAAGCTCTCTGTGGATGAGATTTCTTACTTTTAAATTCATATTTTTATTTTTATACATTCAATAGTTTAGCTTGCAAATTAAACATGAATATATTGAAAATGCTTAAAAGTAAGGTAAATACAATGATTTTAGCATGGTTTTTGTTAAAAATAAACACCATCAGGCATCTTGAAATTTTATAAGTGAAAACAACTACATGTGAGAAGAGATAACTGTAAAAGGTAGTTGATTCTGGAAGAAACCTTGGGTTATTGTAGTTGACCAGGATCTAGGAGTTTTAATGTGCCACTTGATTAAAAAGCAGCCTGGATGCACATTTCTAGGCCAAAGCTTCCTTGAGGATTGTTGGAAACAATCTGGTATTCATAGTTGAACTGATATTTTTCTTTTTAGTGGTTTGGCCTCACTTCTGCATGGGATTAACTAAATCTGTAAAACAGTCTGAATGATTAATAAAATAGTGAGATAGAAATAAAAGTGTTAATTTTTGTTTCATTATTTCAGAGCTACTAATCAATCTACCTTTTCTTTTCTAAAGCCTTTCTAAAGATAGACTTTTAGGCAGCCAATGACATATTGAAATATGATATACTCAATTTTATGTGCTTAACTTGAAACATTAAAACATGAGTAGAACATGCCACATTATATAGTCATATGTCTGAGAGGTTTTCCTTTTCTTGAAGGTAGAGGGGTACTGATTCTAAGGTTATTTATGATTTTAGAGACTCATTTGATCACAGGGCGCATATTCACTTGAAATACTCAATGTATGAAATAATGTATGAGAGATATTGGGTCCAATATTTATGTGTTTTTTTTCCTGTTCTCTTTCATTCTATCAACAGATTACAGATTTTGGCTATGAGATGTGTGTCTGCCTATGACAACCTAACCTGAATAATGCATAAGAAAAATGGTGGGATTGACTTGAATGTTATGAGACACTGCTTTGGCAAGGACAGCATCATTTTCTACTTTGACACTACCGATTTTCTTTGCCTTTACATTTTTCCTATTCTCCAACATGTGTTTGAGACATGGGCACGTTCTTAGGTAGAATATGTATAATCAATCACCTTTTTAGTTTCAGCATCATGGAATTTTAACTATTTTATGATGTAACATTTTCCTCTTTGATGTTATTCCACAACACCGTTCTCCAAAATAAATTTCCTTATAGATATATGTTCTTATTGATGAGTGCACTTATATACCAAGCAGGGCAATGAAATAACTTTGAGTAGAGCAGCTCTTGGTAAAACTTTAATACTTGAACAATTGTGCTCCCCCTCTGTGGTGTACAGCGCATAGGTGTAACTTTGTAAAAGCAGCTGTGAAAACACTCTGCGTTCCTTATGTTTAGATACCTATCTGGGATCCTGGAATAATGGAGGAAATAGAAACTCAAAAATGTGAGACTGGTAGAGTAATATGCTAGGTGTATTGCTCCTTGTTTCAACTAACAAAACCCAGATTGTACACTTCTTTTTTCTTTCTTTCTCCAAGAATAGATTTAATATATCAACTTATTTTAGAAATCATATTCTATATGCATCATATTTCAATATCCAAATGGACTCTTTTGTGGGTTAATACACAAGTTGTACAATACTGTAACTTCAGAAAGTGAAAAACAGCAAGGATAATTCAACTCTAGAAGAACACTCTATTCTGACCTATTTTTTTCTAAACTTGGACTGCTAATAGAAAGCATTGTGGAGGTAGTCTAGCATTTTGTTTTAATCAAATATCCATTCTTTACTGAATCACTTCACTCTCTATGCCAAATGCATGCTTCTGAAATATAAAATTAGTCAATTTCACTCAGCAATATAGTTCTGTATTTTGGAAACATTTTCAAGTTAACTCAAGCATATAAAAATTTACATTTCATTTCACTTAAACAATTGAGAACATGACAAGATCTGTTGTTTGGTTTATGTTTAAGATAAGAAGTAGTTATCATATCCATTTGGTCAAAATATGTATATTGTTAAGTACAAATTAATAATTTTGTAAATATTTAAATTTACTGAAAGAATGCAAAGTAAAAATAAATTTAAAGAGAAAATTTATTGTAAGACTCAAATGTAAAGCATGCCATAGTCTTAATAGGAAAGTATCAGAAACATGTTGCTGAGTGCTTTGAGTTTTCTTGCATTGACAATCAGTATCTTGATAATTCAACTATCTCTACAATTCACATATTTCAATTATATCTTAGGCAATTTTTGAAGATTATAAGAACAGTGTGATACACTGAAAAACATAATACATTTTAGAGTCAGGCTAATAGAAATAAACATATTATAAAACTAGACAGAATGTTTTGGCATGAACTTGGATAATGACATAAAGTGCACATTTGTTTATGAGAACTCAACCTTGGCTAGTCAATCCAAAAAAGAAAACGGGAAAAGAAGTCCCTTGATACTTGGAAGATCATTTTGGTAGAAAGATGCACTGAAAACAAAAAAACAACCACCATTTTTGATTACTGGAAAATGTAGGTTAGTTGAAAAGTAATGTCCTCCATTAAGCAAAGCATAAACAAACTCAAAAAAAGATAAACCATAGAGGATAAAAGACAATGGCTTTCACACCACTGGGATTAAGACACATTGGATTATAAAAGTTTTAAAATTTTCTGCTCATGTAGATTTTCTTTTTGCCTTCTATTTAATAAAAGACAAAATGGTATCTGAAACAATTGTCATTTGTGAAGAATAACTAGTATAATGAAGAATAACTAAAAGTTAAACAACTCTAAGTTTCCTTTCAGTTCCTGTCAAAATTTAGGCCAATAATATTAAGCTCTGATGAATATATGTAACTTAATTGTAGTAGACATATGATACAGTTTATTTCCTATTTACTTCTATATTCTCTCACCAGATTCTTTAGGGTTTACAAAGAAACTTTGCAACCTCCATATTTTCTTGCCAGTTATTATGGGAATTTTAGTTTAAAAGTACAGAATTTATGGATACATATTGAGAATATACTCCTAAGTGAAATAAATAAGTCACACGTGTAAATACTGAATAGTTTCTCTGGTGTGAATAAACTGTAGTAGTACATAAGATCCTAATGAGATAATTGACAATAACTGGAAGAAATAGGAAATAGGAAGAAATGTGAAATAGGAAGAAAAAGGCTAAAAGTGTAGGGAAAGTGGGATGGGTAGGGAAAAGGTAATAAGGGAAAAGAAAAAAATAGGAGAAAATGAAAAAATGGAAATAAAGTCTTTGTAAATGGGGAGGGGAGGAGGGAGTGAAGGGAGGGCATGGTTATGGGGAAAAATGAGAACCAATACCTGTGATGTGAAGGTACAAGATCCCAATGATGAATGTAACTGTACTGTATACCGAAAATGCACCAATAAACTAAAAAAGCAGGAAGTCTGCAAAAACATATACACACACTTCAGCAGTTCAACACACTGGTGAATGTCTGGAAGCTCATGGCCACCACTGTGAGCACCTCTTGTAACTGGAGAGACCGAAGGTAACTTGTATTAATCCCATAATGTTTCAGTAATTTTAGTATTAAAATATTTATAAATAAGTAAATAAATAAATGTACAGAACTTAAAGATAAGTGTGTTAGCTCTATCCTTTGCAAATTCATTCGGCTAAGGCTATCGTCACTCATTATTTCTTTTTCTGGGAAACAATTTTCCCCTTTCCATTAAGAAATATATAATTTCACAAAGGAAGACCAAGGGAAACACTTTTTTTCTGTATTTTTAAAGCAAGGATAAAAGCCCAAAAGACTCTCTTCCATAGTTATGAGAGAGAAATCAGGAGGAGAGCCTGGTGTATATAGTGAGTTCAAGGTCAGCCTGAAATACTTATTGAGACCCTCTCTCTAGTAATAAATGAATCTAAATATTTTAAAGCACAATGTAAAAGAAGCAACATTTCAATTGTGTTAGCTAACTTGCTTATATTTTAAAAAGTATCCAACAAATAAGTGTTATGGACAAGTTGGCAAAAGGAAATGCAAAGGCTTCAGCTGATTGTTAATAAGAAGACACAGCACAGTTTGGTTTGAAGAGTTGGTTTGAGGGGTTGTTTCTTGGTTTTGCTTGTATTTTGTTTTGTTTTTTATTTTTGTTTTCTTGAGACATAGTCTTGCTATGTAGTTCAGGCTGGCCTTGAATTCATTATATAGCCCTGGATGACCTTGAACTCATGGTGATTCTCTTGCTTCAGCCTCCCAAGTGCTGAGATTACAGGTGTGCACCACCACACCTGGAGAAGGGTTTGGTTTTGAAGGTTTGATATACTCTGATACTCTGATTTTTCAAAGAAGCTAACCATATAGCTTTTTTTTTTTTTTTTTTTTTTTTGGTTCTGGGGGTTGAATTTAGCCATATAGCTTTTAAAATGAAACAGTCTGATTATTAAATGTTAGATGGAACTAGAGGGGCATGGTGGCTCACACCTGTGATCCCAACACTTCAGAAGCTGAGGAAGGAAGATATAGTGGGTTGGAGGCCAGTCGAGTGTATATAGTGAGTTCAAGGCCAGCCTGAACTACATACTGAAACCCTGTCTCTAATAAATAATAAATTAATCTAAATATTTTGAAACACTATGAAAAAGAAACAAAATTTCAATTGTGTTAGCTAACTTGTTTGCATTTTATAAAAGCCTCCAACAACCGTTACACCAGGACAAGATTCCTGCATGTTCGCATTCAAGGGAATTGAAAAATCATTTCAGTGTTAACTAAGTTGATCTTGGAATGATTAACTTTCCTTCTTCTGAAGAACTTCCTGGGTCCTACAGCTTTCCAGAAAGGCTTACTATGATCTTTCTCAAGATACCCATAGCACATATTCATATCTCTATTGGAATTTTTGATAAGACTTTTCTAGGAAAAAATTAAAATGAAGTATAAAAGGTAAAAATACATACAGAAAATATATATCATCTGAAAAATGTAGTAGGTATAGCTTTCAGGATAAATATGTATATATCAAAAATTTACTATCTGGGGCTAGGGATTTAGCTCAGTGGTTCTGCTGCCTGCCTCAAAAGTGCAAGGTCCCAAGTCTGATCCTCAGTACCAAACAAAAACAAAAACAAAAACAAAACTATCACTTTAGAAAAACATGTGGTTGTACTCCTGTTATAGCAAAACATTTTAACGAAAAGGACTATGGCTGTATGTTTCTGTATTTTACTCAGATTTTGAATGTTTAATATGTATAGAATTTGATATGTATAGAATAAGGTAAATGCAATACTAAAGGCTTATTCTGATTTTACATACTTACCTACTTAAAAGTGATGGATTCTGGCCCTCAAATCAATACTCATTTGTTCTTTGGCTCCTGTAAAGGTAGCATTTTTACAGCATGGCTAACGTATACCACACACGAAAGTAACCTGGGAAGAATAAGAAAAAGAAAATGGCATCACATTTTGATTTTCGAGCTGTTTGCCTAGTCAATGAAAAAATCAGTAAAGAATAACTTTTATGTGTTATGTTTTTTCAACTGTAGAGAATCAATTTCCAACCCAGACTGGATAGAGAGATGAATGGACACAGGTTGGAACCGTCCAAGTCCCCACATGTGCTTTTCTAAGAAATAACTATTTATGTTTATTCTTAAATTGCTAATTACTGTTTTTAAAAGTTGTTCTTTTGTTTTAATGTTGAATTCTGAGTCACTTGAATTCTCTTGATTTTATTATTTATATGATTTATTTTGCTGATGAAGATATATTTATAAACATTACATTCAAACACACACACACACTGGTGAACAAATAGTGAACAAGATTTAGAAAAACAAAACATACAATTTGTAAAATTTCTTGGATATGATGAAATAAAGATTTTGATGGAAAACATTGTACTATATACCATATTTCATTATGTACTTAAATGTTTCTTTTTTTTTTCCTCATTGAGTTTATTTGGTACATTTTAGATATACAGTGCAGTTACATTCACTATTGGGATCTTGTACCTTTGCCTGACAGGTCTTGGTTCTCATTTTTTCCACTTGCCCCTTCCCTCCCTTTTCTATGTATATTAAACTAATAAAGTATATGTCAGAAGTCTTATGAAAATTATAATAAATATACTTACTACACCATGACACCAAATTATTTCCTATACTTAAAATATTCTTCTGGTCAAATGCATTCTTTGGCACAGTAGTGAAACATGCACAGATATTACTTATACATTTAAGAATAAATTAGGATTTTTAAGTTCAACTTGCTTGGACAATTCTTTACAACATATGATTTCACATATACCTTTGGAACTTTACAAAGATAAACTGTGAAAACCCAGCATGCTACCATTGACAACAAGCAAGGTTACATAAATTTGATGTATGTTCCTTCCCAATAGGAGAAGTCCTTAGACTTTATGGAAGAGTAATCCAAGGGGAAAACGTTTGACATTTTTAGAGCTCTTAGGATGGAATTACTATTCAGCTTAAATAAAGTATCAACTAAGATTTGATAACATAATTAATCCCATATACTTTTAATATTGTTATATTTCTAAAGTATTTTACCTCTTTAAATCACAGTAAGAAAACATTTCTATTTCAGAGATACTCAAAATTACTTTAAAATATAAAGACTTTTTCAGATAAGTAATAATTCCATGACCTATTAAAGTTATTTTTTAATGAAATAAAAAATCACCACTTTTTAGAATAAAATTTAGACATAAAAATAAACATATAAAACATAGCTGATTAGCTACCCCCAATTCTTTAAATTAAATTATACAACTATTTCATCATATTTGAGATAGTCTGATAAGTGTAAAGTTCTTTAGTTTGCTTGATTGCATTTATTAATAAATATTTAAGATAGATGCACATGGAATTGTGTATGTAATTTATTTTACAGATAATTTGTCACAATTTATAAAAACACTGCAGATTTTGTTACTTTATTGCTGTTGCTGTTGGTACTGAGATTGACTCAGGGACTTCTTGCTGAAGTATATCTCCAGTCCTTTTTGAATGATGATTGATTGATTGACTGATTGAGATAGGATCTTGTTAATGGGCCAAGTAGCTGCCTGGCCTTGAATCTACAATCTTTCTTCCTGGGCCTTTCAGAGTCCAGAGTTACAGGCCTGAGCCACCATACCCAGCTACAGTGCATTTTTATATGTTGGTTTTATATCTGAAACTTTACTGAATCTATCAATTATTTCTGATAGTTTTTGGTGGAGTCATTAGGGTTTACAGTAAATGAGATCATTTAATTTTTAGACAGAGATACTTTTACTTCTTTTATGTTTTGGAAGTTTTTTTTGTTTTTTTTTCAGCTTTAATTGAGGTTTTTGGTACATTTTAGGAATACAGTACAGTTACATTCATTGTTGGGATCTTGTACCTCTACATGACAAGTCTTGATTCTCATTTTTTCCCCTTACCTCTGCCCTCCCTTCACCCCCTCCTCCCCTCCCCATCTACAAACACTTTATTTTCATCTTTTCATTCTCTCACATTTTTTTCTTTTCCCTTTTTACTCTTCCCCTACCCATCCCACCTTCCCTACACCTTTAGCTCCTTTCTTCCCAAATGGAAGTTTTTTATTGCTTTATGTTGTGTAATTGCTCTGGCTAGGATTTTCAGCATTATGTGTAACAGAAGTGGTGATTTGGAGCACTGCCATCTTTTTTTTTTTTTGGTTGAATGAATTGATTTTATAGACAAATATTGGTATTGGTATGTTTATTAAAGTGGAGAAAGTTAGCTTTGTCTTAAGAATCAATTTCTAGTAAGCTAAAACAATGCCAAAAGGAAGAGTGATATCTTTTCTCACACTCACACATATTGAGGCTGGCCTAAATACAAATATAGACTTTTAATGGCAAGATGCTGAAAGTCTGTTTTCCTTCTTTTTAAATAAATGAAGTATATAACTGTTAGGTACATAGATCAATAGTCATGTAGCCAGGTAGAAGAAAAGAGAGAAAAAAATACAGGGAAACTAAGGAGAGACCAGATTTATTCTTTTATAACAACATCTTTCAAGAAAAATACAGGATTTGAAAAGGACTATATCTAATCATCTGATAAGAGCGCCTTAAGTTATCTATATAATTATCACTAAGTCTCATTCTTTAAGGTTTTAAAACCATCTCTCTATATCACTGCAATGAAGACCCAGCTTTCAAAAACTTGAACTATATAGGTACACACCCAAATATAGTAGCCCCTTGGTTTTCATCTTCTATTTTGTCATCTTTTATGAAGTAAAATTATTCGTTGTATTGAACTGAGATTTAAAGCTTATTTTTTAAGCCAGCAGCAAATGATATAAATTACAAATTTAAATAGATGTTTTACCTGTTATTTCACAGATGTAAGGCATCTTTAGTAAATATTTTGTTTAATAAGAGTAGTGATTAAATACTAGTGTTACTACAGTGAACAAATAATTACTGCTTCAAAATAAAAAAAATCCAATGAATCTGCTAATAAATTTTTTCTTTTTAATGTGTCTTCAAATTTGTATATAAGCTGAGTTGTGTCTATGCTAACTCAATGGAATGGGTTAATTTTTTTTTAATTACTAAGGAGAAATTTAAACTGTCACCAAACGTGGCATTAGGAAAATCATCTTTTGAGTAGATTGTTTTCAAATTATGTTCTTTATATATAATTCAGATTTTATTCCTTTCACATTTTGTTAAAAGAAAGTGCTAGACAAAATAGCATGGATATAAAATTTGTTGAAATATACAATAGGAAGCCTATAATATATTTCTTTCATTTGAAGAGAATATCTAATATTTCAGTGCAAATAAACTATCAGCCCTTATTGCTCTAACACTAATGAGTTTTGTGTTTAAATTTACATAGATTGAAGACCATTGTTTTCCCATTAAGTTTACTTGTACAATTTAGTTATACACTAGAGTTACATTATTAATCATTGAGATCTCATACCTTTACATACAGTATGTTGGTTCTTATTTTTCCCCATTCCCCTTCCTTCTCTTTACCCCCTCTACCCTACCTATTTACAATGATTTTGTTTCCATGTTTTTTCTTTTCTCATATTTTTTCCCTTCTTACTTTTGCCCTACCCTCCCACTTCCCCTACACCTTTAGACCTTTTCTTCCTATTACACAATATAAATTATACATTTGGATGCTTATTTACACTTTCAGATTTTCACACCAGAGAAACTATTTGGTATTTACATGTGTGTCCTATTAATTTCAGTTAGAAGTGTGGCTATTAATGTTTCTAGCTTCTCATTCTTTATGGCTGGGTAGTACTCCATTTTAAAAAAAGACACATCTTCTTTATCCAGTCTCCAGTTGATGGGCAATTGAACATTTTGTTTGATTTTAGACAAATATATTTTTAGTTATTAAAGCAGTTCATGTGTACTTTGGTCTCCTGGGATGCATTGATTTAATTTTACCTTTCCTAGTCTTCATTTTGGGGTGCTTCCCACTGACACTGCTTTTAGCCTTGAAATCTGCTTTCTCTATCTTGACAAAATTGTAACTGCATGAGATATTTAAGTAGGACTAATACTATCAGCCATAGGCAGCTTCACCTTTTTTGTAATAGAAAAAGATCAAATAATATATCCCTGTGTTTTCCAGAGCTTACAGAGTTAATAACAAATCATTATTGGATTTTTGTGATACAACAGTCTCAATAAAATAATAACTCCACCAACATATTTCATTCCTTAATTTTGAAATCTTCAGTTTTCTTCATTACTAATTTCAATGTTGGTTCTAGGAAGACAAAGGTTTGTTTTGTATAAAGTCCACCAGGATGGTCACTTGAATCACTTAAAACCTCTGGGAAGCCATAGGATTATCTTTGACACACCTTATCTAAAATTTAGAGGTGGTTATGGGATAATCATATTCTGACTAAAATCACACAATATTATAGATGAGGATAACTAGGCTTTCTGCCCAGTTAAAAAAATTAGAATTGTATCACTTCTATTTCTGCTGGTGGCAGAACTACTTTTCTTATTAAAATTATTTTTCTTATTTTTTAATGAAAATTTAGTGTTTTAGTCACAAAGAGTAAGAGATTTTATCTCTCTGCTTTCCTTGAAGTTGATGAAATTTTGTCCATTGTGACAGATGTAGAAATCCTCTGTCATACTTCCCAGGAAATTGTATGTAGGGATATAACTCAGTGATAAAGGTCCATTATTTTGCCTCTTTGCTTTTGTTCTAGACTTCGTTAGATGTGGGGGTTGGAGATACAGTAACAAGTCAAACGAGGGGAGACTTTTTAGAGACAGCAGGAGCAGAATAGCATGAGTGAAAAGAAGTCTTTTGTGAGAGTTAATGTTGATTATGGTTATTATTAAAATGTTTAGGACATTAGGTAGGCATAGTTCTGGGTATATTTGAGGTTACTTCCAGAGAAAATTGGCACATGGGACAACAAACTGAGAGGCAAGTCCCACCCTGAATGTGGGCCGCACTACGAAGTAGGGTAGGGGATGAGAAAGAACAAACATTTAAAAATGGAGAGAGCCTGTTGACACATGCTCTTTCCCTCTCCCTCTCTGGTTCCTGGCTTCTATGAGGTGAGTAGCTTTTCGCTATGCCTTTCCGCCATGATGTTTCTGCTTCACAATAGGGCTGGAAAGGACAGAGCCACGTGACCATGGACTGAAACCTCTAAATCCACGAACACAAACAAATATTTCCTCCTTCAAGTTGTTACTCTAAGACTTTGTATCGCAGTGGCAGGAAGCTGACTGACTAAGAAAATGGGTGCAGAGAATGGGGCTATTTCTGTGACAATACCTGGTGATGTGATTCAGAAGCCTGGGAACCGGTATGCAAGGTGAGTTCTGAATGGTTTGGAGCTGTGGGCCAGAGAGGGTCTGGAAATGTTGTAAGTGAAGCTTAACAGTAAGAGTACAGAAGACCAGAATGTGGATGGGAATGAAGGTAAAAAAGACTGCTCTCAACAAAGGTGTAGGGGAAGTGGGAAGGGTAGGGGAAAGGAAATAAGGGAAAAGAAACAAAAGCATGAGAAAATGAAAAAAATTGAAATAAAGTATTTATAAATAGGAAAGGGAGGGCAGGGGTAAGGGGTAAAAAGGAAAACCAAGACCTGTCATATAAAGGTACAAGATTCCAATGATGAATGTAACTGTACTGTATATAAAATGTACTAAGGGAGGGCAGGGGTAAGGGGTAAAAAGGAAAACCAAGACCTGTCATATAAAGGTACAAGATTCCAATGATGAATGTAACTGTACTGTATACCTAAAATGTACCAATCAACTCAATGAGAAGAAAAAAGACTGCTCTCAAAGTTTCAGATGGAAAATAAGACTATCAGAAAATGGTCTAGAGGTATTTATGTTATATTCTGCCAGACAATTTATCTATATTTTGTCCATTCCCTGAGACTCTGTGGGAGCTGAGTTTAAAGACTGGGGAACAGCTGATGTAGCAAAAGGGATTTCAAGTCAGCACTGTTTGGACTGAAATCTGTGCCTCCTTTAGGTTGTTATTCCCAGGAATTTTTTCACACTATGGTAAAATGATTAATGTAGTTCCTATGCAGTTCTCTTGTTCAGTCTTCTAGGTTGACCTTGGACCATTATTCCAAAAGCAAAAATCATTGACTCTTAGATCTCCATGTGAGTGTAACCACAGCAATGTCAGAAAACAAGACCCTACTGGGGAGTTGATAAAAACAAACAAACAAACAAACAAAACCCAAAAAAACTTTGTGGAGAGCCTTATCTCAAATAGCCTGGGTTCCTTTTCCTTGAAGGTTTGAAGCAACCTGTGAACTAACTGTATAGGTGTTTGTCTGATTGATAGGGTCAGCAAAAAACACATAATCCATCATGTTTAGGGGAGCAAAGCTATTCTTCCATGAAATAGCAAAGCTATTTCCCCTTCTCCTTCAAACTCACTCTGCACAGAACCTCTAAGGGACTTTTTCCTCTACCTCTCACTATAGCAGGGTCCCAATGCCCCCAAGGAAGACAATTTTATAGAGAAAATATTTTTCTATAAATAATATAGATTATTTGAAAAGACAAGGAAAATAATAACACCTCCAGAGATGGTGTTTTTGAAATAGTTTTATCATGTATTTAAACTAAGCATGACACATTACTTCAAATTAAAATTACTGAAGACATCATTCTATTATGACTATATCGCTGTATATCAAGATATGAACTGCAGACTTCAAATGAATCACAGACAAACCATAGTTCTAAAAGTAATAAAATAAAGTTTTTAGAGAAAAAAGTAGTACTTGCATCACAGTTAGGAATGGGAGGTCAGATGAACACATAACCAGATCTGGAAAATAGAATATTGAATGGCAAAAATATATTATTCTGCCACCGATACCAATTAAAATATATGCTCACAAAAATCACAAAGCTTTCAGAAATGAACAAAAAGCAAAGCTAAATAACCAGTTATATTTAAATAAACCTGTAATCAAAAACAACAAAAAAAGAAAAACTAAAAACAAAACAGTATTTGATAACTTCTAAAATTAAAATAATATTCAGGCTTGGTCTAGATGGAAGATAACTAGTTCAAATCCTCCTCCCAATTCTGTCTCAGGACACTTTGCCTTCAAAACTATAGTGACTTATTATGTAGAGATGAAGCATAAATGTAAACCCAGATTGATTGTACTTGGTCACAAATGGTCTCTGGACCAAACTATTCTCCACTTCCTTTTCTTCTTCCTTAGGAAAGTAACTATCCCTGTTACACAATTTTATAGTTTTTACCCTTGGAAATTCCTTTGCTAAATGACAGTAGGATTTTCACATACAACTAAAGAAAGCCAGGATGATGCAGATGATTTACTTATATAAATAGTTACAATTTGCTTCTGTTCTCTGAGAGTATACGCCTATCTGAGTTTACTTAGCAGTTACTTTAGGTTAGCCTACATAAAACTTTTCAACAAGATTTCAGTTGAGTGTAGATGTGTGTGTGAATATCAAGCTGGCAAAAACCCTAATTTCCCCAATCAAAAGTAGGAAACTCCAAGGTGCATGCAATAGTAATTTCAAGTCAAAATCAATTAAATGAAATATTGTAATGATATGTCTATTAGAGATTTATTGCCAGATCGCCAAAAACTAAAATAATGATGTAATAATATTGAATGTTTATAGGAATTTATTTTCAAAATGTGATTTTTTTTCCTCCAACGTTGAATATGATTCAAACCATGAGGGCTGTTCTCCATAATAAGGTGAAAGATCAGGAAGGAATTCAACATGAAACTGATTGTGGCTAGAAAATCAGAAGCTGACATTTTTATTGAAAAAGCAAAAGCAAGAGAGACCTCAAATTATAGCCCTTATCCAAAATCTAACACCTAAAGCAACATTATGACCTCCACTAAGGTTGCCTGGGGATATAAATTCATAACTTATTTTCAAAATGGCTTTGTAATGGAAATGTTAATATCACTTTCTATACAGATTTGTTCTCCTTGGGTGTCCAAAGAGTGCTACAGACACTTCCAGGCTATAAGTACCCTTCTGCTGGGGTCCCAGAGCAAAGTGGGAGGGCTTCAGACCACAAAGAGTAAACTCAAATTTCTTCTCACTTGAAATGAGCAGAATCACAAATGGCAATGTGAAGAGATTGTAGATTTCGCTAATGAAAAAAGGACGTTTCCTTTCTTTTTTCTCTACCTCTGTTTTATTTTAGGCACCATGAGCAACTCTGTTAATGTCTTCATATTACCTATATTGTAAAAATAATATACAAGTAGCAAGCTGGAAAAGTAAAAAATGTGCCCCAGCTGAATCTCACGCAAGGTCCCAGAGTTCTAGTAACCACATATTCTTAGGGGTTCATGAGTTTGCTATTGCTAAACAATATTTTATTTTTTAATCTAAAAACTCAACACCACAGAATCATGTTGTTGAGCACATGACCTTACTTAACATTTGTAAATTCTCTTGTGAGATGGCAGGCTTCATTTATTTAGTGCAAATTTTCAGAGAAACACGACACAACAAAACAAAATAAGACAGAACAAAAGATTGCATTTTATCTGAATTTCTTTTTCTGGCATTAAATGCATCCAAAAAAGACAAAGTTGAACTACCACAAGAAAGACTTTTGTACTAGAATTCCAAGCCAGGCACAAATCAGAACCTATTGAAAACCACATGGGAAAAAAATACACTTCAAGGTTTCCACTTGGAAAAACGTAAATTTATCATTTGAGTCAGCAGGTGATTCAAGATCATCCAAAATTGAGTAAGTTTTATTATTTTTTTAAAGGAGGACGGTTATGAAGTAATTAAGAGAAATTTGTTTCCCAGAGTACCAAGATGCAATCTAACATTTCTGAAAACAGAATTCTCTTTAATTTTCTCAAGTGTTCTATAACCACAGAGTGCCTAGAAACATTATAACCTATCTTTAGTACATCTCAAAGCTTGGCAAAGTCTTTGTTCTAATGGAGAAATAGGGAAAATGTGTTCTTTAGTTTAAGCACTTTTTAAAGTATATGTGAGCAGAAAATTAAAGACATTGTGTAAATTCATGATAAAGATAAAAATGCCTGCTGGGCATGGTATTGCATGTCAGGAAACCTGCACTAGAAGAAACTGAGGTAGAAGGATTCTAGGATTGCGACCAGCCTGGGCAAATTAACAATTTAGTGAGACCCTTCTCAAAATTAAAAAAAAAATTAAGACTAGGGTTACAACTCAGTGCAAAGTCCAAGTGTCCTGAGTTAAATCCCCAGAAGAACTACATAAAAATAAATAAGTCAATAAACAAATAAATCAGCTACCAGCTTGTAGTGAAAGGGAACAGATTGCAAATACTCTGGTAATTTAATGCCTTTGTCTTGATCAGATTAACTATCCTCCCCTCCATCTTTTTTGGTACAGGGCCTCATGCTTGCAAGGTAGGTGTGGTGCCACTGAGGTACATCCCCGGCCCTCTCCTTTTCCTTTTATCCCTCTCTTGCTTCTTTTCTTTTGATTTAAACTGCTTTCTGTTGCATTGCCACACCTATCTTTTCCTGATACAATATCCCCCACACATACCTTAGGACTTCTAAAGAGCCAGGGAATGTTTACCAATTCTTATTCTCCTCCCATAGTACACAAGCACCGTTTCTATACATTATTTAAAATTTTTAACAAACACAAAGAAACAAGTAAAATAATGAACTTTGCAGAACTCCACCTCCACATAAGTAAAACAACAGTAGGTTAATGTCATACTCCTAATTGTCCTGCAAACCATATGAATCCCACTAGCTGTTTTATTCTTAATCCAATGCCAAGATTCAGTCTGACTAAATATCTCCAGGTTTAGTTTGGCTCAATTAAATGACAAATCAACTTCCGTTAACCAAAATATTTCATGCAATGCCTCTTTCATTTTTAAATTAATTTTATTGGTACATTTAAGGTATACAATATAATGACATTTATCATTGCCAATTGGCACCTTTACATAATTCATCTTAGTTCTTATTTTTTCCCCATTCCCCTGCCCTCCCTTTAACCTCTCCACCCTCTCTGTCTACAAGACTTTCTTTCCATTTTTTCTTTTTCTCATATAATTCCATTCCCTTCTTTCTTTTCTCCTACCCCTCATACTTCCCCTTCCCCTTTACACCTTTTCTTATTTCACATTATCTATTATACTTTTTAGTCCTTATTTATACTTTCAGTTTCTCACACTACAGAAACAATTCAGTATTTATGTATGTGTGTCCTATTTATTTCAGTTAAGAGTATCACCTCACTGTGAAAAGGATTTTTAACTATAAATGTCTGTAGTTTCTCATTCTTTATGGCTGAGTCCTACTCCACTTTATTAAAAACAAAACAAAACAAAACAAAACAAAACATTGTCTTTATCCAGTCTCCCATCGATGAGCAATTGGGTTGCTTCCAAATTCTAGCTATTATAAATTGTGCTACTATGAACACGGTGCACGTGTATCACTGTGGTATGATTCTTTTAATTATTCAGGGAAGATACCCAGCTGGGGCATAGCTGAGTCAAATGGTGGAACTTCCAATGCTAGTTCTATTAGGTATCACCATCCTGATTTCCACAGTGGTTGCACCAGTCCACGCTCTCACCAGTACTGAAGCAGTGTTTCTCTTTATCCACAGCCCTGCCAGATTCATTGGTTGATTTCATGATAGCAGCCATTTTTGCTGAGGTGAGGTAAAATCTCAGCACTGTTTTCATTTGCATCTCTACAATGACCAGTGATATTGAACATTTTTTCATATGTTTATTTGCTATTTCTACTTCTTTGTTGAGAAACGTCCACTTATTTCACATACCCATTTTTGGATTGGGTCTTTAAATTTGGAAGGTCTAATTTCTTTGTTTTTAGTTCTTTATATATTCTAGATAGTAGACCTTTGTCTGAGGAAAGCTGGTGACATATTTTTTCCACATTATGGGTTGTCTCTTCACACTGTTGGCAGTTTCTCTTGCTGTGCAGAAACTTTTTATAAGAAGAAATCCTACTTGTTGATTACTTGTTCTAGTTCATGGGCAACTGAGGTTTTGTTCATAAAATCTTTTCTATACCAATGTTTTCAAGAGTTCTACCTAACCACTCTTCCAGCTAATTTAGTGTTTCTGTTTTAATATTTAGATATTTAATCCATTTGTATTTTAGTTTAATACATGGTGAGAGATGTAGGTTTAGTTTTAATCTTTGGCAAGTTGAAACCGTTTTTCCAGGACTATTTATTAAAGCAGCTGTTTTGCTCCAGTGAGGGTGTTTAACTCCTTTGTCTAAAATGAGGTGGCTGAGTGTACCTGGAGTTGTTTCCATGTCTTCTAATCTGTTCCACTGGTCCTCAGGCCTGTTTCTTTGCCAGTACCATGCTGTTTTATCACAGTAGCTTTGTAGTATGGTTTCAAGTTGGAGATTGTGATACCCACTACCTTGTCTCTTGCGTAGAATTGCTTTTGCTATTCTAGGTCTCTTCTTGTTCCAAATGAATTTATGGATTTTTTCCTCAAGGTCTGTGAAGTATTGGAATGCCCTTTTATTTTTTCCTCTGGAAAGTTATCTATTGGTATATTTACATGATGACTTTAAAATGATTGTGTTTTTTCAAAAATCTGTTGCAAATCATGTTTCCCTAAAACTACTTGTGCATTATAGTCATAAAACTCTACTGATGCTCTTTTCCTTTATTTCCCACTTGTATCCTGTGTACATCTATGTTTCAGGTTTTTTCTGACTTTATCGTCTGAATTTATAGGTTCCTTTTGTTTAATTGTTTTCATCTCATCCAAATATTACTTTTAGAAAATGTGACATAATTAGCACTAATATTATTTTCCCCTTTTGGATTGTTTATTGTCAGCTATATATATTGGATTTTAAGCCTTGCCAGGTCAGAGTGCAGGGCTGTGTCTTTCAAGCATACATATTTAGCACTTGACATAGCACCAATGAGTTTATATGTTTTGTCTGTGCAGTGTGTGTGTGTGTGCGTGTGTGTGTGTGTGTGTGTGTGTGTGTGTGTCTGTCTGTTTGTTATAATCTTTATTGCTTTACTGCCACTTGAGTGATTTTAATCATGTCTTATAGCATTACTAATTAGAAGATTAATTGCTTTACTCCATTTTCCCTATCTCTATTACCAGTATTTGCATCTCTCCTGTCTTGAATAAGATATGCCTGTCTGGATAATGCTTTTGGTGATTGTAACTCCTCCAAAGTTTCAGGGCTTGAGCAGTGGTTGGATCTGCACAACTAATTCTAACCAGATAATTTTGTTGTAGACACTTATACCCAAAATGAACATCAGAGTTTCATATAGCAGTTCCAGTCAATGATACCCATCTGGAGAGCCTTAAGGGAAGGGAAAACAAGAACCAGAGTTGACATGTGTGAAGAGTTGCTGCCTGACATCCAGAGGCAAACTCTAACATCTGTTCAGAGGTCAAGTGGCCACATAGTCATTATGTCACAGAAATGTGTCCTCTCTTCACAAGCCTACCTGTTCTCACTAACAAACAAAAACCTTGAAACAACCACAAGACTGTAGATAACAGAATAAAAGCAAACTCCTTAAAAATTTCAAATAGCAAGTGAAAGACAGGATTAAAATTCAAGAATTAAATGTTTAATTGTCAGTGCTAGAGAACTATTGTCACATGGGAGATAAATCTATTTATAGTTCAGGGTTCGGTCTATTATATAGACCTCACTTTGCTTTTCTGTGATGTAGTGACTAATGTAACTTAATGCCCATGCATGAATAATTTTTTTACCTGTAGCCTTATTTTCTAATTTAACTTCTGAAAGAATATAACTTACTTAATATGTCCTGTAAACTTCATGTATCTAAAGTGATTTTTAAAAAAGCAACAACAACAAATCCTGATGTGCTCTAATGTCCTATAAAATGAGATGTCTGTGTCTGGATTTTTTTTTATGCTATGAGAAGTCCTTCCTCACAACGTTGTGGTGGGTGATGAGTGGGGTTTTTAATGACTGTTTTAGAGAAAAGATCAATTTTCTCTAGTATAGGAAATAGATTCCTGTGAAACAATGTATGGGCATATTGCCATGTCGGAAGATTAAATAACAACCCCTAATATTAATAACTTGTGAAAACTGAATGATCTTAAAAATATAATTTAGATACATAAATGTTATAAAGATTTGCTCTGTGTAGTATTTGAAATGAAGAACTCTTCAAAAATTCACTCAAATTTCTTAAAGAACAATACTGTATTATTATCTCAAGTACTCCTTTAAATGATAGCACACAGAGGATGAAAGGTGTTATTGCTTCTCTTATTTAAATACTTGCTTATAGTAATTCCAACTTTAATGAATGTGTAATACACCTATTCACCAAAAATCCTGCTGCCAAGATCTTTTTCAAGATCTTGTTCAATTCATTTATCAGTGAAAATTTCTTTGTCAACTTCATTTAAAACGTAAAGCACACCCACAATTTAACACTCCATATATCTACAACTTTGGTTTGCTTTTCTCCATATAGCATGACACTTACTATCAGTAGAGTTCTATGATTTAACTCTTTCATATACCTAAAATGTACCAATAAACTCAATGAATAAAAAAATAATTGGCAAAAAATCAACTTCATTACGGCCAAGTATAATTTTATTCCATCCTGTATTTTCAATTGTACACTGGTACCTGAGATTTGAATAGATATTTCACTAAAGAAGATTAATGAATAACCAATAAATATATGAGCAGATGCTGAATACCATAAGTCAATAGGAAAATACATTTCAAAACCATAGTGGGATAGCACATCACACTAACCAGGACAATGCACAAAAGTATTAGTGCATTGTGTCAAAATTGGAGCTCATACACTTTTTTTTTTTTATCAGAACACATGCAAACACTATGGAAAAGGACCGGGCAGTTTCTTAAAATGTTTAATATAAATTTACTCTACAGTTCCACTTAAAGACATATACACAAGATAAATAAAAACACGCGTGCACATAAATGCCTGGATATTAACGTTCACAGCATTCTTGTTCATAAAAGCCCCAAATTGGTAAATGTGAATGAAATGTACTGTACCATTGCAGTGGAATATTATTAGGAAGTTCATTACTGATAGTATGCTATCAAAGGTATGAAATTCAAATACATTATACTAAGTAAAATGGTCCAGATGTAAAGTATTCCCATACTTATGGTTACTTTATTTGTACAAAGTTCAAAAATGAGACAAATTTGATGAGAGGTTTCCTAGAGCTGGAACAAGAGAGGAAAGTGACTACAAAAGGATGAGAGATATTTTGGAACACGCAAATGTTTGGGAACCAGATTGCAGTGGTGTTTGCATAATTTCACAAATTCAGTACAAGAAATTGACTTTTACACTATAAAGGTGAATTTTTAAGGAATGTAAATTAGATTCAATCAATCCAGATCTGGTAAAAATGCCAGATCCTGGTACATGGTAAAACCTCAAAAGTATTTGGTAAATCAAAGTATAATTAACTGTGGTACTTAATTAAAACCTTAAAGAGAAAAAAAAAAACACATGGATTTATTTGAGTTATAAGGAAATATGGAAAGATGGATAGCGTTATTCATCACATCATGCTTAGCTTACTTTACATATAATGTTTATGTGTGTAGGTGTGTACAATGATATATATGTGTCTTTGTGTGGATGTAGTGTCTATATGTGCATTTCTACAATTCATGAAACATCTTGCTATGTGAGACAATAGTGTGTAAAATATATGTGTGATGTTTTACATGTGGTTATATATAAATGAGGAAGAAACCCCACACTAGTGAAAATTCCCTTACAGCAATGGGTTCCATCGAGCATCCTCATGTCAGCCTCTGTGGTTTGGAGAATGAGGGTTTTGCTTCCGTAGTCTTACTGAAGTAGTCAAATGACCAAAAAGCTGCTCAGATTTGATGGTCCGCTGCAGACAAAAGCTCGTAAGGCTTCTGTGAAGTCTCACTAATCTATGTCCCAGTGTCTGGTGTGTTCTTTTCCTCTTTAAGGTAGCCAGGAGAACTCAGCGTAATTATTTCTGATATTAATGAAAAACAACATCACTACATGCTGAAGCTATGCATATAGCAGAAAGGGAAAAACTAGACAAGTTTAAGACTGTGAGAGATGCTTTTTATAAAGAAAGAAGCTTCGTGTGGCTTTTAAGAACAGGATGGGATTTTAAGTTATTTTCATTAGTGGAAACTTTCTTTGTCAACTGAGCTATTTTTTGAATCTCCACTAAGTTTAATCTTGTTTTTGTTCCATGCCAGACATTATTCCAGATCTCACTATTTCTTCCATAGGAAGAAACTAGTGAATTGGATTATTGTGCTCCAGCTCAGAAATATTAGACTTTACTTTTTTGAGTGGTGCAGAGTCCACTATCAGCTTCTGCTCTAAAACAAAGGAACTGGTTTGTGAGGAGAAAAAGTTCCCTGAGAACAAGTGGTTGGGCTTCTGCTCTCCTCTGCCTCTCTGGTGCACTTCCAACAGTTTTTCATCTTCTGCAGTAGTATGCAATTAAAAATGAAATTACTGAAAGAGACAAAAGGTCATTAACACCATTTTATTAGATTCATTTTTTAAAAAGTAGCTTATTGAGTGAGTGAAAGAAAATGCACTTATGTTATCTGAACATTTAGGTTTTTGGTCACTGATTTCCTCGGTCACAGTTCTCTTAAATAAAACCTGGGGGATTGCCATGTGTGGGCAGAGCTACATTGGTAGTAATGAACAGGTCACAGATATTAAAATATTCTTCTCTTCTCATGCTGATCCAAAAAACTATATGCCAAAATTTACTAATTGGGTATTTGCTCTCCAAATTATTTACATATCTGCCAAAAGTGTTTTTGAAATTTTTGGCATGCGTTACTCTGGATAAAAAGAAATATGAGCTGTAAAATAATAAAATAAAGTTGAAAATAGCAGCATACTGTGTTTGATTTCTTTATGAACAGCCCATACCTCTATTATTCAAAGTAATTTGAATCCTCTAAAAATGACATACATTGGATACAGAGGATAAAACAACCACAGGAAATCTACTATAACAATATTCCTTATGTTCAAAATTTGCTACAAGAAGGAGCCATTTGTTATTCATTGAAGAATGTTTAATATAGATATATAAAATAGACCTCATTATTAGGTGATTTTATTTTTTAAAAATCACATGGCATGAAACCTAAGGAAAGCATAGAGAAATTTTCTGATATGTATGGATAAATGAGCTCTTCAGATATGAGAATAATCAGACATTTATTAAAGTACTTCTCTAAATGACAGTACACTTAGAGAAAATTCTTCCAGAAACATTTGTAAGGAAAATAGTTTTGGTTGGCATTTATAATGATGGTTCTCTGTGACATGTTTCCACCTTTGCTTTTTCCACCTCATTTTCATACATTTCTATGTTTAAAAAAGCTTGAGATAAGATATGGAGTATTCCTTATTCCATACCTGTCTTAGTTACTTCTCACCTGCTGACATTTAGATGCTAGAGCAATTTAAATTTTCAAGCTGTCCAGTGGGCCATAAGTACCTGACCTCTACTCCTATCAGTAGGGAATGCCTTCGTGAGTGCAGGCTTTTGGCATCTCTGGAAAGCTCCCAAGTGGTATCAAAGTGAATTTATGAAGTATAAATTCAAAAGGGTGACAGGCACGACACAGAGGTGAAATACTGTGATGATTTTCATTCTCAATTCGAGATAGATTGTTGACTCATGTAACAATTCTAAATTGTAGGGCTGAGGATTTAGCTCAGTGGTGCCACTGCTTGCCTCACAAGCAAGCCAAAGGTCCTAAGTTCGATCCCCAGTACCATTAAAAAAGTGGGGGGGGGGATAGAGAAGCAAGAGAGTTGCTTCTCCTTTGTATTAAATAAATAAATAAAATTGTAGTCTGAGTTCTACAATTGATCTATGATTATTTTCTCAACCTCTGTGTGACAAGCGTGGAGACTAAAAATATACTGATATTTTAAGTATATTTTAACGACTAGTTTTGAGAACTGGCTCTTCATATGCATGTGTGTGTTCAATATGACAATGGTTTATAATATTTTTTAAGAATGAAATGATGATATCTAGTTGATTAATTCAATTAATTATATTTAATTGATTTTACCATCATGATTTGATGAAACTAAAAGTGAGCAACCTTAATGAGGAAATTCTTGAAATTTCAGGTGTAGGAACACGAGTGTTGACATGTCCCTAGGCAGTGTTAGATGCACAGGTGTGCCCCTTCCCTGTGGTCTCCATATGCACAGCCATTCTGGTACTTGTTATTTTCACGTTTTTTCCCTAGACCTTTGCCACAACTTTTTATTTCAAATCTGATAGATTTTAAAGGGGCTATATTTTAAATAATCATACTGTAGCATACATTTAAGTGACTGCTTTTCATTTCTTCCTTCAAATTGAGAATCAACCGCAAGAAATATTTTTTTTTTTGTCTATTAAGAGGCTTCTAGTCATAAACTACCTTGTTGCTTACAAGCAATATATCCATGGACAATTATCAATGCCTGAAACTCCTGAACCTAAACATATTAACGATGATAATTGTCCACAAGAAATCAAGGGAAAGAAAATGTAGTACGGTCTATTCTTCCCTCTAATACCCAAACCCTTGTTATTACAGACTCCTCTTCCCTCTAATATTCAATCTCTTTATTCATCAAAATAATTTGCATTTGATTCTACAGCTGCATCAGACGTTAATCAAGGGTTTCAGGAAATTAAAGGGAATGATTATATAGAAAGATACATGCCCTTTTAATGTGCTTCGTATGAAAGTCCCCAGAAGTCCAGGTTTTTAGGTTTGCTGTTTTATCTTCACATTTGCTTCACTCTAAAACAATTTTCTACTCTTTTAATTTCTTGTAACTGAGATATTTCTCATCTTACCCACACAGGCCCAGATAGCTATAGGACACTATCTTAAACAGTTCAGATTGATACAACAAACTACAGCAGTCTACAGACTGGAAAGTGGAGGGTGAAGATGCTGGCTTATCTGGTTTTTGGTGTGGATTTCCTTACTGATTTGCAGATGGGATTTATTCATAATGTCCTCACCTGATGGAGAGCAGAGAGTGACCAAGTTCTCCTGTCTTATCTTCTGAGAATACTAATCCCATCCTGAGTTCTCCCTGTGTGATTTAATTACCTCCCCAAAGCCCACCTCAAAATACCATCACACTGGAGGGTAGGAGTTCTTTTTTAATTAAGTTTTTAATTAAGGCATCAATAATGGCACTGAACAAGTAACTAATTGGATCAAAAACATTTGACTCAAAATACACACATGTACACACACACATGAGCACACACATATTGCTTCCTCTCAAGGATTACAGAACATTAGAAATGATGTAATTAAAAAAAATATATATATATATTGAAGATTGGTACAAATATTTTTCTAGCTGTATTGTAATTTTTGCAGTTTTTATTATGATGATACATCAAATGATTTATAGCTATTGCAGAACTTAGTTATGTTTTATAATTTCTTCAACTTAATCATGAAAAAATAATGTTTGTTTTTAGCCAGAACTAAATAAAGTTCTTAGGAAAAATGTTATTTTCTCATTATTGTCTAGTAACAAAAGATAAGTAACGTGGCAATTGGTTCAAGGGTCTTAGTTATCAGCAATCTTTTGGGCTACAAAGACTATTCTTTTATCAAACTTTGAAACTAAATTTCTCCATAGAATTTCATTTTGACAGTACAGAATTTTCTCTGTACTGAAGTCTTTGTTATTTTCCTCAAGTTTCCCAAGACAAAATGGAGAGGAAAGTGATCCAAAATTAGAGCGTTTGATATAGGAAAGTATGCCCTCTTATTACTATTCTTACAATTATTGATAAATGTTGCAATTATTGGAATATATTGTATTAAATTCTTTACAAAGTTATTATGATGTACTTGCTTTATCCATAATTGGGTACTATGGAAGGCTAGTGGATCCAAAAGAGAGATTATCTTTGTCCCCTTTCCCACAGAAGACACATTGCTGTCATTCTTTTACTTGCCTCTAGATAGTTATTCAAGTATTTATCTATAAAGCATAAAATAAAGCAGATAAAATAAATGCATAATATCATTTAATAAGATTATCACAGAATAATCCACACAGATTCTCAATATAAATTTAATGGAATGAAATATATATATATAT
>NW_022900950.1:1185728-1198756 GCF_012274545.1 Fukomys damarensis | reverse complement strand
ATAATATATAAATATATATATTGCTTATAAATGAGGTCCTTTATATTTTTCTACATTTTTCTCTCTAGAAAGTCTCTGTTAGATTCTTAAATGTCATTCAATATTTTAAAGTGTTTATCTGTATTAGTGACACATATTACAAAATATTGGTATAAAATTAACTGGATGATTATGAGTTATACATTTTACCATATTTTGTGTTGCATATTTTTTGGTGATACTACCCTATTTTGAGGATCATCAATGCAGAGCCTACAAAAGGGTATGAATTCCAGTACACTATTTGAAAGGATTATCAGAATATATCAGATCCCCAAATCGGTGAGGGAATTGGGGCAGTGAGGTAGTGAAGGGGAAAAGGCCAATAAAGAGTCTGTTACCAAGGTCATTTTTACAGGTAAAACACAAATGCTTGTCTTTGTAAGTACATTATGTACACTGTTCCATCCTAATGCCAGATTATTCTAGCTTCACTTGTCATGCACAAATTAACACTCTTCAGTGATGTTAACTCTCCTTCCATACTGGCTTTTTTAGATTGCACCCACTGGTGGGATGAGGGAGCTCTCTCTTCAGAGAAAGGCATGAAGCAGAGATAGCAAGCTTGGTGGAGGTGAGATGTTGGTGGCATTCAGCATTGCACACTGCAGCTGCAACTTGGTGACTGGGAGTGCAAGATGTGGGCACAGAGAGAGAGCACTCCCTCAACCACTGAATAGATTTATATCACTATTCAAATATAGCGAAGTGATAGGGTGGAGATTTACTCAGTGGCACCACACCTGCCTCGAAAGCACAAGGTCCTGAGTTTGATCCCCAGTATATATGTATATGTGTGTGTGTGTCTATATATGTATATATATATATATATATATAGAGAGAGAGAGAGAGACACACACACATATATATATATGACATGACTAAGTGAAATATCGAAATTTATGAGACTATATATTGAAAATATCTATCTATCTATATCTATCTATCTATATATGTATATACATATGAGACTATATATTGAAAATATCTATGGTATGTAATATGTACATTTCAATATTTTAATTTCTCCACTCATAAAATGTTTAGTTTAAAATTTGAAACATTTATATAAATGGCCATGCATTTTTATGCCTAGTTGCCTTACACCATCCAACAAGCTGAACCTATCAAAACTGTGGGCAAGTATATTGTGTGATATGTTTAAATATTTAAAACTTAACAATGGAATGGAAAAATAGAATAAAATGTTTCAGATCATCATTTATGAGCATTTTTTCCTTTTAAATACTCTACAAAAACTTAGAATTTTATTCTAGTTAATTCAGTTTTCTTGTCCTCACCTCCCAAATTGAGTGATGTCAGGAACACATCAAGCAATGTTGATACTAGCAGATCCATGTTTGAATATTGTTGAATTAAAAGGATATAACTTTGGTGATTGTATCTGTGATTAATTGGAGAGAACAGATCCTGTGGAAACATGTGGCAGCTATTTCCATGTCACACAAAGGTATAAGCACATTGTCTTTGAGCACTTTTTCTTCTGGCAAATAAAATATGTTGTAGAAGGTGCAGAAAATGTGTGTGTCAGTAACTGTGCCTACTCTTAACAGGAAGAAAGTCAAATTTTGTTTACCCATCTTGTCTGTATGTAATGCCAGTGCAGCTGCAGTCTTGAATTTGTTTATTCTTAAGTTTAGGAGGAAAAGACTGTCTAGACAAAAGAATGGTTTGTGAGCTTCTTGCCATTGTCAGACAAAAATATGTCCTTTGTACCATTGTGATGCTTTTAGGTGCATACCCTAGAACAGTGTGAGGCGGTTAGTCATAGATATAACTGGTTCATTCAATGAGAAAAATACACATTTGTTCCAGTAAAAAGAAAGCAAAGCATAAGAAGAGCTATAGCTTTAAGTATTTGAGAATAAGGATCAAATTCTCTCTTTTGCTTCTTGTGTTGGCACTGACACAAATGTGTAGATAAGTCCAAGAAAAATACAAAACATCCAAATATTATGAACATAAGTCATGCTGGTCTCAAAATCCCTGCAAGATACATCATACATAACAGTTGGCTCACATGTCCTTGAAATGAAAAAGAAAATGTTGAACAGCTTTGAGTATTCCATGAAAAAGATTATTCAAAGATGTTGACTATTATTTTTTAAGTAATTTGGCCACGTTGTTATTTTAGAGCAGCGTTGGGAGCTTTCCTGCAGTTTACTTCCCAGCTCTTGGAGAGCTCAGTTTTTCTCTTTAGGTTTAGAGTCATAGTATTATATTCAGATAGTGGTTTGAAGAATACTGTTACAGATTCTGGGCAACGCGTTTCTTCAGAAGTAACGATTCCACATGTCTTTTACCATAGCAAATTGTGAAAATTGTTGTTATAGTTTACCCATGTATAAGTTTCTCCAGGTGATAGAAAATACAGGTAAATTAAATTTTTGTTCTACCCTTCATGCATTTATTGGTTTTCTTAAATATTAGGTTATTATTTCCCTAAATAATTCAGGATAATTTATCTAACTTTCAAAGTGTAGTTGAAAGCTTTATTCTACAATTATACTGTAGAATAGGGATATACCAGTATCAACAGGAATAAATACATAATAAAAAGGTAAATATGCAATTTATCTTTATTTTAATACACCTGAAGAGATATGAAGGCTTAAAAGAGCAGCCAATGATAAACACCTAACTTTGTAATGAAGACATATCCGGCATGTATCATATTGTTCTTGAACTATGTCATTTTATTATCCTACTAGACACATACTATTATGCTTAAAATTCTACCATGGGACATCTTTTAGGACTAGGCTTGCTTATGAGCAAGAAAGACTCAAATATCAGTGGGCTAAATTGTAGAGAATATTTTTACTTCAGATGAGAGTATAAAGCTAAGGGAGTCAAGAGTCAAAGCTACTATCGTGGTTCTATTCCCACAGGGTCCTCTGGTGCCTTCTATGATTATACTATAAAGTAGATGATTTCCAAGTCCAAACTAATTCATGATCACAAACAGTAGCCCTTGATTAATTCATCACTTCTATATTCCAGCCAGCAAGGATGTTAACGGGACTGTGAGAATTAAAAGTGAGAGGCACGCAACATCTGTTCTTTTAGGACTGTTAGCTGAGCTACCAGTTGGTGCTTGTAATTCCCTTGGTGTGAATTTACTTCTATGGTTACATTTAGCTGCAAGGGAGGCTGAGAATTATGTTCTTCACCACTTTTCTTTGAGTGACTATATTCTGTAACCATGGAAGTGTAAAGGATGCATGCAGGTGAAAATTGTATGAATTTTATGAACTTTCTTGAGCATTTAGAATGAAATCTATGCTTTTCAGTGAGGTCTACAGAATAGATTGGCCTCGTCCAGCCTGTGTAACCCCTGAAGATTCTTCCCTGTTCTCATTGTGTTTTGCTCTATGGGTATTTTTTTTTTTTGTATTGTGTATGTTCTAGACTTTTTCCTAACTCTCACTATGACACCTGTGCTCCTTTCATCCTATAACTTTGCCAAATCTCAAGGACACAGCGTTCTAGTCAAGCATCCAGATCGTACTTCAAAGTTTATATGTCCAACCATGCTTTTTATAGCCAATTTGTCTTGTATCTGTCTTCCTGCCCTCACCATCACTCTGCACTGGATTTCGTCATCCTCATTGGAGATGTGTCACTGCCTGAAACTTAACGGAAAACGATGCACCTCTTCATAGCAGCCTAATAACGGCATTGTATTCTTTTCTATTTAATTATTGCTAAATATAGTAGATACTTCACATTTACTGAATAATATGTGCATATATTGTGTTTTCTCAAATGTAAAGCAGTTATAAATACACATAACTGTGTGTGCATGCTTTATAGAAGTTTTTCATAGAGGTGGCTTTGGTTGTCTGTATTCACTCATCCGCCACCCAAGGCTTTGTTTACCATGTTTGTTTGTTTAACTCAGGTAATATCAATATTTATTATATAATGGGGGCTGCGGATTTAACTCAGTGGTTCTAGCACCTGTCTCTCAAGCTCAGGGTCCTGAGTTGAAGCCCCCATACCAAAAAAAGTTATTATAGTGGTTCTTGAAAATAGTACCATTTTCAAGGAATAAAAACTACTGCAGTTTATTTGCCTTGAGTAACATAGTTTACATAACTCCAGGAATACTAAATAATATAAAATTTGTATTCTGTATTGTTTTTTGTTTTTTGTGTGGTTTTTTTTTTTGGGGGGGGTTGAGACAGGGTCTCACTATGTTGAGACTGAGCTGGAACTCACTATGTAGCCCAGGCTGGTCTCGAACTAACAGTGATCCTCCTGCCTCAGCCTCCCCAGTGCTGGGATTACAGGCATGTGCCACCACACCCGGCTCTTTATTGTTTTTTAATAGTAAGGGACATAGATATAATATTATCATTTAGAATATTCTACAGAGAAGGGAAATCTTATTTTTGTCCCTTTCAAATAAATTGTAACAATTCAATCAAAAGTTTAGGTTTTTAATCTGTTTAACAATAGGGAAAGAAATAAATAAACCTCTAGAGATGTTTAATAGCTTAAGCCATCATTTGTTGTTATTCTAAACTACTATTTTTTCTCTTGAAAACTTCTAAAGGCACTTGAATTATCTGATTTATCTCAGCATACAAATCATTTAGGTTTATTTGTTAGCTTCAGTAATCCTTCATACACTTGTACAGAAGATACTAGTCTTGATAATTGATTGCCATATTTTGAGTTCTGGGCCTCAAAGCACTGCATTCCCCTTTGTGTATCAATCTCTTCCTACTTTGTAATGAGATTTTTAAAAAAGATAATATCATTTCCTGTTTATAACTGAGGAGTAGTAGACAGCCTTACATACGCAACCATGTGTTCTTGGAGGTTTTAGCCCAGAAGGCTGTACTTGTTTGCTGATTTCTGAGCAGGATTTCTTTAGGTTTCTCTTTATGCTTGTCTATTTATATTGGGCAATGTTCACTTATATTTTCCAAAATCAGATATTTCTATTTGAAATTACATATAGAGAATCTATACTTTCTACACTTGATCTTTAGCCAAAACGTTGAGAAGCAATAAGACTATATTTTGAGAAATTGTCTTTAAATGATGTGATAAGCTCATCATCTGGGGTTATGTATGTTCTGTAGGCTTGCAAAATAAATGTGTATATATGATGGTGCATCAGCTTAAAAGACTGATACGATGAAATCTACTTTTCTTTCCTTAATGCTCACATTCTATACTATGCACATTTTATTTTTTTCATCAAAATAACTTTCTCTTTTGGAAGATAATTTATGCTTTCTTTATTCTGCACCATTAATAATTGCCTCCTGACAGTTATTGTTGCCCTTATCTTTACCTTTTTCATGTTCTGCCTCTTGAACCCTTCTGTATGTGAACAATCTGTTCTTCTTTATAGCAGGATTAACCTCTTCCTCTGGATGATTGTAGCATCTTCTGCCACGTTTTTTTAGCCTAAATATTTTTTTGGCCTCAAATTGTGCACATATAAAAATACGTATGTGTGCAAATAATTAGACATTATCTTAAGACACTAATTTTTATATTTATTAGTCCTGATAACATTGTTAGATCACAGATATTTGGTGAACATATTTCTTTTTTCAGTTGCTGTCTTATTCTATCTATTTATCCTCTACCCACCTTCAATAAAAATTTAGCACTCATCTAAATAATATATATTTTCTATGAAGTTCCTCAGTGCCTGGAAAAGTATTATCAATGTCTTCGTTTCAATAGGGCTACCCTAGCTAAATAGCTCTACTGCCCTTCCCTTCTCTATTAAAATTCCCCTAATTTAAAATTCTTCACAAAGAATATAAAAAACTTAAAGTTAACGCAGAGTAAATATAGGTGATAAAGTAATGAACAAAACACAATTCATGTTTAAGGGAAGTATGTGTTTTCTGTTTTATGAAAGTGAAAACTAAGAGGCTCAATCAATTGAGGGATACCAGGGAATAAAAGACCTGATTATTGCATAAAATAGTAAAAACTGTGGGTCCAGAGTAAACACAATACATAATATCCAAGAGCGAGCACTAAGATTCTAATAAAATTAAGGTTGTTCTAATATCAGTATTGACATAGGACATCCAGAGAGTCACAATATGTCAAAGGCAGGGAGATGGTTGGTATCGGAGAAATATCTCAGCGGGTAACAGGAAAAATCAAGGCTATCAGATACTTTAGAGACATGAAGGAATCCATTCAGAAACTAAATTAGCATGAATTAAATAAGATAACTGTTATAAGCCCTGTGGTAAAAATTAAGAATTGAGGTTGGAGGAAGAAGTTAAACATTATCTTATCAGGCTGGGTTATTAAATTATTAGGGGAAAAGCAGCTAGGGGATTTCCCAGCAGACATTCCCAAATCAATGGAGGATATTTAATGGACCATCTGCCTGGGATTAGAGTAGATTCTTTTGACTTTATACAATGGATTTAGAAGCTAGAGGTGAAAATTAGAAAAAGGCTATTTCAAAAACCATAGAAGTTGACATAATTTAAATATATCTGTTAAAATACATTTAGTGAAATATGTATTAAGATAAACATGTCATAAAAATTATCACTTAATTTATTAACATAATCTAATCATTTAAAGTGATTAACATATAATGGTTCAATTGATCATATGTATAAAATTAATACTCAGATTTTTTTGTATAATTTTGAAACATTGTTCTATCTCTTCATTGATTTGTTTTATAATTGCATAGCACTTAGACAATTTTACATTACTTTATTTAAAAAATGAGAATACTTAACATTTTAGTTTTAATTATGAAGATCACATTATGATAAGTGAAAAATTTATATGTTATGATCAGTGAAAGTAGCTGTGGAAATAAATAAATGTTTTTGTTCTGTTAAAAGAGGATATCACATGTCTTAGAGCAAAAATATTTATGGATTTTATATAATCAGAAGTAGTACGAGGAATTTCAAGTTATAATTAATTTCAAATTATTGCAGTGCAGTGAGTCTATAACCCCCAAGATCTCCAGAATGCTAAGAATCCAACTTCTGGCAAAATATTTATAGAGTAAAGATATTTTCAAATTTTTTTTTTTTTTTTTTTTTTTTTTTTTTTTTTGTACCAGGATAGAACCCGGGTCCCTGTGCTTGGGAGGCAGGCAGTAGAACCACTGAGCTAAATCCCTGCGCATTAACGTATGCAAATCTTAGTCACTCTCAGAGAAAAATAGGTAAACAAATCCTTCCCCTACATTAACTATTTGACATCCTTTCAATAATTAACCAGAGTTTTCCCAATAATTGTTATATGAAGTGTATTGCATTTAACAATAATAAAATTTATATATTGGCTAAATCACTTTAATGCTTAGGATTTTCAAGTATCATTTATGTGATTGTGTTTAGAAATTTTTTCTGACAAATCCCTCTTTTTCTCACTTTCCCACATACTTTTTTCCTCTAACTAAATATTCAGTACTTTAATAATCTGTGTCCTACAGACATGTATATTAAGAATAAACATTAATTGCAGACTTCATGTCCAGTATATTAAAATATCTTATGCCCTTTATATAAATCCAGTGATTATATATAGTAACATATTTTGGATAATATTTTTCTTTCACATCTAGGTCTTTAAAGGGTGAATGGTAACTTTGTATCTGAGCACATATTGTCTTAATGCCATGAAAATACATGTGAGTAAATTGAAGTCTCTTCTGAAAGAAAGTTTAGAAAACAGTTTTATTGGTCCCTCACTTTCCATTAACTTTAACCTGGAGAAGTTTTAAACAGCTTTCATCATTTATCAATTGGGAGGTGAATGAATTATATACATTGAAATCAAGCCGATTCCTTCAAAAGTAGGCACCTGTCTATGCTAACAAGTCTAAGCTCACTGCTTCATTATTCACGTGCCACATGGCAGATGGCGGATGACAATGACCTTTTGTCATTTTGTCCAGTGAGAAATTAAAGTTAGCTCATAAATTGCCAATCTGCTGAGCCATCTGGTCTTTCACGGTGGATATTTTTAAGTCATTCACATAGCTTAGGAAGATAATTTATTGACCACCTATGCTCTATATATTTAAGAATTTCTTAGTATGATAACCTGTAAATGTTTCAAGATGTGCAGCAGGAAAGTATTTTTGAAATGCACTATATCGTGTAGATGTATATGTTTAGAATATTTAAATTGCTTTGAAATTAGATATTTTGGCATCTCATATTTTTTGCTATGGGAATGAGGTGGAATAGAGAATGAATATACTAAATGTGAAATCAAACAAAATAAATTAAATAATTTATTTAAAATAATTCATAAAGTTCCTGGAGATGATTGTGTCACTAATTGATGATTGTGTCAATAATTAGCTAATATATACTTTTCTAAAACTCATGTATTTCAGATTTAATGTTTTAAAGTGGAAATGAGAAGATTTACATCACATTTAAGACTGAACATTTTAAAAGGAAGAATAATTTCTCAATTATCCTCATTCTTATATTTTAAAAAAACTTTTTCACATTGTAAATAACAAAGAAACTTAGCTCTGAGGAGAAAGAATCTTCTGGATAATAAAGATAATTGTGAACGTTTGGGAGGGAATTTTATTATTATTAACATCCAAAATTGGTGTTTGGTCCTAGAAAATTTAGAGATTATTTCAGCTAATGATTTTATAAAGAAAGATGCTATATGCCAACTAAGAAAAATATGAATCCTTCAGCCTGGTATAACACCACATTCTGGATAATTTCTAAAATTAATAAATGAATCATTTGCTTTCTGGAAGCAAAAGTGAGAGTAATGATTGTATCCAGGAATAGCCAATCATTTTTTCAAGCCAAATGCTTCTTTGGCAAGCAGTCAATTTGAATGACTTCTGTATTTTTTTTTAAATATTATTACTATTATTTTATAAAATAGCTTCCAAAACAAACTATATTTAATTTGTATTTTTGTCTCCATTTTCTCCCAATTCCATGACTGCTGGATCGGTGATGGTCTCTGAATGACTTTCAAGACCTTGTCCGATGAGAGAAGTGTAAACATGGTGTTCAACTTCTCTGCTTTCTGACATTGTTCCTGGAGACCACTATTCACCGTGATTATTGCTTTGGGGAAAGATTCCGTCCATCTGGCTCAAGCCTCAGAGTAGGTGCTGTATTTGCAGTTGCCGGAGAGGAAAGACAATGGGAAATGTTATGAAATAAGTATACAAAGTAAGAGTTAAGTAAAACTCTAAAACCATATTTTCAAAAAATTGTGAATGTTTGGAAGTAATTTAAGATTATTCTCTAATAGTAGTTTTCCATCGCCCCATCCCAGCATACACAGTGCCTATAAAACATGAGAATATTAGTTAAGGTAATACCCTAAACCTGAGCCAGCTGACTGTTGTATCTTTGGGAGACGCTTCCTATACTGCAATATTGTTTATTTACTATTTCATTTTAAATTGATGTGTTTGAAATCTAAAAAATTTAATAACTATTCATAACTGAAATATTAATATCCCAAAATATTAATATCACTCCCTACTAATAAAACTAAAAATAAACAGAATTAAATGTATACAGCATAAACATTTGCATAGGTACTCTTGCCTGTCAAAGACTCTGGACTAGTGCCTTCTTGTGGATTGTCAAGCATTTGATAATCAAGTGCTCGGTGCAGCCTACTTTCAACCTGCAGCTCTTTCCTCGACTAAAATTAAAGGAAATAAATAGGAATAAAGAACAAATCATTTTCATATTCTCTTGAGAGAGAATGGGTTGTTAAAGTCTGTGGCTATATACCTCATAGAATCATCTCTTCATTTCACACACGGGTGACTCTGGAATAGGTGTGAGACTTTAGGTTCAAAACTACCTATGACTCCTAGTTCTGTAGTTTTCTACCTTTGAGCCTTTGAGGCGCACAGTTGTCTGACTTTCAGTTCTTTAGATTTGAAAACGTGATTTATCTTCAAATTAGCAATGCTGACTGAAAAAGGATGCCTGTAAGGGCCAGGGATTTAGCTCAGTGGTTTCACTGCCTGCCTTGCAAGAGCAAGGTCCTGAGTTTGATCCCTGGTACCAAAAAAAGAAAAAAGAAAAAGGGATGCCTGTAAAAGTTGTCTTGCAGCTATGATATAGAGTTTCTTCAGTAATCTGTAGTTCTTATAATTGTTGAAGGCCAAAACATCAAGTGAAAATATGAAAATATTAGTTTAGAAATGATAACATCCTATACAGCTATGAAGCCTATGAAGTCTGTATTCTTTATATTTAAAATTATAAGGCTCATTTCTACATCTTTATGGTTCTTTGATATCATTTTATTCTTCTTATAAATTCCAGTAATATTTACATTAGTGGACATCAGTTTTAACAAAACAAAGGATGAGTAGCTCCTTTTCAGAAATGGCATTTTCCAAGGGTAACAGTATCTGCCATTCTACGTACTCTTCTTACAGGGTGGGCCCTGGCAACTATTTCCACCCACAGACTACCACGGAATGAGCATTAGGTGGCTTCTGATGGCAAGTAAAAAACCATATCTCTGTCACTTTGTTCCCTAAATCACTTACTGGGAGCCCTCAGCCTCTTGTGAGGAGTCTGACCATTCTTGGGCCACTGTCATATGAGACTCCGAGTTAGCTCCCATAGACGGACCCCCGAGGAGGCCTTGAGATGACAAGAAAAGGGTGCCAGGTAGGCTAGGTACTTCGTATTCCCCATCTACAGTCCCAGTCCCTTTTCCCATCTGACAGCTTTGGGGGCACCTCAGCCAGAGAGACCAGCCAAGTCTTCCCACAGAAACCAAGAATGATAATAATTCCATCGTTTTAAGCCTCTCATATTAGAATCATTCATTGTATAAAATAACTAAGTAGAATAAATTACAGCATGGTGCAATTATTTGTATTTTTGCACACATAGCCATACATATCCTAAAAATGCTTTTCCTCTTCTTTCCAAAGGGCACTAAGCTACTGTTCTTCCCCAAATGTTGCTTTCTGATAATACCAGAATTTGTTCTCTTATACATGGGGTTGAGGGTGGAGGAATATTATTTTTTTTCAGCTTTAATTGAGATTATTGGTACATTTTAGGGATACAGTACAGTTACATTCATGGTTGGGATCTTGTACCTTTACATGACAGGTCTTGGTTCTCATTTTTCCCCCTTGTCCCTGCCCTCCTTTCACCCCCTCCTCCCCTCCCCATCTACAAACACTTCATTTCCATCTTTTTATTATCTCACATTTTTTCTTCTCCCTTATTACCTTTCCCCTACCCCTCCCACCTTCCCTACACCTTTAGCCCTTTTCTTCCCCTTTCACAATGTCAGTAATCTCATTAGGATCTTAGGTACTATTACAGTTTGTTCACACCAGAGAAACTAATGGATACATACTGAGGATATACTCCTAAGTGAAATAAATATGTCGCACATGTGTAAATACCGAATAGCTTCTCTGGTGGGAATATTATTATTTTAAACTTTTCAATTATAATACATTTTGGAGCTGTGAGATAATTATAAGTAGAATATTAACAATAATTCTAGATTATTTATTTTTAAATTGAGATAGAGTTTAAGAATGAAATGTATGTTTATTATAGAAAAAAATCATAAAACACTGACATTCAAAGACCATGAAGAGAATATGCCAATATCTTGAAGAAAGTTTTCCCTCTGCAGTAAGACTGTTCTCATTTCTCTTATGTTATATAGAAACCAAGAGAATAAAACAAAATAGTAAGTCATATATTTTTAAAGAAAAAATTATATTAGAGGAAACAAATAGTTGAGAAATTACTCTCAGAATATGGTAGAATGATTGCTGTTAAAGAAATAAAACTAGTGACCCAAGGAATATGATTTTTTTCTTCTATCCTCTTGGTAGATAAAAGTAGTAATATTATTTTTTTGAAAATTACCCAGAAGAATAACAATTTGATATTCTTGATATTTAATTACTTTCTAGTTAACACATTTCTTTTCAAATTACTACACAAAATTCTCTCTCTTTCATTCTGGAGAAAGACCGCACTTCAGGGTTCTAAGAAAATTTAAGACAGCTGAGGTTAAGTTGTTGATCAGAGCATGTACTAATGGATGTTGGAATCTTGTGTTACTTTGATTGATTGTACCCCTCTTTGGGTGAAAAAGGCAAGACTAGCCAGCTGCCAGGGGCTCCTCTGCCTAATAAGAGGCAAGAACCTTCTGGCTACCCTTAGGTTAAACTGACTCCATGTCCCTATGTCATTCATCCTCATAAGCCCTTGGGTCAGGAAGAACAAAGTAGCAGGTATACAAGTGGCACCTGAGTTTGGAAAGCTCCCATTCCCCATGCTTGGCTCCTGGGGCAGGAGGGACCTGAGACCCGAGGCAAGGCCAGCTGAGGGGGTTACATTCCACAACAACTAAATAACTAAAGACATTATCACATCATCACCTGGGCCCTTTTAACTGAAACTTTTCAGCCAAAATATCAATTTAAGTAAGTTTTTTCATTCTAATTAAATTTTACTGAAATAATTTTTCTAAAGATATATGCTTATTTTGATTAATAAAAATAAACTATAGCACTTGGTTTTTTCTAGGTTATTTTTTTTTGTTTAAATTGTCCATAAACAGAACCATCATTGTTTGACAGCAATAATTCAGTCAAACTAAAAACTCAAGTATGAATTCATTTTGATACCTTCTGATTGTCAAAAAAGCAACACATTCTATTGCTTTTTATTGCTTGTTTCAACTTCTACTTTGTACAATCAATTACACTAATATGGAGCTGTTTTACTATCTCACAACTAGTTCCATGACTTGCGTTCTGTTTCACCATTTCAATAATGTGCACAGCTTACTCCTTGCTGTACAAAACATGAAAATCCTGCCCTAAATAAATGTCTTTAGAATGGAAAACACACTTTTTCTATTAAAACTTTCCCTTCAGATGCAAGTTCTTATCCTATGTTTTCATTGAATACATATACACGTATATATATATATAT
>NW_022900950.1:1155096-1185043 GCF_012274545.1 Fukomys damarensis | reverse complement strand
ATATGCTATTGTTTGGATAACTGGCTCCCAAATGTCCATGCCTTAAAGGTTTGATTCTTAAGGGTGGCATTACTGGAATGTGGTAGAACCTTTACAGAGTGAATCCTAGCAGGGAATCTTTACATTACTAGGAAACTTGAAGGAGACTGCAGAACACTCAGCCCTTCCATGCTCTCTTCTGCTTCCTGGTCATGAAGTGAGCAGTTAGCACCGCCCATGCTCCCAACAGTTACATCAGGCCTGCCTACAGTCGTTCTCCCTTGGCTTGGTCTGGGAACTCTAAAATTGTAAGCCAAAATAAACCTTTTCTCTTTATGAGTTAATTATTATTTCATCATAAGGAAGGAGGGCTTACTACCACTATCTCTCTCTTCTGATGATCCATGTTTCATCTGTCTATCTATCTAATCTATTTATACCTCTGTCCACACAAAGATAGAGGAGCGAATGACAGGTTATTTTCCCAATCATTAATCATTAAAAGTGTCATCTCTGTTTATTACATTAGGGAAAAATACTTTTAAACATGTATGTCCCATTTAAATATAGTCATGTTTTATTTCATGCTAAGCCTGAGGTGACAGGTCCATTCACATAAAAGAAATTATACAATAATGCTATGTGAATCTAAAAATGTTATTTTCCAGATATGCTAAACCCAAATGTTTTTCTTAACTGTGAAGTTCAGTACCCTACATACAAAAATACTCCTTAATGACACCAATTTTTGCCATTCTTCTTATCATGTTTCTCTGATTTGCTTATTCTTCACTCAGAAAACAAAGCCCTTTCCAGGTGTAACAGAAAGGGATTAAAATATTCACTCTATTTTCTTTTGTGTCTTTTTAAACACCATAGGATATTAGGATAGACTGGAAAATCTACAGACATACCTCCAAGAAAAGTTACTAGAATGATATTACTATTTGCATGTCTGAATCTGACCCTGAGTCCACTGAGGAAATTTAATATCCTCATCAAGTTGGCTGTGAGGATTCTCCCTGTAACTTCCGTTGTTAGTTTTCCTCTCTAATTATAGAATTCTCTGACTCAACTCCATGTGAGAGTGTAATATGAAACTTTTGTCACGGTCTGTGGAGTTTAAATTAATGAAAGTTCAGATAGACTCTGCCTGATGGTGCAGAAATTTGGTCTAGGGTACTCGAAACTTCATTGCTTAAACACCCAAAATGACATAAAAACAAACTATTGTTGAAAATAAGTTTAAAATAATCATTGTAGTTCTTTATAATGCCAACAAAATGAGAGGGTTTTAATTTCTGAGCATAGTACTTGGTAAGTGCTACTAAAATGTTCTGTGAAGAACACAGTTTGTTTTGGTAGAAAGGATTTTGGAGTAATTTGCTCATTACCCTGTGCTATGATGGGGCAGGGGTTTGCCTGATCTCAAAATTCAAATAAAACACACAATTTCAAGCTAACTTAAATTCAAGTCATATAAGCATTTAATTAAGAATGAATGAAATACAGTTCTTGGGCAAATTATAAATAAAAAGCATCTGCTGGGCCATTTCTGAGAGAGGAGCTGTATAATTGTTTTTAAAAGAAATGTACAGCATAATTTAAGATGGCAGAAAATTTTCCTTGTAAGTACTGCCAAACAATTTATAGATAGTATTGCTGTACAACTCAACCTATATCTTGCCAAAATATATACCAAATAATCTTTCCCCGCTAAACTGACTCTGCCCACTCTGCAGAAATTGATTTTTATTGGCAATTTGGAGCATATGAGACTTGAGTTTACCTGCTCAGGGTGGGGGCACTGGGTTGAATCAATTTCACAAATTATTGAGCAATCAGATCTTATTTAGATAGTAGTTCATTTTGATCATCTACTCAAAAAAGATATGTTTTAACTTTTAAGTACTATCCTTAAACATGTTAAAAATACAGCTCTGAGTACATAGAGACCATTTTTGATCAGTCTATTACTAAAATTTATGGGGGATAGCTTTAAAAGTCCATGATAATGCAATTTAAAAATCTTCTTAACTGGCTCTTCATGCTAGAATTTTCTTGTTCTTTTCTATGGGAAACTTGAAAACAACATTTGAAGATGTACTTTTAAAATTTTTAAAATCACATTTATTGTTGTAAATTTTATGTAAAAGAAAAATTACCATTTTTAGTATGTGATTCAAATAATTTTGACAAATGTCTACAGTTAAATAACATCCGCACTATCAAGTTATAAAACATTTTCAGCACTCCAATAAAGTTCTACTGTACTCCCATATAGGCAGCATGATTTCTTTTGCCCTGTGAGAACCACTGAATTGGTTTTTATCTGATATTTTTCATTTTCCAGAATATCATATAAGTGAAACCTGGCAGGATGTAGTCTTTTGTGTTTGGCTTTCCTTACTGAACAATTCTTTTGATGTTTATCAAAATTGTGTCATGTGTTTACCATTCACTCCTTTTAATTTCTTAGTCGTATTTCACTGTGTTAAAATCCTATAATTATTTACCCATTCTCTGGTTTTCTGCTTCCAGTGATAAGCTAATTTAAATAATATTATTATGAAGATTGGAATACAAGGCTTATGGTAGCACATGGTTGCATTTATAAGTTGTGTAAAATTTTAAAAATGAGATTAGTAGAAACTAACAAATATATATTTATACTTCATAGAAACTGCCAAGCTACTTTTTAAATTATCTGTAACATGTAGCTTTGCATATAGGAATATATGACTATTCAAATGGCTCATAACCTCTCTAAATTTGGTATTATCGGTGCAGTATATGTAATTTAAATCATTCTATTTCAATGCATAGTGTTATATACTTAAACATTTCATTATGCTGAAATTGATATATAATAAAATATAAATATTTAACATATTAACATATATAGATTGACAAAAACATATATGTATAACTATTAAACTAGTACAAAAATATTATGAAGATATACATCACCTCAAAGTGTTTCCCATACTCCATGGTAATTATTCCTGCTCTCCTTGACCCACTTTTGCCCCATACGATATTTTCTTCTGAGAGAGGAGCTGTACAGAATTTTAAAAGAAATGTACTGTATAATTTAAGATGGCTGAAATTTTTAACATTGAATAATAACATTGAAATTTTTTATATCACATGTATGAATAGCCCTCTCCTTTTTATTTTGAAACAATATTCTATTGCACCTTGTACCATAATTTTGTATTAATTCACCTGTAGATTAGCAATTTGGTAATTTCTATTTGTGAACTCTTGCCAAAAAATTCATTAAAAGTGTTCATTTATAATTTTCATATTATTTTCTCTTGAGCAAACAACTTGCGTTTTGAATGGATATATCACATGATAAGTTCATATTTAATTTTAAGAAACTAAATTTTTTCCAGATGTGTTAGTTTTAATTCAACATTCCTGTCACAATATACATCTACAATCATAGGTTATATATATTATAATATTGATTATATATTATTATATATATATATATATATATTTCATTTGTTATACATCTTTTCCCTCTAAATAGTGGGTCTATTTTTCTTTTTTCTTTTTATAATTTTATGATTTTTACTCTTTATCTTGATTTTTTAATGGTTTTATGACAATCATACTTAATATAGTTTTCTTTACTTTTTTGCTAACTGGATTTTATTGAGATATTTTATTCTATAGGGTTATAAATTTCATTAAAATTGAAGAAGTTTTTGTCCTTAATTTGTGAAATTAATGTTTGGCATTGCCTTCCTTAATTCTCAGGTGCTCCCATTAAACTAATGGTGGAATCTTCAATTTTGTCCACAGTTATCTGGAGATTTTTATTTTGTCTTTTGTCTATTTGCATATCTTTTAGTATATTTTAATGGCTTCTCTTTGATCATATTGATTAATGTTCTATAGTTTTGAATATGTTATTAATTCAATTTTCTACTTTTATTTCAAACACGATTTATTTTTAAAATTCTTTAACTTCTTTACATTTTTCTCAACACATCCATTTTTCTTTATCGAATTAAACATATACAGTATCATTGAACATAGTACAGATTTAGCATTCCTCTGAAATAATTTATTCACTTGTACTACTATTATCTTTGCATCAGTGAAGTCTTTCTGCTTCTTTCAACTCTAATAATTTCAATAAAATACTAGACATTGTGATTTTTACATTGTTGATTGCTGGATTTTGGTGTGTCCATTTAAGCATTTCCATTGTTCTAAGATGAACTTAAATAACTTGAAATCAGTTTGAGCATTTTATTATTAACCTTAAAAACTCATTGGAGCAGATTCAGATTAGTCTTCTAAAACTAATTTGGCTAAACTCTTGAAGCAATGCTGCTATGTTTATTCTATCCATTGCTTCACATATTAAGATATCATTTAATTCTTGTTTCCAGAAACAATTTTCATCCCTAAGAGACATTTGCGGATTGTTTTATCTTTAATTTTCTTGTGGATATTGTTAATAAGATCATTTTGGAACTATTTATATTATATTAGAAATGCTGAAATTCTTGTGTTATCATATTATTAGGTTTCTGTGAATTACATGAAATCATTTCATAAAGCATATGATGTAGTACTTTAGGGCATAATTTTAAATTTTCATTTAAAAATAATAGTTACAATAATCAATATAGTATAGTTTTCAGTAAGATTAATTCACATATTACATCTGTGATGGTAATATGGCTCTCTGTGTGAATAATAATATATGATGATATAAAATGTAAATAAAGAATATGCTTTGTTCTTTCCCAAGAAAGAACAGAAGTTAGAGGAAGGAGAATTCTTGGTGATTTTTCTCACAATGTTTGATTCTTTTATTAAAGAATGGAGTCATAAATTACTTGAAAACTTTTTAACAATTGTATTTGATACATTACTGAATACTGAATATATATTTGTTAATTAAATAAAATAAATATACAATAAATTTTTTTAATTTTAATTTTTAAGTTATCATTGTAAGGCTGAATTTCTTGAACTATTTTTGGTTAGTTGCCTATTTCTAGTATCTAATTGTAGCCACTATAGCACCAGTAGAACAGGAAACCTCCCCCAAAGGAAAATGTCATTGTCATTAATAATGTCTGTACATGTCTAGATAATGTAATAATGTGTATGTATTAATGTCTGTCCATTTCTAGATAAAAGATTTATACTTTCTGCTTTTTAACCAAACATGAACTTTACATTTAAATATGGGCAAATTTTTCAAAAATTGAAAAACATTGACAAAAACAAAGCACAACACATTTATTTTTAGAACTGATTACATTTGTAGTAGATTATATGTGAGCATTGAATATGTAGTTTGCAAATCGTTCTTAAAGCTAAATTTTAAAACATGGTTTTTCTATAATAAGACATTATATAGTATTGCTTCTGAGGTAATTACAAAGTTAATTATTAAAGTTTTAATTTTCATTTGGATAGAAGATACTGGAAAATTTTAGAAATGAAATTTGCTTCTAAGTATACATTTATTTATAATTCTTTGTTCATCATTTCATTTGTATTATATTGTGTGATTTTTAGAGAGGAAATACAAGTTTTGAATAAGGGAAATTTTAGGGAAAAATCAGTAATTTTTAATCAATGACAATTTACTTGTACTTCTTTAAGAAAACATTTTCCATTCATCCTGCATATTCAATGTCCATTAACAATCTCTTCAGATATTAAAACTAATAATTTCGTGTGTGTGGAGGACCACCCTATTGGTTATGCTCAGAGCAGGCTGTAAGCAAGCAGGCTGTAAAATGTAATCTCTGTAATTGGCTTATTTTAAGAAGTTAAGACTGACCAAGGCATATGAGATAACACATGGCTGAGGGGAGAGTGACTGTTACCCAAATTCCACCTCTAGCCTAACACAAAAATGCTTCGTCTCTTCTTTAATTAACCTTGCCTGCATCCACAGTGTGTCGCTAGCAACCAAACCTAGCCCTTTCAAATAACCTCTTCACTCCAATTTAACAATGATTGTGTCACCAATAAATATTGATGGCTACAGCTGTTCAAAGCCTTTGCTTGCTTAAGTCCTGCTCATCCCAGGTCCCCATCTCTATCTTTTTAATTCTGTTTCTAAGCCTTTCTTCTCATTATGCATCATAACACCAAGCAGATGATAGAGATCTGCCGTAGGGGTCTCTGGAATATAAGTCTGACTTTTTTTTTTTTTTGAGTTTATTGGTACATTTTAGGGATACAGTACAGTTACATTCATTGTTGGGATCATGTACCTTTACATGGCAAGTCTTGATTCTCATTTTTTCCCCTTACCTCTCTGCCCTCCCTTCACCCCCTCCTCCCCTCCCCATCTACAAACACTTTATTTTCATCTTTTCATTCTCTCACATTTTTTTCTTTTCCCTTTTTGTTCTTCCCCTACGTATCACACCTTCCCTACACCTTTAGCTCCTTTCCTCCCATTTCTAAATGTCAGTAATCTTATTAGAATCTTATGCATTGTTGCAGAATATTCACACCAGGGAAACTATTTGGTATTTACACATGTGGGACTTATTTATTTCACTTAGGAGTATATCTTCAATATGTATCCATTTTCCTATGAATGAATCTATTCTCTCACTCTTTATGGCTGAGTAATATTCCATTTTATAGAAAAACCACAACTTCTTTATCCAGTTTCCAACGGATGGGCAAATAGGTTGTTTCCAAGATTTAGCTATTACAAACTGTGCCGCTATAAACATGGGTGCACATACTTCTCTGTGATATGATTCTTTTAGTTCTCTTGGAAAGATACCCAACAGAGGGATGGCTGGGTCAAATGGAACCTCCAGTCCAAGCTCTTTGAGGTATCTCCATATTGATTTCCATAGTGGTTGCACTAGTCTGCACTCCCACCAACAATGGAGGAGGGTTCCTTTCTCCCCACAACCCCGCCAACATTTGTTATTGTGTGATTTCTTGATAGCAGCCATTCTTTGTGGGGTGAGGTGGAATCTCAGTGTTGTTTTCATCTGCATCTCTCGAATGACCAGTGATGTGGAACATTTTTTCATATATTTTCTTGCTGCTTTCACTTCTTTGAATGAGAAATGTCTGTTCATTTCGGATGCCCATTTTTGGATCGGGTCTGACTTTTATCCTTCAAGAACTAAGCCTACTTTTACAGAATCAAATGAATCATGCCTTACTTAGAATATTTTTCATTAACTATGTATTTATTATTAAAACAGAGATGTGTTAAATTGGCATAATATTTGAGGAAAATGTACTTCTTTACAGTTTAATTTATTTAATTCTATATTTGTATTAAAATAAATATTATAAAAATAAACATGACTATATTACAGTAGCCCAGTGTCTCAAGTTTATCAATAGCAAAACCTCTTTTTCCTTTTTGTACAACAAATGTTTTATAATATAACCTTTGCTAGAAAAAATATTTTATGATTTTATTCTGATCTAAAACTCCCAGCTTAATAACCAGCCCCATATTATTCTAAAGTAAATAAGAAAGAAACGTTAATAAACCAACAGTTTATAATATAAAAACATGACACTCTCACTGCTGCGGAAGTAGACACATGCTTGTCCCAATTGCTGGACCAGGAACTAAATCAAAGCTATAGAAATAGATTGATGTAAATTTTTTAAAAATCACAATTTAAATATTGTGGACAGTGTGATTTGGTTTCTCCCAAAATGGAAAAATTGCTTATATATTTCTAGATTTCACAAAACAAAGTTTTATATTGATTTATCAATGGTTATCTTTATATATTGTGAAATGCAAGTGATACTTTGCATTTTAATGTAAAATAAAATTATCCCTAAGTTCAAATAGCTGCCTTGAAACATTTTCCCTAACTAGATGTATATTTGGAAGAACATTTGCAACTCGTAAGACTTTTAGGTGACTGTTATGCAGTATCGTTGCATGCATTAGAGGTTGTCAGCCATCCATCACCTCTTTCCATAAAACACCAGTAATATTTCCTCACCACCATGAATTAAAAGTGCCACAGAGTGTTAAATTATTTCCCTTGGAATGACTATCTTCATCTTTTGGTAACTTTCTGAATATTACTATAGTAACTAAGCTGAGGGTTAATATTGTTAGTGTACCTTTTATGTTGAAGAACTCTAAAATAAACTAATGATTTTTGATTCACTTTTTCCAGTTGCTGCACAATTGCTACTATTCACTCAGGTGCTATCCTGTAGGAAACCCCACATCATAGTTTTGTGTTTTAAATTCAGGTCTCCCCTAAGGCACTAGTATGCATAAACTGTCTGAATAATAAAATATTTCACAGATTTTGCATTGGGTTGCTAAGAAACCCAGTACTGAATGCAAGGCTGAAGTACAGCAATTATTTTAGTCCTTTCTCTACATGTTTAAAAACAGCTCTGATTCTCTTTACCAGACCATCATATTGTTCTTTGGGTGAAACTTCTTTTAATGTGCTTTCATTTCGGTGTGTGTGTGTGTGTGTGTGTGTGTGTGCGTGTGTGCGTGTGTGTGTGTGTGTGTGTGTGTGTGTGTGCGTGTGTGCGTGTGTGTGTGTGTGTGTGTGTGTGTGTGTGCGTGTGTGCGTGTGTGTGTGTGTGTGTGTGTGTGTGTGTGCGTGTGTGCGTGTGTGTGTGTGTGTGTGTGTGTGTGTGTGCGTGTGTGCGTGTGTGTGTGTGTGTGTGTGTGTGTGTTTTCCTTGAGTTACTATATGATATAAATTGTGATGGCTAAGCTTAATTGTAAGCTTGATTGACTTGGAACCTTCCTATGGAATTAATAAAACACACTTTTAGGTGCAGCCTCAGTGTCTATACGGTCTCCCTAGTCTCTGTGTCTCTGCTGCTGTTCCCCTGTTCTGCTGCTTCCTAGTACCATAAGCTGAGTACCTTTGCTCTGCAAAATGAATTGATGGGCTCTGTCTCATGACACCAAAACAGAACTGTGGACACCACAGGAATTTTAGTATTTTTATTAACTATTTTTCCTTGTTTGCTTGATTCATTTTCCTTTTTTGGTCTGGTTGAATTTTGGTTTCTTTGTTTTGTTGTTTTTGTTTTTGTTTGTGTTTTATCCATTTATTATTGTTCTGCTCTATTCATCTTCTGTCTTTCCTCAGTTAACTTTCTTTTTTTCCCATTAAGTTTATTGGTACATTTAATGTAAACAATAGTTACGCTCATCATTGGGATCTTGAACATTTACATAATGCATCTTGGTTCTTATTTATTCCCCATTCCCCTTCCTTCCCTTTATCTCCTTCAGCCTTCCCTATTTACAAAGACTTTGTTTTTATTTTTTTCTTTTCCTGGGTAATTCTTTGATCTTCCTGATACAGCTGGTCTTTAGGTTTTGGGTTTCTAATTACTCTGAGACATTTTCATTTTCATAATATAAGGAGAGACAACTGATTAGATCAATCATAACAAGGTCCAAGTGATACAATTAGCAACAAAAATAGCATCGAGCAGAGTTTACAAAATGACAATTTGTGATAGTTATGAATCTATCACTTTTAATAATGTTAATTAAATTGAAATCAAGGACCAGCCAAAAATATATTTGTAGTGAATAAATTCTTCAATATAGAAAATTGACCCTTTGGGATGGCTCCTTGGGAGGAGTTGGGGAGGGAGAGATAGATAAATAGGATAGCCCATTCAACTCTATAAAGTATTTCAACATTAGAACTTTTTCCTGCTTAGCCATAATCTGGGAGTTAAAAGATGCATGTACTCTGAATAGGAGTTTAAGATTGGGATGAATTTTTCTATACAAAATAGGGTCACTTATATATAAGTGATTCAAGTTTATGGAAACACTGTTTGCAGGAAGATTTTGAAACAATAAAGATATAATGTAAAAGTAATATGAACAGGACTGATTAATGATAAGTGCAAAGCAATAATTTTTGATTTTCCATTACTAGCAGTGCTCTATCTCTCTCTCATCTTTCTGTTCTTGTTCATGCAGACTTGATTGTAATTATTTCACAGTTTGGGGAATAACTTTCATGACTGGATCTGGGAAACATGAATTTATGGTGCCTGATTTTTGGGTTGTAGTATATAATGCCCATAAAGTGTAAATCTCACAGACTGTGGAGAGGCAATGTTCATCCTTGGTAAGTATCAGTGAAACTCAGATAATATTAAGTCCAATAATTACAGGAGCAGGACTAATGAGAGGGGGAAAACAACCTCCTAGTTGTGGCTTTGAGGGAAGTATTAAGTAAAGGGAACCATCCTATGTAAGTTTAACCATATTAAAATGTATAAATAAATTTAAAATTGATTCTAGAGTTCATTTCCTAAAAAATAAGATTGTGAAGTATTTATAAAGTGGGACTTTGCAAGTAGAAAATGTAATGAGAGGTAAGAGAAGGACCAGCATTGTTTAATGAAGTGGACTTTCTTAAATCCTATTTTGCCTTCTGGATGCAGCATTTTTCTTTTTCATTATCAATATTTTAATTAAATGATCTTCTGTCTTTTAATTCTTTTTTTTGTTATTTTGCTTGTGAGGCAGGCATCAGAACTACTGAGCTAAATCCCTGGCCCATTATTTTTTAATTCTTACGAGTGTCTTACCTTACTTCAATAATTGTAATTTGACCAACTCTAAAAACTAAGCTCTCTATCATTCTTTAACCATGTATTTTACTTCTTTTACTAACTCATTCTTGTATCTTCAGCATATACAATTAACTATCCTGGGATCCAAATATTTTCACGTTCTTATCATAAATAAACTTCTCATAAACTTAACCTTCTCTGGTGTCTATCTCATAACTCCATAAGTTCTTACATTACAGGTTCTAGGCACTATAAAGGAAAATCTTACAAACACTGGAAATATCTGTTTCCTTGCTTCTTATTGGACATAGCTGTCTCCACATGCTTCTCACTCCAACATGGTACCACACCACTGTTTTTTCTTTTGTGTTCTCTTCCTCTTACAACACTCTCTACTTTGCAGTGAATAGGACTAGTCATACATTTCTGGCAAGATAGTGGATAATGAAATACAAACTTCCCCCAAATCCTCTCACATGCACTTATTCCCTTGTTTGTCTTTTTCTCTTTGAATTGAGATGGCACTTGAATCCTTCACCCTTTGCCCCATAGTTGTCTCTAGGATATATATCTATATATAGTTGTGATAAAAATAAGATTTAAAGGGTATTTATTACTATACATATTACAACAGCCATAAAACAGGAATGAAATAATTTTACAACCTGTTAGTTTACAAAATTGGGTTTCAGTTTCTTTGATTGCCTCTGTGTATTAAAATAAACCTGTAATACACATTTGTACAATACAATAAAATGACAATTAAGAATTTATTTTAAAATATTGATAGTATTTAGGAAAGTTCTGTAATTCAAAATTTGTTATTTAGAATGTCATGCTAAATTTTTGTGATCTATGTCAAATTTTGGAAATTTTTATCAAATTTATTTTTTTTAATTGCTAGATTTCAATACATGAAATACAATATCTTATCTTTTATGTCATAACCAGCCTGTGAGCTGGCACTGGGAAGTAGAGGAACATTCTTTGCAGTCATTAATTCTGCCTAATGGCTTCCAATAATATAACTATGCACTGAAATAACCATGAACCACACAAAGTATACCTCAATCCCAAAGTAAATCTATTTCCAATTCAACTTCCTTTCACTAGACTCCTTCAAATTTCCCTGGCCACTGTAGTACTGCTTTAGATGAAAAGATGTTTGTCTGAGGGTGGTCTCAATGGAAAAAGACAGTTTTCTTTTCAATCTTGGTTAAAATACTTCTGTACATTTTATAAAAGCACAGGCCCATACAAACATATTTCTAGAATTTCTTCTCTGGGCCTTGAAACTCAAGCTCAATTAAGTGAGGAGTTCTGCAGCTTTATAATGAATACCTTCATGGTAATCTGTATTATACATTAAATTTGTATCCCCACATTTTCTCAGTTATTTTCTTGATCTTCTCTTTTTTTTTCCTGTACTGGGAATTGAACTCAGGACCTGTACTTGACAGGCAGGCACAATGACGCTGAGTTAAGCCCCTGCCCCCCCTTGATCTTCTCTTAATCTTTGATTTACTTGTCTATTTCTCCTCTATTGTGCACACAGGGAAGATGTACAACACACACAATCACACACACACACACACATATATTTGGTATCTATCAAACTGTCTAACACAGAGAACTAATTTAACTCTCAAATAAAGTTTGTATACATGCATAACTGTGAAAATAACATTAAAAATATGTACACATGAAACAACCAAGACAAATTGGAAGTTTAGTTGGCCACTTATCATGATAGATCAGACAAGGATGGTGACAGTGAAGACGAGGACAAAGGATGCTTCAAGCTTTATTGTTCAGAGACAGAGTTCCCAGCACTTGTTGATGGACTGGGAGTCATGACATCAGGTGTAAGATTTAGAAAAGAATTAAGTGTTTAACTCGTTTCAAGTCTAGCTTGAATAACCATTTGGGTGGAAGTAGGACAAAAAGTAGCATATATTCTGGAGAGAAAAGCAAAAATTTGCATTTTGATACTAGGACTTGTAAAAATATGGTGTGTGTTCACATAAAAGTCTAGTACAGTAAAAACATATTGCATTAACCTCCCTCAAAACATTCTCCCTTACTTTCTGAAACAGTTCCGGAAACCTTTCGTGAATGTGTGTTTGTGTTATTTGTGTGTGTGTGTGTGGGGCTGCCATGATATCTGAAGCAAATCAAATACCTTTATGTCAATTTCTATCAAATAAAAACATTATGGTGAATTGTCATCTACCTTATTCACCTGATCTGGCACTGTGTGACTACTTGCTCTTTCGCAAAGCCAAAATGTTCATTAAAAGTAAATGTTTTGAGACCACTGAGGACATAAAAGTATCCACAATAGTACAATTAAAGACATTCTTGAAAAACGACTTCCAGAACTTTTTTAGAAAGTGGCAACAACTCTGAGACAAATGTGTTCAAAATGAGGGGGAATATTTTTTTGGGCATAAACAGGAAAATGTCCTTTATGCAAATTCTATTAAAATTTAAATAATCATTGTACTTTTTTCTCATATGTCATATATTAAATTGTGCATGCTTGTGATGTACTCAGGTTAAGATATAAAATAAGCAATTCAAATAATTGACAGCAAAAAGTCAAGGATCCACGGGATACCACAGAGTAGAGCCGATGGCATTACCAAGTAGCCCTCCAGTTATCCCAGTGGAATTGTGAAAATCAAAGATAAATGGAAGAAAGGAGTCTGTACTGATGAGTGAAAACTGGGTCACCTGATGATGGAATGGAGAGAGGAGTCTATTTTGGAACCAGCTCTACGGTTTAGTACTACTTAGTAATATTCTTCTGAATTAATAGGAAGCATAACTTTGCTTGTTGGCAAATCATCACCTGATTTTCTTTTCTAAAACCACCATGCAGATACCTGTATTTTCAAATCATAACATTTGTTGACTCTGCAATGAAGGAGGCCACTCCAGGGGAATCACAGAATGACATTCAACAAGAGGACAGAGGGAAGGATCACATATAAATTTTGGGATCCCCAGGGAAAATTTTTGAGCAGGGAATGAAAGGGAATACAGATTGATTGACTTTTGAGTGGTGGGACTGAGAGAATAGAGATTAAGAATTGTTTGTTGCATGATGTGAGATGACTTTAGTGCTAGATATCTTTAGTGATAGATGGACCTGGAAAAGTAGGTCTGGGAGTGTCTTTGTTAAGAAAGCTGTACTTTTATGTCAATTTACAGCTGCTGCATGCCACTGGGAGGATTGAGGTCTACTGGTGACTTTGTAGCATGGTTGTACATGTGCCTGCTCACCCACCCTGGCTAATAGCGAAGTTACTCTTTTCTTTTTCAGTAATTTAACTCTCAGCTTTTCAGTAGCAGGCAGATGTTAGGAACACATGAATTGTCCGTAGTAGCATGGAATTCCCATTTTCCGGTGGAAACATCCATGGAAGCCCTGGCAGCAAATCCTGGAAGGAGCAATGTGCTAAAGCACACCTGGAGCAGGTGTTGGACATGTTTCTGTAGTTCTCTGACAACATGGAGAACCATGATCAAGATGCTATTCACTGCGTATTTTGTCTTAACCAGAAATTTAACTTTTTGAAATCTACTTCAGGAAATTTGTGTACACAAGATTTTAAACAAAGATATTCATAATTACAATGTTTATATTACACTATGCCAGTTAAGTTTGCTCTGTATTTTGAGGTTCCAAAAAGATTAATTCAATTCCTTCTTTTAGGGCTCACAGTTCATATACATTGAATACAATTGGTTTGTGCTGACAAATTTCTCATTCTATAAAATTTTTAACTAAATTCCTTTGTGGATCTGCATTCCTTCCCTGAATTGAATTTCAATTTTAGGTACATGTTATCCCAAGTCTCTTCTCTTCTCTATTCATAACAAACCAGATCTCATGTTGCTTTATTATAATCTCTCTTAAATACTATGGGAATAGTAGTCTTGAAGTTTCAGGCACTCAATTCCTTAACCTTATTGAAATTATTTGAAGAGGACTTTTGTTCTTACAGACTTTATGACTCTCAGTATTATTAATTCTTCTAAGACTCCTTTCAGTTCAGGCTTCTAGATTCTTTTATTTATATCTAGACTAGAATTTATAACTTAACTCACAAGCTGTCAAAATAACTGCAGATGAAACGCTGGGGATCTGTTGAAATTTTAGAAGAAAAAGCATTTTTATCTCTGTATCATTAACTTCAAAATTATTAGTAGTACTTATGATTCTTTCACCAGTAGAACCTTCTTTTTCTTTTCTTATGTTAAAAATCTTATAGAAATATTCAAATATTTTACCTTGTCATACACTAGAATTATAGTTTAATGATATCCACCACAGTGTTTTTGAATTTAAAATAAAATTTGAAAAACTATCTATCTCAGTATAATTGCTTTTTATATAATCATTTATATTTTATTTTAATCACATAAAGCAATATTGATAGTGATAACTCAAATGTGTGATAACTATGGATATGTAATACTTTGGTTGAGGCATTGAGCAGACCATGTCCTAATAGGTAGAAGGTGTAGTTTATTCATGAGAATGAACTTCTCCAATATCACTCAGTATGTAATTAAATTGATCAGAGAACAGACAGATAATAAGAGTTGTACAAATAGGAATCTAATCTTACACTCATTGTATTCTATGAATAACTGTTTAGATTACAAGAAATGTAGACCCTGGAAAATTCCTTGGTAATGAGAAGTGACAGAATCTCTCTTATGGACTATTGTTGAGATACAGCTGCATAAAAGTCCTTAACTCAGATCTCAGTCAGCAGCCTCTGGGAAATAACCTATCAGATTCCATAAGTCACATGTGTGCTCAATTTCTTTCCAGTAATAATGTATTTCATGATTGGCTGAAAAGAACAAGAAACTGTCAATCTCTTCTCTCAAAGTTAGAGGAACATAAGTTAAAAATACTTTGCTGTATTATGATATAGCATAATATATAAATATTGTTATGCCTTGTGTCTAGGTTCCCCCAAAGGCATCTTGCTGTCATAGGTGGGGCTTTTTCAGAAGTGGCTGGATCTAGAGTGCCTGGTTGATTCATGGTGCAATGCTGTGATTAAGGGTGCTAGGATTAAGAATAAGTGATTACCAAATCAGTCCACTGATTGGCTTGGAAACCATCCTAATTCCAGTAGCCTAGATGGGATGTAAAAGGGGCAGAAAAACACTGTTAAGTCCCTGCTTTCTTGTTCTGTTCTGTCTGCTTGCTGTGGACTATTTCCCCTCCAACTTGCCTCTCTGCCATGCCACCCTGCCTTGGAGACAACCTACTATGGACTGAAAATTCTATAAATGTGAGCTAAATAAACATCTCTTCCATTAACTTACGGGTATCAGGTATTTTGTCTCAGCTATGAGAAAAGTAACCAAGATAGATATAATAAAAATGTAATTTTTTAAAATTAAAGATTGCAAACATACAAGACAAGAAATGAAGATACTAAATAAAAATTTTAAATATACATATACATGACAGCAAAAAAGGATATGAAATAAACGAAAATTTATGTAACAGACTAATAATTGAAATATATTATTAGTTTGATATGATCTTCAAACATGTTTTTCTCATTTTCTTATCATATAATATTTTTGCAATAATGCAATTACAAATAAAACAAAGTTACATATTATAGTTGAGAAACTGTCCTCAAAATTTTATGATTTATCAATTTCTTGGTTTTATTAATTCATAAATATCATATGCTTGTTGATTGTACCACTTACATTTTCTAACAAAACATTCCACTGAAAAAAATACTTATATTTGAAATCCAAAAGCAACTGAAAGAATTCACATTTTTAAGATCAGATTTTTCTGTTTCTATTTAATTTTTACAAAAAAATAAACTAAATTTATCAGATATTGACTATTAAAGCTATAGTAAGGGCTGTTGGTGCAGCTCAGTGATAGAGTGCTTGCCTAGCATGTACAAGGACCTGTGTTCAATCCCAACACTTTAAATATAAATAAATAAAAATAAATTATAATGTGACCTATGAAGTAATGGTACATTTAAATAAACAATAATTAATTCTAGCAAGAGCAGAACTTTTTTTCAGAAAGATTATTTGCCTCAGTCTCAAGATGTATTCAAATTTATAAAGTCCTCCCAAACATATTTATTTATTAAATGCTACCTATTAGGAAAATATTAGGGTGTTATTTATTCTCTCCATTCCTCTGTTTACCCATATATAAAGTTTAAATAAAAATAGTGCTAAACTCATAAAGTTTTGGGAGTGGATAAATGAATTAATATAGGGAGAGAACAAAGAACAGTGCCTGGCACGTATGTGACAAATACTCTACATTTTAATTATTCTTAAAATTGCTGTTATAGTCATTGCTGTCTTTCGTTCTTTCTTTTTTGGTACCAGGATTGAACTCAGACCTTTGCTCTTGCGAGGGAGGTGATGGCACCACTGAGGAAATTACCCAGCCCAATCATTACTAGTATTTTGATCATTCTAAGAGCCTGTAGTTCCAACATAAGACATCCATATTTTTACTTCCTTTTCTGGTGTGGTGGAGATATTGCAATACACAGAACACAGGCTTCTCATCCACATTTAATGTGATCATACATTAAATACTAGGTTTAACTACACAATGAAATTCAATTTTTTAAAAAAGAATGCTCTGTATTTCTTGTTAAACACTGTGGAAGTCATGGTACATACTACAATCCACAGAATAGAAGTAGTTACTAAGCATTGCAGTTTATTCCCAGACTATTTCCTGTACTCCAGTTCTGGACTATATTCCCCAATTCTACTTTCCATACTGGTGCTCTGACTACCTACACTGAGGTGCTTTGGTCTTGACTGAATAGAGGAATTTATAAGAATAGAAAGTATATAGGCTTTCAATGATAAGTCAAACTTTCAAAAGAAATATTTTACCCTTTTAGTAATTAATTTAGGGAATCTCTATTAGAAACTATATTGATTTGACCATTATAATTCCTTTTAGGGGTTTTTGACTTGTAAAGCAAAAGTATGCTTGAATACAAAACTTAAAATGTCTCACGAAATTCAGATGAGACCTGGCATTTCATGTGTTTTTGTCTTCACTGTGATATATATTTCTGTAACAGTTTTACATTTTAATTATGAATGATAGTAAATTATACTTATTAAATACTTTATGTGCAGTTAAACAAGGAGTGCTTTTTACATAGAAACAATTCTATCTTAAAAGCTAAAACACCAAAGCGCCTAAAATGCATGTCATTTATATTTTTTCTGTTATTGAATATATTCCTGTCAGCTTTAGAAGGTTTTTCTGACTAGAAAACTACATACTCAATTCAGGTAAATACTGTTTTTATGTATATAAACATTACAGAAAATAATTATAAAGCAGCAGACATAAAGCTACATGGCAAGGATGCAGAAATTAATTAAAAACTCTCATGTGAAAGCTAACATCCATAATCCCATTGAAAAGAGTATAGATTCATAATAAATTTATTTAATTGAATATGATCTATTCAATGCAAAAGCTACTTAACAGGCATATTGAATATATGTTTAGGAATGCAGAATGCCTGTTGCTTAGTATGGCCATTGCTTATTTCATAATGCATTATTTTCATAATTATTCATAATGACATTATTTTTGAATGCCAGGACTCTTCCTTTAAATGCACATCTTTTCCTTCCTTTCTCCTTTTTCCCCCTATTTGCTACAGAGGATTAGAACTTTATTCTTTAAATGTACTTCTGTGCCCTGAAATTATGATTCTGAGCTCTTTCAACCTGCCATTTCCAATAACAACATGAGCAAAAAGTACTATGCAAGCCAGTTGGCTCTATTTTGTATCCTTAGGAAAAACTACATCTGCTTTTTGGATTAAACTGTACTTATAAAACCATGCCTATTTAGTTGACAGGGAGAAAAAAGTATAATTTACATGTTTTAGTTATTCTTGTTTTAGTAGACTTTAGAGCTTTAACTCACCCTGGGTTTACCTCTGGAAAAAATACTGAGAATTTCAATTTGATGGTTCTTGGCCAGATGTTTTCTTTTACACTGGCAGCATGACATTTGACAGAGTTATGACCACTTGTGCCAATCCCTGTTAGAGACTAAATACTGTTTGCCCCACACATTTGTCCTTCTTATGTGAAATTAGCTTTAATACACACTCGTTGGAAATGTAGGTTAATTCAGAAAGTATTTTTAATGATCTATTCTTCACATTGTTCAGTGCTGGTGCAGTGACAAAACATGAAGGGATTTACCACATGGCCTATGGCCTTGAAAAGCTTCCAGTTTCATAATGGAACAAGGAAGGGGAATGACAAAGCATGTGAAAAATATGCACAATCATCATGGAATAATATCAAGGGGATCATGACTCAAAAGTCATACAGATTATCACCATGAAATAAGTTAAAATGGAGGTAAAAAGATAATGGCTGAAGTATTCAGATAAGTTTCCATGTAGAAGTTACAAAATAAGTCTGATTACATCTGTGGAAAGAAACATTTAAAAATGACAGGCACAACTGAGGTTTCTGAAATTAGCAAATAATTCCCTGCTGTGAAAGCATAACCTGTGTTGTAATAGAAAAAGATTTTTATTACTGCTAATGTGTTGAATTAATAAAGAATTTTATTGAATTATTTACAAGTATTTAAAGTTTTACAAAAATTGTTTCTTTGAATATGAAAGATTAATATTTACTATCTCAATATAGGAACCAAATAATAGCTTCTGTTTACATGCTTAATATTTAAAATCACATCTCATAAAAATTGTATTCAGCACTATCCATTCCAAGGTTATGAAAGTATAAATCATAATGATTTTTACATCTTCAAGTTCTTTTAAGTGTGAATTTCCAGATCAAATCAGAGGTAGAAAGCACTTGAGTATATACTGTAGTAAAACACTCATCTTAACTCTACATATATTTTATGTAAAGCAAAACAGGTATCTGAGGACCTGACAAAACTTCAGTGCTAAAAATCAGCACTTAGGACAAGTATTTTCACACATCTTCCAAAAACTATTTATATCCTTGTTTCATCTGATTTCTCATTATATCAAAAAGAACAGCAAATCTAAGAGACTAAAATGAAGAAAAAAGTAAATATGTTTTAAATGTGGAAAGTGAATTGTCTATTTTTGAGTCTTTATTCTAATGCTTTTAAAGGATTTGGAATTTTATAAAATAAAGCTCAAACACCTTGTAGATCATATACTCTTGAATTTTGGAGAAATGTATGTTGGATGCATATAAAATTTTAAACTTTAGATAAAGATACCTTAGTTCTTTTTATTAAGATGAAGTTAAATATTGAAAATTTTAAAAGTCAGTTAAGGGAAAAATGTGTGAGAAAATAAAAAAATGGAAATAAAGTATTTATAAATAGGGAAGGGAGGAAGGGGGTGAAGGGAGGGCAGGGGTAAGGGGAAAAATGAGAACCAAGACCTGTCATGTAAAGGTACAAGATCCCAATGATGAATGTAACTGTACAGTATACCTACAATGTACCAATAAACTCAAGGAGAAAAAAAAGTCATTTAAGATTTTCTGGGTTCATCAAATTAATTGTATTAGACACTTGGTTTGGTGTTATGTTGCCAACCTCAGGGGAAAAAATAAAATAATACTTTAATTACTAAAATTAAAGCAACCTAAGATGAAATTCTGTCTTTAGAATGTTTCCCAGTCATGATGTTACTGAAGATAATGGCCTTATTTTTTTAAAAATTAACATTTCGTAGCATCCTCTTAAATGGGCAGAACTTTAAAACATTACTAAAAATAGATGGAAAATTGAAAGAACTGATCCTAAAACATGCCAACAAAGAGCAAAGTTAAAGGTTTCCATCAACAGATGGCTCTTAGAAATCTAAATTTTATTCCATCTGTAAATACTAGGATGTAATTTAAGAAAAGGCTCTCAGATCTTTATCTTAATAATAAAATCATCTTTAGAGAAACAAGAAAAATGTCTGTATTACTAATTTGTGATTTATATATAGAAATTAAGAAAAATACATTATTCTTAAAAGATAACTAGTCAAACTTTAAACAATTTGAGCTGGGGAAGTGTTCTTGTTGCTTTTTTTTGGTACCGGGGATTGAACTTGGGTCCTTGCGCTTGCAAGGCAGTCCACTGAACCCCAGCTCTTGTTGTTTGCTTTTTTAAAAAATGTAGCTCTACAAATAAAATACTGAAATCTGCCACGTTTTAAATATGCTTGGAAATTCATTTCACTAACAAACCTACGCATTTAGCATTATACATGTGATCTTTAAAATTATTATTTTGGGATAGGGATTTAATTCAGTGGCACCATGCCTGCCCTGCAAGCACAACGTCCTGAGTTTGATCCCTGGTACAAAAAAAAAAACAAAAAAAAAACACTTTATTTTGCATTCAAAGAACAAAATTTTAATAGTTTTATACATTGAATTAGTACTATAGAAATAGGTTGTACATGTCTTTCATCTAGTGATTTCTTATTTTAAATAATTATTTGAGATTTATGACTAGAAATTTCACTACCAAGCATATGATTTGGAATTCAAATGCCAAATCTTACATTTTTAAAATGTAAATTACTAACCTCTCATTTGCTGGTTGGTTGACATATGGCACAACAGATACATAACTATGTATGTGGTTTTCCTTCTACTCAAAGGTCCAAAGCCCTATAAGGAAGATAGTAAAGTAAATATATAATTAATTTAAAATGTTGTAGGTGTGAAATTTCTAAAAATAGTAATAGTCTTTATAATTAAGTGGAACATATAATGAGATTAGGGAATTGATTTTATTTAAGAGGCCAGGTAGATCAAACCATCAAAATACAAAGTTCAGGGGCCGAGGATTTAGTTCAGTAGCTCTTTCGCCTGCCTCCTAAGTGCAAGGACCTGAGTTCAATCCTGGTGCAAAAAAAAAAGTTTAACAGAAACACAGATGAAAATTCTAAATAAAGTTAATGGTAAGTTTCTCCATTAAAATGAAGAAAATGTCATGTTTAGTGTGTTTATTTGACCACATGAGCGATACTTTAGTCACTTTGTAGCTTATTGTAAGGGACCTTGGCAATAACATGTGTAAAGAGGGAGTAAAGGTAATAGAAATAGTAAAGGTAGTAAATAACCACTTCAGCAGAGAAAGTTTTGGGAAGGCTAACAAGATATAACTCACCTTCCGGATATCGTAATAATGGTTAATGGAGTGGGAACAGTTTCCATATATATTTATATATGATTTTGTTTGTTTGCTTTGTGGTACCGGGCATCAAACTCTGGACCTTGCGCTTGTGCAGCAGGCGGCAGAAACACTGAGCTAAATCCTCAACCGCTATATATATATATATATATGTTATTGGGAGGTAGATGTTGGTTTTAAAAAAAGAAGTCAAATCTAAAACCCTAGTCATGCAATCATCCAGATTTTGTTGTTACAGTGTCTTGGATCCACCACGGATAAAATTTTTCAAGCAGGTTTCCAATGAATGCGGTAGCCTTAGTAGTGATACAATTAGAATTGGTAATAATAATAATAATGATGATGATGGAAATGGTAATGATGGGAATTCTTTGTTTGAAAGCTTGTTATTTACCTCACTATTTAGATAAAAATTTTAGATATATTTACCTCTTCAAAGGGAAAATGAAGTGTAGAAATATTAAGCAATGACTTATGAGGCACATTCAGCAAATGCTATGTCAGCTCAAAAGGCAAGTTCAGACTCAACGCTGTGTTCTACACACACTGTGAATTATAAATAGTTTCACCAGTGTAGCCTTGATAATGAGGAGGTCTCTGAAAGGAGTTTTCTGATAACCTCGCCACACCCAGGGAAAAACAAACTTTCTCAGATTTCTATGTTTGCCATAGAATTTATATATTAAATCTTACAGATGCTGAAATACAGCCATTAGTTTGTATATTTTAATTTTAAAATATTTGCTATCAAAATTGAATGACATTCTGTATAACTGAAGAAGACGCATTGTAACAGCATCAGATTTAGGATTAGTGAGACACATCTGTGTCCATCTGCAAATGATGCTTTTCTGCATTGTATCATACTTGCCTTTCCTGAGCTGTCCAGGAATAAGATTTTAATTTTGGGTGGTCACAGGTGAAGACATTTCTGGCCCATATATTATAAATAGGCTTGTTTTTCTTGGCCTTACCACGGTAGTACCCTTTCTCTGCTTCTACTGTCACAGTTTGAAGCTCACATAAAAAGGGACTAATTTTTCATTCCAAATGGAAGAGCCTCATCTCGGCTTTGATGGAATCACAGATCTAGCCAGGGCTCTGTTTCTCCTTTTCCTACCTGTCCTCTTCCTTCCTTTCCCTTCTCCTCCCTCTAGATCTCAATATTTCAGACTGAAAGAAATGAAAACGTCAGATTTTCTTTTACATCATATCAATACATTTCATCCTTTACGTTCTTTTTTATTGTTTTATATGTGCCTCAACTAAGGAATATATAGAAAGGAGAAATACTTGGTGATTGAACATCATTAAAACATCAAATTATCATAACTAACTTCTATTAGCATTCAATAATATTCTTTTTATAAACCATTTGCAGTCTTGTACCCAAAATTTTTGAGTTAGAAATTATGAAAAAAATTTCAAATATTCAGTGGTATTAATACTTTGAGGACACTTGTGCTTCATTTACTGGTTTTGATAAAATCTTCTATGATACAAGGTAAAATGTTGCTGTAAATAATTTCCATAATTTTTCAGCTTTTTAAGTTTACATAGATGCAAAACAACATCTCAAACCTTTATATTCCAAGATTTATTTAAATTTTCAGGCATAGGTATCTTAAAATATTAATTATCTTTGAAACCTTATTTCATAGAAAGACAGATAGACATAGATGACAGGCTTCTGTAATCCATTATATAGCTTGAATTTTCATCTCTAAGCAATCCTTTGCTTTATGACATACACTGTATGATTGTATCTAGATACAAATATACATACAAACCCATATTCATACATATATGTGTGTGTGTATTCTACAGAGCATAGCAGGTAAATATTCTATTAAAGTGCACACATTTTATTTCAAATTATTTTTATTTTACTTTTGACATAGATTCTAGCAGAAGACAATGTACCATTTGTAACATGAGAAATTTTGTTGACTATTAGGCTCTTGACTTAGATTATGACTAGCATATTTAGCTAACTCTGGTGTGAACATTGAGGTATCTAATTTAGAAGCTGTACAATGCTTTAAAGACCTAAAACTAGCAAGGATAAAAATTAAAAGGGCTATTAATTCTCATGCTTCAGGGCATTAACTGCTTTCCAGATGATTTGGAGAAAAATATACTCTTTAGTACAGTATTAGATGCATTAGTGAACTTTTATGGCTTTTTCTACAATGCTTGCCAATTGTGATTTTAGAAACAGAATAGTCAAGTAACCCTAAGTTTGTAGTGCTCTGCCAACTCTAATACACAATTTTTAATTTGTAAAACAATGGAATTCAATTAAATATCACATTTCTGTAGCATTCACAAAGTGCATAAACTTAATGCTCACTCATCAACTATTGAACAGTATTTTCATTATCATTTTATCTTGCTTCTTTGTGAAGTTTACAGATAAATATAATCAAGCTTACCACCTTCATTTTGAAGAAATGATACATTTTGAAAGTAATTCAAATAAGTTGTATCCTGGTAAATCTGAAAATTTTAAGTTGTGCCCTTTGCAGTATTAGATAGGGTTTGATGACATTTTATTCAAACAAGTTAAAATAAAAAATACAGATATATGTGTTTCTGTTCTTAACTTGAGAGTAAAAATTTCACTTCTCTTATAGGAGAAACACAAAATATGAATGAATTAAAGAGGAAAATAGTAATAGGAAACAGGGAGGAAAAGGAAGGAGGCTAAGAGGTGGAGAGAAGGGGAACGGGATGGAAGTTAGAATTACGAGGTGCTGTGTACATGCACCAACTCCCCAGGATGAATGTAATCCGCATGCACTGCATATGTGCCAATAAAAATTAAAACAATAAAGTAACACAAATGGAGAGTCGGGAGAATATATACTCTATATTCAGGCTTAATGGTAATAAATTTGGGGAAACGATGTCATCTGTCACTCTCTCTCTCTCTCTCTCTCTCTCTCTCTCTCAAATGCATCCTTCGGTAATTACTTGACTTAGCCACAAATGTGTGTATTCTCTTCTCTGAAGTCTGACCATTTTTAATCAACCTGTTTTGGGTAAGAAAGTGGAGGTAATGTAATATTCACATGTGCATTACTTTATAGACCATTTTACTTATATTCAGTGATGGGTCCCAAAGAAATCAACAGAAGAGTTTGTAAAGATAGGAAGGGGTGTATACAAAGAGTGGAAGATGAGAGATAATCACTGTTTTCACTTACTGGGAAGGCAGTGACTAGGGATACAAGTCCTAATTACATTAGCTTTGCTGGAATGTGGGCAAACTGCTTATCCATTCGAGTTATAAATACACTTTCAGGAAATGGTCTCTTAAATAGATTATAATGGCAAGGTATTAAATGTTAGGGGACCAAAGGGCCTTGACATGAATTTGGGACCATGAGAGCCCCACTTTGTGTTCTGCAGATGGGTGTAAGATCAAGAGACTGAGATTTAACTGGAACACATAACCAACCAAGAATGGTCTTGCCATCCGATACAGTTGGCATTCAAGAAGTTTCCTTTAAGATTTAGATTTTAAAGAGGAAACAGAAGAGAAAGATGAAAATTATCAATTCATTTATTCGATTAGTCATTTAACAAATATTTCTGGATTTCTATGTTGAATTCTGCTAGGAATTAAATTCTCCTTATTTGGTCCTGGGGGGCTGAACACAAGGAACACTGAGCTTCATCCTTAAGACTTTTGAAGAATTATTTTTATTTTGAGAAAAGTTCTGGCTAAGTTGCAGAAGCAGGCTTTAAACATTTTTGCAGGCAGGCCACTGAACCACTGAGCTAAATCCCTGGACCAAAAATTCCTTTTTTGTTTTGAGACAGGGTTTCACTATGTAGTTCAGTCTGACCTGGACTCATCGTGTAGCCCAGGCTGGTCTCAAACTCACAGCGATCCTCCTGCCTCAGCCTCCCAAGTGCTGGGATTACAGGCGTGCACCACCACGCCTGGCCAGAAGCAGGCTTTGAAGTTACGTTTCTCTTTCAGTCTCCTGAGTAGCTGGAATTACAATCTAAAGTGGATTTATTTTTTAATATTTTAATTTTTAGAGATTACAGGCAGCTGAAAGAAATAATAATCATCCTGCTTACCCTTCATGCAATTAGTCACACTAGTAGCATCATAAATAATTGCACTATAATCCTGCAACAAGGAAGTAGCATTGTTACAAACCCTTCACCTTATTCAAATTCCACTAGTTTACTGCACACATGTTTATGTGTGAGGGCACCTTTGTGTGTGTACATGTGTGTATTTAGCTCAAAGCAATATTGTCACACATTTAGTTTTGTGTGAATGCCACCGCAGCCAAGATAGAAAGTGCTTCCACACTGAAGATGACTTGGGATGTCTTTGTATATGCACAGCCACCTGTTCCAACACTTGATAACCTCTGCTCTGTTTTCCATTTTTATAATTTTCTAATTTCAAGAATGTCACAGAACTGTATATAGTCTTTTGAAATTGTTTTTTTCACTCATTTACAACTCAACAAATATCTATCAAACTAATTGCCTGTATCAATAGCTTAATTATTTTTATTGATGAGTGCTAACCCTTTGCTAAGTAATATACATTGCATGAGTTTGCTTATCCATTTGTCAACTAAAAAACTTCTGAATAGTTTCCAGTTTGGAATATTACAAATAAAGCTTCCATGAACATTTCTGTATAAAATTTTATGTGAACATAAATTTTCATTTTTCTGGGATAAATGCCTGAGAGTATAATTGCTAGGCCATGTGTAAGTGCAAGTTTAGTTATGAAAGAAACTGCCAATGATTGTATTATTTTGTGTTCCAACCACAGTGTGTGATTCATTTTTTCTGCATTCTTACTGGCATTTGTGCTTTTGTTCTCTTTTTAAAATTTTATTCTAAGCACTCTCAATAATTTTAATGTCTATTTCTCTAATGGCTAAAGATTTTGAACATCTATTATATGTCTATATATCTTCTATTATACTGTTTAGTGAGATATTTGTTCTTAGTTTTTATTCATTTTCAAAATTTTATATTTAGCTGGTAGAGTTCTTTATGTATTTCACCGATAAGTCCTTTATCAGATAAGTGACTTATAAATAGTTTCTGTCAGACTATGGGTTATCTTTACTTCTTTGTTTGTTGAGTGAAAAAAATTTTAACATTTTTATGAGATTAGTGATTTGTTTAGGACAAAATTTGCATGTCAAGTGTAGGAACTCTATCCTTAGCTCCAAAGCATTTTCCCTGGTATCTTTTTCTAAATGTTGTATGATTTTACAGCTACTGACTCCTTCAGAGCTAATTTTCTGTAAGTGGTAAAATTTAGGTTGATATTTTTCTGTACTGATGCAACTTTAGTAATTATAGTACCACTTATTGCAATGATTGTCTTTCTCTATTGGGTTCCTTTTACATTTTTGTCAGAAATCAGTTATTGCCTATTTCAATGTTCTCCATTCTGTTCCATTGATCTCCCTGTTTGAAGTTGCACCAGTACCAAATTGTCATACTATTTTTGGCTCTAAAGTAGTTCTTAATATTGGGCTAATTATTCCATCTTTATTTTTCTTTATCAAGATGTTTCAACTATTCAAGAGATTGTGATTTTTCATATAATTTTTTCTTATTATTGTAGAAGCTGGCATTTATTTACCATCAATCTTATCTTCAGTTTGCTTAAAGCCTGAGAAAGAACAGCTTAAAACTACTCAGTGGCTGTTCCCCTCACTCAGAAATCTGAGTGGTAGGAGCTACAGACCAATGGGTGCTGAGTACTCCTTTAGTTGGGAATTGTTGACCAGGCACAGGGGGCTCCAGTCTCCTTTTAGACCAGCCTTTTAGACCTCAGATTGAATAGCAGTGAACTCAGCAGTTGGAGCAGTCCATTTAATCTGAAATACTTTAGAGGCCACAGTTTTTTCCAGCAGCCCCTTGCTGTTCTTTTCAGCTTCCTCAGAATCTCTGCAGAGTTGAGATCAAGCATGACCTTCCACGAGTGTTTACAGGAGATGGTGCCACATCGTGCAGAATTTCCAAAGCCAGTATCCACCACTTCAGTGAGCCCCCTGTTACACAGGATGCCAGTGTCCCTGTATTGCCCAGAAGAATCTGATTTGTCCTTTTTCAGTGCATTTTCTGTGTCAGAGCAGTTTAAGTTAGCATACCTGTGTGAGAGACTGGTGGTCAGTCCTGGGATCAGTAACATTTAGAACGCTTGGCTGCTAGAAAGCTGCCTGCTGTGGTTGGTGAAGTTTCCTGGAGGGAAGCGACCAGTGCTGAGAGGCTCCAGTGCAGCAGCCGACTTCAGCCAAGACCCTGGCAGGACAGGACACCGACTTCAGAGGGTTTTCAGTGACAGGCGTCAGAATGAGCAGCCAAGGGAAGCTTTTCCCAGGTCTACTTTCAGATTTCTGAAGTAGACACCACCTCGTATCTGCCATTTGAAAATCAAAATTGCTGCTACCTAAGGACTTCTTCATGAAAAAAAATCTGGGTACAAACTTGTTCGTCTGCACGACATCAAGGATTCTGGATATTGTGTTTCTTCTTACTTGGGAATGGCCCAGCACAATCCCCGATGGACCCCTCCCTGGTAGGAGGAAAGCCCATGTACATTTTAGAATATGTTTTCCCATGTCTAATAACAAAAGCATAAACAAAAAAGTTTGTTGGAGTTTTTTATATAATTGCAACAATTCTGTGTATCAGTTTTAGGAGAATTGACATCTTCATTATGTTGAGTTATTTAGTACATGAGTATCATGTCTCTCGATTTATTTAGATTTTAAAATTTTCTTTCATTAGCATTTTGTAATTTTGTATATTTAAATTCTGCTCATTTGGAAAAAATGTATGTGGTATTGCACTTTAAATCTCTTTGTTTTTCACATATAAATATGCAACTGAGTTTTTTGAACTAATTATCTTGAGACTTTGTTAAATTAATTTGTTAGTTCTAGGAATTTTTTATTGTTTATTATAGCTTCTTTGAGATTTTCTGTGTGTACAATGATATAGACAGCTTTATTTCTTCCTCTCTGAGATTTTTACTTTATTTCTTTACCTTGATTTATTTCAACAACTGTAAAAACCAGTATTATGTTCAACAACAGTATGAAACTACATATTATTACCTTGTTCTGAACTTATGAAGAAAGCATGTCATCTACTTGATTTCACTATTTTTAAATGTATTAAAGCTGGCCTTTAACCTGGATATGGCCTGTCATGGTGAATATTGCATATGGACTAAAAAAAGGATATAATTTACAATTGAGTGTTTATGTTAATTAGGTTCTTCAGTTGACTATAGTGTTTCTATGTCTTTGTTGATTTTCTGCTTTGAAATGTTATCAGTTGCTGAGTGAAGAGTTAAAATTCCCAACTATAGTCATAGATTTATCTATTTCTCCTATTCTATCACTTTTTCTCATATATTTTTAATTATTTTGGACACAAACATTTATATTCACATGTCCTTTTGGTAGAATATTCCTTTTATCACAATGTACTCTCCTTTTTTTCTAACAAGTTTCTCTACTACAAAGTTAGCTTATCTGACAATAACATAGACAATACCTTTTTGATTTTTTTATAAAAAAGGGTTTACATTGTACTTCTTTCTGCATTTTTTACTTACACTTTACATTATCATTGAATTTGCTGTATTTTCAAGTGCATATTGTTAGACAGTTTTTAAACAAGTTTACCGATCTTTGCCTTTTATTGTTTTATTAGTGTTGTTGTTGTTATAAAAATATTATTATTATTACTATTATTATTATTATTATTATTATTATGGTACTGGGGGTTGAACTCAGGATTTTGTTTGTGAGGTAGGTGGCAGAACTACTGAGCTAAATCTCCAGCTGTGTTATTTAGCTGTTTTATTTAGACCATTTACTTTTAATATAATTACTGATACTTCATGCTTTAAGCCTTTCATTTCATTATTTATTTTATGATTCTTTTCTTTATTTCTTCTCCCCCTATTTATATTTATTATTTTTTCTCTCATTGAGTTTATTGGTACATTTTAGGTATACAATACAGTTACATTCATTATTGGGATCTTGTACCTTTACATGACAGGTCTTGGTTTTTCCCCTTGTCCCTGCCCTCCCTTCACCTCCTCCTCCTCTCCCCATTTACAAACATTTTATTTCAATTTTT
>NW_022900950.1:1114188-1154774 GCF_012274545.1 Fukomys damarensis | reverse complement strand
GCATGCACTGCATATGTGCCAATAAAAATTAAAACAATAAAGTAACACAAATGGAGAGTCGGGAGAATATATACTCTATATTCAGGCTTAATGGTAATAAATTTGGGGAAACGATGTCATCTGTCACTCTCTCTCTCTCTCTCTCTCTCTCTCTCTCTCAAATGCATCCTTCGGTAATTACTTGACTTAGCCACAAATGTGTGTATTCTCTTCTCTGAAGTCTGACCATTTTTAATCAACCTGTTTTGGGTAAGAAAGTGGAGGTAATGTAATATTCACATGTGCATTACTTTATAGACCATTTTACTTATATTCAGTGATGGGTCCCAAAGAAATCAACAGAAGAGTTTGTAAAGATAGGAAGGGGTGTATACAAAGAGTGGAAGATGAGAGATAATCACTGTTTTCACTTACTGGGAAGGCAGTGACTAGGGATACAAGTCCTAATTACATTAGCTTTGCTGGAATGTGGGCAAACTGCTTATCCATTCGAGTTATAAATACACTTTCAGGAAATGGTCTCTTAAATAGATTATAATGGCAAGGTATTAAATGTTAGGGGACCAAAGGGCCTTGACATGAATTTGGGACCATGAGAGCCCCACTTTGTGTTCTGCAGATGGGTGTAAGATCAAGAGACTGAGATTTAACTGGAACACATAACCAACCAAGAATGGTCTTGCCATCCGATACAGTTGGCATTCAAGAAGTTTCCTTTAAGATTTAGATTTTAAAGAGGAAACAGAAGAGAAAGATGAAAATTATCAATTCATTTATTCGATTAGTCATTTAACAAATATTTCTGGATTTCTATGTTGAATTCTGCTAGGAATTAAATTCTCCTTATTTGGTCCTGGGGGGCTGAACACAAGGAACACTGAGCTTCATCCTTAAGACTTTTGAAGAATTATTTTTATTTTGAGAAAAGTTCTGGCTAAGTTGCAGAAGCAGGCTTTAAACATTTTTGCAGGCAGGCCACTGAACCACTGAGCTAAATCCCTGGACCAAAAATTCCTTTTTTGTTTTGAGACAGGGTTTCACTATGTAGTTCAGTCTGACCTGGACTCATCGTGTAGCCCAGGCTGGTCTCAAACTCACAGCGATCCTCCTGCCTCAGCCTCCCAAGTGCTGGGATTACAGGCGTGCACCACCACGCCTGGCCAGAAGCAGGCTTTGAAGTTACGTTTCTCTTTCAGTCTCCTGAGTAGCTGGAATTACAATCTAAAGTGGATTTATTTTTTAATATTTTAATTTTTAGAGATTACAGGCAGCTGAAAGAAATAATAATCATCCTGCTTACCCTTCATGCAATTAGTCACACTAGTAGCATCATAAATAATTGCACTATAATCCTGCAACAAGGAAGTAGCATTGTTACAAACCCTTCACCTTATTCAAATTCCACTAGTTTACTGCACACATGTTTATGTGTGAGGGCACCTTTGTGTGTGTACATGTGTGTATTTAGCTCAAAGCAATATTGTCACACATTTAGTTTTGTGTGAATGCCACCGCAGCCAAGATAGAAAGTGCTTCCACACTGAAGATGACTTGGGATGTCTTTGTATATGCACAGCCACCTGTTCCAACACTTGATAACCTCTGCTCTGTTTTCCATTTTTATAATTTTCTAATTTCAAGAATGTCACAGAACTGTATATAGTCTTTTGAAATTGTTTTTTTCACTCATTTACAACTCAACAAATATCTATCAAACTAATTGCCTGTATCAATAGCTTAATTATTTTTATTGATGAGTGCTAACCCTTTGCTAAGTAATATACATTGCATGAGTTTGCTTATCCATTTGTCAACTAAAAAACTTCTGAATAGTTTCCAGTTTGGAATATTACAAATAAAGCTTCCATGAACATTTCTGTATAAAATTTTATGTGAACATAAATTTTCATTTTTCTGGGATAAATGCCTGAGAGTATAATTGCTAGGCCATGTGTAAGTGCAAGTTTAGTTATGAAAGAAACTGCCAATGATTGTATTATTTTGTGTTCCAACCACAGTGTGTGATTCATTTTTTCTGCATTCTTACTGGCATTTGTGCTTTTGTTCTCTTTTTAAAATTTTATTCTAAGCACTCTCAATAATTTTAATGTCTATTTCTCTAATGGCTAAAGATTTTGAACATCTATTATATGTCTATATATCTTCTATTATACTGTTTAGTGAGATATTTGTTCTTAGTTTTTATTCATTTTCAAAATTTTATATTTAGCTGGTAGAGTTCTTTATGTATTTCACCGATAAGTCCTTTATCAGATAAGTGACTTATAAATAGTTTCTGTCAGACTATGGGTTATCTTTACTTCTTTGTTTGTTGAGTGAAAAAAATTTTAACATTTTTATGAGATTAGTGATTTGTTTAGGACAAAATTTGCATGTCAAGTGTAGGAACTCTATCCTTAGCTCCAAAGCATTTTCCCTGGTATCTTTTTCTAAATGTTGTATGATTTTACAGCTACTGACTCCTTCAGAGCTAATTTTCTGTAAGTGGTAAAATTTAGGTTGATATTTTTCTGTACTGATGCAACTTTAGTAATTATAGTACCACTTATTGCAATGATTGTCTTTCTCTATTGGGTTCCTTTTACATTTTTGTCAGAAATCAGTTATTGCCTATTTCAATGTTCTCCATTCTGTTCCATTGATCTCCCTGTTTGAAGTTGCACCAGTACCAAATTGTCATACTATTTTTGGCTCTAAAGTAGTTCTTAATATTGGGCTAATTATTCCATCTTTATTTTTCTTTATCAAGATGTTTCAACTATTCAAGAGATTGTGATTTTTCATATAATTTTTTCTTATTATTGTAGAAGCTGGCATTTATTTACCATCAATCTTATCTTCAGTTTGCTTAAAGCCTGAGAAAGAACAGCTTAAAACTACTCAGTGGCTGTTCCCCTCACTCAGAAATCTGAGTGGTAGGAGCTACAGACCAATGGGTGCTGAGTACTCCTTTAGTTGGGAATTGTTGACCAGGCACAGGGGGCTCCAGTCTCCTTTTAGACCAGCCTTTTAGACCTCAGATTGAATAGCAGTGAACTCAGCAGTTGGAGCAGTCCATTTAATCTGAAATACTTTAGAGGCCACAGTTTTTTCCAGCAGCCCCTTGCTGTTCTTTTCAGCTTCCTCAGAATCTCTGCAGAGTTGAGATCAAGCATGACCTTCCACGAGTGTTTACAGGAGATGGTGCCACATCGTGCAGAATTTCCAAAGCCAGTATCCACCACTTCAGTGAGCCCCCTGTTACACAGGATGCCAGTGTCCCTGTATTGCCCAGAAGAATCTGATTTGTCCTTTTTCAGTGCATTTTCTGTGTCAGAGCAGTTTAAGTTAGCATACCTGTGTGAGAGACTGGTGGTCAGTCCTGGGATCAGTAACATTTAGAACGCTTGGCTGCTAGAAAGCTGCCTGCTGTGGTTGGTGAAGTTTCCTGGAGGGAAGCGACCAGTGCTGAGAGGCTCCAGTGCAGCAGCCGACTTCAGCCAAGACCCTGGCAGGACAGGACACCGACTTCAGAGGGTTTTCAGTGACAGGCGTCAGAATGAGCAGCCAAGGGAAGCTTTTCCCAGGTCTACTTTCAGATTTCTGAAGTAGACACCACCTCGTATCTGCCATTTGAAAATCAAAATTGCTGCTACCTAAGGACTTCTTCATGAAAAAAAATCTGGGTACAAACTTGTTCGTCTGCACGACATCAAGGATTCTGGATATTGTGTTTCTTCTTACTTGGGAATGGCCCAGCACAATCCCCGATGGACCCCTCCCTGGTAGGAGGAAAGCCCATGTACATTTTAGAATATGTTTTCCCATGTCTAATAACAAAAGCATAAACAAAAAAGTTTGTTGGAGTTTTTTATATAATTGCAACAATTCTGTGTATCAGTTTTAGGAGAATTGACATCTTCATTATGTTGAGTTATTTAGTACATGAGTATCATGTCTCTCGATTTATTTAGATTTTAAAATTTTCTTTCATTAGCATTTTGTAATTTTGTATATTTAAATTCTGCTCATTTGGAAAAAATGTATGTGGTATTGCACTTTAAATCTCTTTGTTTTTCACATATAAATATGCAACTGAGTTTTTTGAACTAATTATCTTGAGACTTTGTTAAATTAATTTGTTAGTTCTAGGAATTTTTTATTGTTTATTATAGCTTCTTTGAGATTTTCTGTGTGTACAATGATATAGACAGCTTTATTTCTTCCTCTCTGAGATTTTTACTTTATTTCTTTACCTTGATTTATTTCAACAACTGTAAAAACCAGTATTATGTTCAACAACAGTATGAAACTACATATTATTACCTTGTTCTGAACTTATGAAGAAAGCATGTCATCTACTTGATTTCACTATTTTTAAATGTATTAAAGCTGGCCTTTAACCTGGATATGGCCTGTCATGGTGAATATTGCATATGGACTAAAAAAAGGATATAATTTACAATTGAGTGTTTATGTTAATTAGGTTCTTCAGTTGACTATAGTGTTTCTATGTCTTTGTTGATTTTCTGCTTTGAAATGTTATCAGTTGCTGAGTGAAGAGTTAAAATTCCCAACTATAGTCATAGATTTATCTATTTCTCCTATTCTATCACTTTTTCTCATATATTTTTAATTATTTTGGACACAAACATTTATATTCACATGTCCTTTTGGTAGAATATTCCTTTTATCACAATGTACTCTCCTTTTTTTCTAACAAGTTTCTCTACTACAAAGTTAGCTTATCTGACAATAACATAGACAATACCTTTTTGATTTTTTTATAAAAAAGGGTTTACATTGTACTTCTTTCTGCATTTTTTACTTACACTTTACATTATCATTGAATTTGCTGTATTTTCAAGTGCATATTGTTAGACAGTTTTTAAACAAGTTTACCGATCTTTGCCTTTTATTGTTTTATTAGTGTTGTTGTTGTTATAAAAATATTATTATTATTACTATTATTATTATTATTATTATTATTATGGTACTGGGGGTTGAACTCAGGATTTTGTTTGTGAGGTAGGTGGCAGAACTACTGAGCTAAATCTCCAGCTGTGTTATTTAGCTGTTTTATTTAGACCATTTACTTTTAATATAATTACTGATACTTCATGCTTTAAGCCTTTCATTTCATTATTTATTTTATGATTCTTTTCTTTATTTCTTCTCCCCCTATTTATATTTATTATTTTTTCTCTCATTGAGTTTATTGGTACATTTTAGGTATACAATACAGTTACATTCATTATTGGGATCTTGTACCTTTACATGACAGGTCTTGGTTTTTCCCCTTGTCCCTGCCCTCCCTTCACCTCCTCCTCCTCTCCCCATTTACAAACATTTTATTTCAATTTTTTCATTTTCTCATTTTTTTTCTTTTCCCTTATTACATTTCCCCTACCCTTCCTTATTATTTTGAAAATACTTAAATTTTTTTTCATCATTCTGTGTGGATTTATTTATAAATCACCACTATTATTTGCTGGAAAAGAAAATGGAATTAAAATAGATTTACTAACAAAGTGTTTATCTAAAAATATATGAAATAAAACTGGTAACATACCATCATTAATATGTATATGACTTATTTGATGAAAATAGTATGGTAAGTATAAAGTAATGAATGTAATAACAGGAAGATGTTTCCAATAAATGAATACATGTGTTGCCCTTCTAGTAGTCATTTTTCAGTTCATTTGGAAAAACTGACAAGACAAAGAAATGGTAATATGAAAAAAGCATTAGATAAAAATGATGAGTGTGAATCAGTATATAATAAATTTGACTTTTTCATAGTGCATCTTTAGAATGAGAAAAATCTATTGAATAGCCTATATTTTCAGACTACTTTCACATAAACAGACTTTTTAAATCAAGAGGAAATAGATCATTTGAAAAGAAAAGATCATTTGATGCCTAGAAATGCTGTAATTTCTCACTTTATGAAGAAATAGGGTTTTTTTAAATTCCTAAACTAAAGTTTAATAAAATGTGAAGTAAAACAAATATGAGTAACAGAGTATATGGTCTTTTATTTCTTGGATGTGATAGAGGGTTAACTACAAGACAAACTTTATACATCTTATTTACTCTGTGCAAAGCAACAGACACATCATGAAAATAAAGGACAATTTACAGTTAGCCACTGGTTCCACTCTAAGTCCTGGGAACATGCTAGCCAATATCCTTATGCCTGAATATGTTTTAGAAAATTTTAACTGATCATGATGAATTTAGCAAAAGGAAATTTTCAATGGTGATAATTGCTGTAAATGTAGAACAGGAGACTGTAATAGAGTTGAATCCTGGTGGGTAGTTGGTCAGGAAGGCCCTCAGGCAGTTCCATGCGAAATCTAACCTTCACGACTCAGAGATAGAGAGGTCTGAATTATGATAGAAAGGAAAATGAACAGGCTGTCTGAGAAGCATCTGTCCCCAAACTTAACAGATTGTTCCTATGTGTTAATGAAGTCTCCAAGCTACCAGATTGCCTCTCATTTTTAGCTTAAATTATAAATGAATCCTCATGGAAAACTACAAAAATTTATTTTTATGTATTTAAAAAATGTACTAGTACATGTTTGCAGTACATAATGATTGCATTCATTGTGAGGAATTGGTACGTGTATATAATACAGCTCAATTATTTTTTTCCTTCTACTCCACCCCCCTTTTTGCCAGCATCAAATTAATTTATCTTACAAGCCCTTATAAAGTTAATTATTATCCATACAAATTAGCAACCAGATTAATAGGCCAAAAAATCATATAAAACACATACAATTTATATTAAATGAGATACAATTTTATATACATTGCCTATGGTGGATTACAATACATTTTTCTCTCTTTTTTCCTATTATTTTTATTTTATTTTATATTGTACTTTATGTATGCATTGAGTACTTCATATGAGAAAACTGTTAGGTTTTCTTATATGCCCACTCTCTCAATTCATGGCAATATATTTTTAATCTATTCCTTGGGGCACTGGTGTTCAATCTCTCCCATAATTCATGCTTATATGTTTTTTATCATAAAGAATTTATTTTATTCATCAAAGAAATGTGAATTTTTAAATCCCATAAGTTCAGTGAGCATTTACTCCCATAATCCACCAGTTTGTCATCTGTGCTCTAGATCATTAACTTTTTTTCTACCATTCTCATAAAGTCTATATTGCTTCATTGAAGAAGTGGGAATTCTAAAATTCCAGAGCTCCAGTGATTATTTACTGCCTGGTGATTTATATCATTTCACTGTATAGGTTTTATAGTTTCACTTGTTATGACTCATGATAAATATTCTTTGTCTGAGCTGTAGCTCTAGGATAACCATCACGTTGGGAATCCAAAAAACAAATAAATCACCTCTCATAGTTTTTAATGGCTATAGGGAGCTCATTACGTCTGCTTTATTGAAACAATGTAACTAGATAAGAGCTTCAAATATAATTTTCATCTTTCCTAATTATATTTTGCAGTTTTTAAAAAGTTCATACTTAGTCATTATAATTTTAGGCATTATTTTTATAGAACAAAATCTTGAATTTTTCTTTACTTGTTAATTGATTTGACTATGGCATTAATGATAAAGAAGTAAACAGCAATTAAAATACACCCTAAAACTTTTCCAAATTAAAGCTCACAAGTATGTGTAAAACACAATTGGAGTACTCAGAAAATGGAAGGGCAAAAAACAATTATATTTTCTTATTTACTAAAGCATACATGTTTAATGATTACAAGGAAACGGCCAAGACATTTTATGAACTTTAATCAGTGTTCAGGATTCTCATTTGAGATTTTTGTATGCATATAGGTATATTACAATAATACAAGAATTTTACTCTTTAATCCCTGAATTAATTTTGTCACATTGAGCATGTATTTTCTGAGAAGAATTTCCCCATTATAGTTTAACATTGTATATATTTTGCACAGTAAGAAAGTTATTTTGATAGTAACAATTGTCCTTAGGTAATCTTAGGGCATGTCCTAATAGATTAATACTTCTATCGATTATTATCTTTTATTCACTTTCACAGTTTCTTTTCCTATTTTAATGATATCCTCCACTGTGATGTTCCGCAAATAGTAAGAGAAGAGATACACCAAACAGCAGTTGAGGAAACATCAATTTGGCCATTTTTATTAATGTATGAAGCCCTTGTCTTATGCAAACTTTACAGTTAAAGTTGTCCTTATACAAAAATTGAAAATGTTATAAAGTCTTTAAAAATGTTAAACAGTTATTAAAATAAAAATGCAACTGAACTTTAAAATACTTTCATAAGCTTGATAACATCAATAATATTTAACACTTGTGTATACATTTTTAAAAATTCCCTTCTCTAAGTCTTTTTATCTATTATGGAAAACAAGTACTATTTATATTAAATGCAATACTTTAATGAATTAATTTGTATTTGAATAATATTTTTCATATATTAGTGATATCTCAGAAAGAAATTCATGAATATGTCTAAAAACAGAATGTCATTTTATAAGATAAATATGTAATTACTGGCCATTATTTTAAGCAATGGCAGTATATTTAAACAAAATTCAATTAAGAAGAAAAGGTATCCAAAATCAATCTTTGATTCTTGTTATGAAAGTAGTTTAAATTACTCATAAAGCAGATATTAATTTCCTCTGTATACAATAGTATTGAAATGGATAAATAAAGCAAATTAAGATTGAATAAGTATAAGTCTATTTTTGTTGAAGTAGATGAGCATAACTAATTATTGGTTGATTGAGATTTTGTAAAATGTTCCCATCCATATTATGATAATTAATCAGAATTTTTCTAATAAATAATAAGTAAGGATCCATGTAGGCATTCATTATAAAAATAAAACCAGCAAATCTACATTTACATGATACAAACAATCACCTGAGGTTCAATATATTAGCATGCCCATAGACTCAAATGACTGCAAAGTATAAATCCATAATGGCATAACATACCAGACACTTGAATAATGGTATAGAATTTATCTTTAGAAGTAAATCATTCAAATGTGATACTTTCTGTAGTATAACAAAGATTCATTTTATTTTAAGCTTAGATTTTTTTTCATCCTAAAGAAAATTTGAAGATTAAAAGATGAATGTTCCTTTTAAATTCAGTCTTAGAATCACACAAAATGTTTCCCATTGTTTTGTATGCATCCCTTCTGGACAGCAGAGTTGGAAGTGAATACAATATTCCATTCTTTGTATAAAGGGACAACTTCTCTTCTAGAAAAACAACATGGAAAATGAAGTATTCACATAATAATTTTACTCAAACTGTAAAAAGAGTTTATAGAGATTTTTTCTCAAGAAAAAACAATATGGAAAATGAAGTACTAACAAATAATAATTTTACTCAAACAGTAAAAATAGTTTATAGAGATTTTTTTCTCAAATTCTTCCTGGAACAAGGGGGATATTAAACATGTACATGCCAGTAGGCAAAATGAATGTGCAAAACATTAGGGTAAACAAAGTCATCTTTGCATCCAGGAGAGCTTAAGAAGAATATAGTATTTTCCCCAAAACAGTCAACCACCAAATTAGAGACAGAAATGGAGAATTAAATAATAATAAATAAAACACAAGAATTTTATTCAAGAAATATTTTCCTAGCATGCCCCTCTTAGAACTAAATAGTCATGAAAATAAAGGAAGAAGAAAGTAAAAAGAGCCATGAGTTTTAATATATAAGTGTGCTTGGACTGTGTTTACTTGTTCAAGAAAGTCTGATAGTGTGTATGCGTACGGGCATGACTGTGTGCTCCGTGTGTGTTTGGACTTGTGGATGTGTTTAATATTATAAGACTAAAACTTCTTTCCAAAGATTTATTAATTTTTAAAACTAGAAACCATTGTAGGTATAAACTTTTGTAAGTTGAGCCAATAGCTTTTCCTATTGACAAAGGGGCTTTACAATTCCTGATTATTTCCTTCATAGAGCAACCTGAGGAGAGCCATTGTTCAATGGGTTTATGGCTTTTGAGCATAGATAATTGATCATAAATCTTTAGGTGGCCCAGCTGGCTTTCCATATGACTATGGAGAAGCACCATATGGTCTCCAACACTTACAGGGATGCCTACTACTCACCAGTTAGAGATTGAAAATCTGTCACAGTATTAAGAAACAAGCTGCTCTCAAATCAGTGGAGAATAAATGATAGTCTCAGATAAAGTGAAGAGAATCACTTTCACCAAAACTCTGGTGGTTATTTTTGAGGTTAGTATTTTTAAAATAATATTCATATTTAAGAACCTAATAACAAAAGAGATTTCACATTGAACAAAAGATTCTGTGCCTTGAACAAAAACACCGTGTTTGGCTTGGCTTAGTTTTAACCCCATCGGGAACATTGTTTGAGATTTACTGCCTTTTTTCCTTACTGTCTTCTGTATACGGGCACATTTTCTCAGATTTGGTCCATAGGCTCAGAAATAATGATTTTCATACTGTTTCTGTCTTATATGCTAACATTTCTCTACTACAATGAGACCTTATCTCCTTGCCTAGTTTTAGTTTAAGCAAACTTTTATAGCAGGATGAGTTATTCATAGGCCTAGTGCAGAGAGACAGAGAGAGAGAGAGAAAGAGAGAGAGAGAGAGAGAGAGAGAGAGAGAGAGATTTACCTTACCTATATATTAATGGTTAAAACAGAAGATAGTTCCCTCAGACAGCTAAGCTAACGCTTTTGAAGGAATAACTAGTTTCTAGAAAATGTACAAACATTAGCATGTTTAAGACAGCATGCTGCTTTGCCCCGGCACAAATACTCAAAGCCAAGGCATGACCAGCTAGGGAGAACACAGCTCCCTTTCTGCGCCATGTTCTAGGTATCTAGGACATTAGAAAGCCATGCTCAAATTATCAGCGCTATGTTTCCAGTTCCTGTGTTTGCCTCTTTGGGTTTGTCTTCCTCAGGGTAGAACTCACTAAATGATTAGAGGAATATTATTCTTTTACATTAAGTAAAATAAATTAAAAACTAAAGGTTGCAGTGATGGTGAACCTTTTAGAGAGAGCACCCAAACCGCAACCCAAAACCCAATTTATTACAACATGCCAACATTGCAATTAAACCTGAATACTGAGGTTTCAGTTTAGAGAAAAGCAACTCATGTATTAACATTTTTTTGTCTTAAAAGAAAAACAAATAACATGCATGCTGTAAGATTGCCACGCCTGGCCTAGTGTGACAATGTTTTTTCTCTATTTTTAACCATTACATTTTCTTAAGAGAAACAGACCCACCAATGGATATATCTGAAGATTTATTATGAGGACTGGCTCTTGTTCTTAAGATATCTGAGAAGTTTTGTGTACTGGTGTTTGAGGCCAGAGACTCAAGAAAGAGAGTGTAGAGTTAATTCAGTTTGAGACCGAAGCTCTCACAGCCAGAGAGCTAATAGCTTAAGTCACAGTAGCAGGGACAGTAGAATGAGCCCAGCTTTACTATGGGTTGAGGCAGGAAAAATAGGATGAGCTCTATCCTCTATCTTCTGTTCCACTTAGATGCAGAGGAACATTCATCACACTGAAGAGGGAAATCTACTGAGCCCATCAATTCAATTGCCAATATTGATATAGGAAACAGAAGGCCCAAAGGGTTAGATGTCAAATGTGCTGAGTTCATGGTCTGTCAACATTGAAGAATGAACTCGTGAACCAAAGAAGTAAACTAGGAGGGATTTATTGGAAATAAGGAGAAAGGGAATAGCTGCTGGGTTTCCAGGAAGGATCCTGAATGGATAGTCAGGGGTGATTTATACAGCAAAATCACAAGGTGGGTAAACAGGGGTCAAACTACTATCAACATATAGGATCACAAGTATTGCTGTTTAGCTAATATTGATCCAACAGAGAAATGAGTGACATAGCAAGGGTACGTGGAAAGAACAAAGGGATTTTTGGGAAAGGGAGTATGCACCTATGTGTCTGATGCCTATCTGGATTCACTGGACCAGGGGGTGCTAATTCCAGTAAAATCTGAAATTGCTGTTTAGGGAAGCAAGCAGGCCTGGCTATTGCTTTTCGATCCTGAGGTCTGGTGTTCTTCAGATTTTTCTCCAGCCACAATTCTGAAGTCTTTGTTTTTGTGTGACTTATTTAAGGGCCCCGTCCCTCTCTGACTGTATATTAATTTCTATCTACTTTAGCTTCCTATAATAAAAATATTATCCAAGATAATACCTGGATACATACACCTAGAAACTGTTTTCTTCAGCCATCCTGTGGCCTATCAGAATGGCTCATCAAATTAACCAAGTTGCTTTATTTTCACCACCAACTTTACACAGTTTCTCCTTCAATTCAATGTTCCTTTGAATTGAAATATTTGGTCCAGTTCTTTTTCATGTAACATTAGCATAAGAAAAATAAGCAACAACATACTCTAACACCAATGATTACTGAGCATTGAATAAGTCTAACACAGGAAATAGAAATTCCTTAAAATGAAATTGTTACTCTAAATTAAACATTCCCCAAATTAATTGTTATTATCACAGTCTTATCAAAACTGAAAAAAAGTGAATCAATGCAGCATAATAAAAAGTAGCATATTTAATAAAATTATTTACAAAAGGATTTCCAAAAATGTGCTTTAAAGAAATGAAAAAATTATGATCATTTAACACATATGTCTAAAAATAATTTGAGAGGAAATAGGTGGTTTCTATAATTTCTTCTTCATTGAATTCAAAATAACAAAGCTATATTGCATAGCTTAAATTACATATGGAAAGATTGACTAAGAGCCAAATGGATATAATACTATAAAATTTGAAAATACACGTGTTGAATAGGTAGAGTACTTAATGGATAGTTTATTATAGGAGAAATTTTGAAATACTTTAAAATATTGCATATAGCAAATTTAAAAATTACAATGGGATTATTATAACTTTTCTATATTAAATATTTGGTTGCTTACAATAATTGTAACTTGTTAATTATACCAATAATTGCAACAATTTTATAAAAAACAAAACTTACCACTAAAAATATGATATTGAAAAATCAATATGATAAGAAAAAATATAAGAAAAATCAATGTTAGGTTTAATAAACTAATCAGTGTTAGAAATGACATTTGTAAAAGTGAAAATTTAAACCCTTTAAGGTATTGTTTTTGTAAGTCATCAACTTACAAAATATTATGGCAAGAAAACACTTTCAAATCATCTATACCTGCTCTGACACTGAGGACCCAGAATTAAGACCTCTAAAAAGTAAGAGCTACTGCTCTTGTATTTCCCAAGGTATGGACATGTATCCAGAAGGGAATATGGACAAATTACTTCTCCTGGAGGAGTGTTTCTTGGCGTGCACAGGTGGTCCTAAAGTGGTTTTGCCAAAGAACTGATTGCACCAAGGAGAGTGGAGTGATAAAGTTGATAAAAAATGAAAACAGCTTTCAGATTATAGACTAAATAGTTAGGCAGCGTGTAATTTTATCTCATCTGTGAGGAGCTCAAAATTCCTGGATTATACACTGAAAGAGCTCATGCTTTTTCCATAGCTTCCACCTCCTGCCACCTCACTGGCAGCTAATACTTTATCCCAGTTGTGATCATTATGTATACATAGAGCTTTTCTTATGCACTTGGACCTATTCACCTGGCCAGTGGCTCAAAGGCAGCATGATGAAAGCTCAATCTAACAGCTCATTTTTCTCATTAATTTCTTTACTGCTTGGATCCCATTCTAATTGGCTCTAGTGTCCATGTCCAGTACTTGGAGGCCATTCTTTTCTTCACTCTACACCCTGTCTACACTCAGTCTATTGGGTTCTCACCATTCCACCGGAAATCCATTCTTCACTATTCCGCCTCAGAAACTAGTAGTGTCATTCCTTGGAAGACTAAACACGATTTCCTCTTCTCACACCTTCGTACTTGTTATCCCATTCTTCGTCATGCAGCTGCTATGATATTTCTAAACTATAATGAGGCTTAGGTGACCCTTCATGTCTTAACTTCTTCCATCCCTCCAATTTCATATTTTTTCCTCTGTTACTACTTCACACCCAAGTTTAGACATGGTGATGTTTTTCTCATTATAAAATAAACCAAATCTTTCTTAATTTGACTGTTGTATAGCAATGAATTTGTAAAATAAGAAAATTGTTAGATGGCAAAAATAAAAAGTAAGCTATGTTCCCTTGAATATATGCTCTTGTGCAAGTACAGAAGTGTGCCAAGAATGAGATTATATATGATTCATTATTCTCTGCATATAATCACATCTAAAACTTTAAGTATTCTGTGGTATGTTAATAAAAAGATCTTTGTCTTTGCAAGATTCAGACCATTTGTTGTCTAAACAAGTATGATCCAAATATGTCTATCGTTTTATGAGCTTATTGTCCCAGTTTGAAGATAAATGGATTAGGTAATTTATAGTAAGGAGTAGAGAGCTATTTTAGTTTGTCTTTTTTCTTTAGTTCAGACTGTGAATACCAGAGAAATTTGCCACCCAATGCAGAACCCTGGGCTTTCATCATACCCAGTCCATAGAACTAGAATGGATTAACAAATATATGAGCTTTCGTGATATGTAGTAATTGGACCAAGATATTAAACAGTACATTCAGCATATTTGCTGCTGTGTTTTTGGTTTTCCACTAGACATAAACACAGTTTGATTGAGAGGTTCTCATGAATATATTATTAACCACTTTCAAAAGCAAGTATCATTTTTAGTAAGATAAATGGGTTATTAGAAAGTAGATTAGTAACTTTTAGGAAAAAAAAACTAAGTGTACTATTTCTTTTCTGGTATTTTTCACCTATAATTTTGACAAACCAATTTAAAGTTTTGTTTTAAGAGGAAAAGAAACAAAGTCCTGTGAAACTAACTCGATTGTGGATATGACAGCATAAAAGTACTCTGTCTTCACTTAAAAGAATATAGCAGATTTATAAATACTGATATCAAAACAGAACATTTTAACTCCCTAGTTGGGAGATCTAACTTAGCTAAAAAATAAAAGTCATATGCACTTATTTGACCTTGCACGCAGAACACCAAATATTGCAATATTGTCTGTAATGGAAAAAAATAAATAAATGAAATGCCTAAAGTGAGTGAGCAGTTTTTAAAATTTCAATATTGTCATTAATTATATTAGTCTTATTAATTATATATTCATATATAATCTATTATATAATTAACATACTACATAAACATAGTATAAATTATATCACTAACATTATATACTTATTATATTACTAACATTATTATCTTACTAGGGGAAAGTATTCACAATAGTTTGTTTTAAAAGAATAGATTACTCTGAGCAAGCAGGGAGACTCAAGAAGGCAAAGAAAGACTTGTTTCCGAAATTATTCTTATTCTCATTGTTTGTGCTTTTAAAACATTTATGTTATCATTTATTACCTTTATTTTTTTAAAGTATGTCTTCTGACTATAGGTCAAGTTATGTTATCATTGAAATGAGACATAAAAAGTAGGATGAGATGTTTATGCAGCATTGTATATCATTCATTTATGTGTGTGTGTGTGTGTATACACACACACACACACACACACACACACACACACATATATATGTTAAGTGTGGTCGAATTCATATCGCAATGCTAAATAAATGGCTCTTTTATAAACTGGTTATATGTCTGAGTGCTCACTTTCATAATAGTGGGAAAATATAGGATTATATCAGTTGAAAAAAATGTAAACTATACGAAAACATGTTGTGATCTTTCTTTCCATCTTGTTTGTATCACTGTTCTTTTGGTAATCATAGCACTGTTTTCAAAAATGTGTTTCACTCTCCACATCTCATGATTTTCCAGAACTTGAAGAGACGTAGTATTTATCAGCTCTACAATATGAATAAGTATCAGTTACCTGAAATAGTTTTGAAGGGTGGTTGAATATTTTGAAAGGTGGTTAACAAGGATTGAATCTGTTTATATTTGCATTTCTTTCTTTTCCTATACATATTTTATTGGTATCATACCACACCCATGTTTATAGCTGCACAGTTTGTAATAGCTAAAGCTTGGAAACAACCCAACTGCCCACTAACTGGAGACTGCATAAAGAATGTGTGTGTGTGTGTGTGTGTGTGTGTGTTTAATATAATGGAATATTACTTAGCCATAAAGAAGAAGAAGCTACAGACATTATGCTAAGTGGATACACATTGAGGACATACTCCAGTGAAATTAATAGAACACACGTGCAAATATCACATAGTTTCTCTGGTGTGAAAAAATAAAAGTATATTTGCATTTCTGAAACATTGTTCTCGACTATTGACTAAAGTTAACACTGGAATCATAAAAACAGATACTAAAATATGAAAGTCTAAACTGGGGCAGTGGTAGTTTAAATAGGGAAGGTTGAATATGACAGTGTTACCTCTAGTCCTTTTGCCAAAGTTTGTTGTGTCTAGATCATTTTCCTACATAAGAAATAATTCCACTTTTATTTTTGGCAATATTATAAGTGATATCCAACATAGTTTACAAGCATTTATATATGTCTATATTAGTCAGCCTCTCAACAATAGATCAGTTAAATCTAAATTATGTAATGCAAAAGAAGACTAATGACATAAATATAGAGCTGCATGGAAATTGAAGAAAGAGTGTGAAGGAAGAAGACGTAATATCCTGCACTGTTATCATATCTAATGTACAAAAGATGGGGCTCATACTAGCTCTGGCTCAGCTATGCACAATATAAAATAATGATTATATTTTTTAAAATCATTTACACAGTGGTTTGTTTTACAATTAGGTCTACACATTCATAAAACATAAAAATTGCAAGCAAAAATAATGATTTATATGCAATGAAAGCATTTGTAAAATAAATTTTTAGTAAAGCTTATTCTTTCTCAATATGAGAAGCTTACCCTTTTTGATTTTTAAAATCATCATTGAATATACTTTCTTTATTCACTTCTACTTTTCTTTCATGAATTTATTTGTTTAATAAATATTTGATGACTTGTTGTTATTCAAGGCCAAATCTTGTTACTAGGAATACGGATGCTATAAACTATTGTCCTCAAGAAGCTCATATTATATTAGAGATAATATAAACATATTGTGCAATCACTGCAATTGAATGTACATAAACTACATTATAGCAATATCAGTATGCTAAATAGTAGAAGAAAGAGCAAGGCCAACTGTGAGAATGCACTTTGGTGGATTTGGGAAGGGTGGCACTTATCAGCCACAGAAAAGGAGTATAGACCAGAGTTTCCAATCAGCTGTGCTATTCACAATTTAAACTGCATAAATTTTTTTTTGGTTGTTGTTGTTGTTGTTGTTGTTTGCTCTGGAGTTGTCCCATACAATCTAGGATGTCATGCATCATCCTTATCCTTTATATAATAAATACCAATAGCACTGTTATTTACACTAACAATTTGCTAACAACCAATAATGTCTCCAGATACTGTCAAATTTCTCAGTACAAAGAAATTTATATCTGTCCAAGTACAAAAAATCTATGCATATTAATGCAGGTAAATATATGCAAACACCTCTGAAATGAGGTGTACATTATAAGAATTATATTGTTCTTCATATTAATAGTAGTTACTTTTTTAAAAGCGGAAGTGATAAAGAAAATAAATATATTTCCATTTATCTGACCTACAGTGAGAGATAATTAAAGATATATACTTAAAATCTGGCAGGCAGAAGCAAGCAGTTATTAGCTATTGCCTAATAAGCAAGTAGAAAATCCTACATAATCAAAAGAAATTAAAAAACTAAAAAAATATATATGCATATATATATATATACATATATATATATGTGTATATATATATATATGCATAACACAAACCATCACTGTACTGCTTTGAAAATAAAATTTTACAACAATTTAAGAAACATTTTCTAAAAAATAATCTCTACCATAAATAAGGCCAAAATAAATATGATCCATTTTTGCTGAGGGAGGGCTACTCCAACCCCTAATACTTTAGTTATTGTGGAGATTTTTTCCAGAGGTGGTCAAGCTGTGAGGACCAGTATCAAAGTAGTAACAGAGATGATTTAAGAAATATGTAATGTGTCACATCCAGCAGCACTGCCAGTGGAGATGACTTAGTATGTATGTGTGGAAAAGATGAATGGCTATGCTAGCCTGAGGTTGCAGTGTGGTGGGGGCAAATTTTTACTAGTTGAGGCTTTGAACATTCTTGGTAGACATGGAGAAGGCTCACCAGCCATATATTCCAACCAGTCCTAAATATGTTGTCATGTACAGAGAAGATCCAGGTGGGTTTAGGGCAGACATGCAAAAGAACTTAACTTTAAGTACATTCTTACACAGATAACATTAGTAGAATATCAGATTTACTGGCTTACAGAGTTTAGGATAATTTTTGTTGAAACACTGGCTCACTGCTCAACTAAGCATTCCCTGGGATGGCCCATAAACCACAGGCAAAGAAAAAAATCTTGTAGTCAGAAAATTCACTCAACATCGTTACTCATCATTCACTGTTGACTTCGGATCTGAAACAAGGATCAAGGACAAAAGACAGTGGGCAAATATGCACAAAACTGCCTAAGGAAGTAAATTATACCCAACACAGCTATTCTTCAAATGTAACTGTGAGATAAAGAGATTTCATAATGAACAAACATTAAGATCATTTGCTGGTACCAGACTGGACTTAGAAGGAATATTAAAGAAAGTCACGTATGTTAAAAGAACAGGTCAGCAAACGATAGCAAAAATGCACAAATAGAAATGAAGAACATTAAAATGATAATACAAATAAGTTCTAATACATTTATTTTTCTTATTTCTGACCTTAATGCTGTAGAAACCTAAAAATATAACACTGCATAATTGTGTTTGTAATATTCATAGAAATGGCATAGGTAAGGAAACAAATTAGAAAGGAAGGAACAGACCTATGCTACAACAAAGATTCTATATTTTAAAAAGATATTAATCAAAATAAATTGTGGAAAATTAAAGTGTTACAGAAATGTCATAAAATTTTAATATATCAGATTAATAAATTCTAGATATCTATAGTAGAACATGATGAATATAGTTAGCACTACTAATAAATTTGTTAAAAAATTAGAACTCAAATATTCTCACCTCAGTAAAAAAAAGGAAAAAATAAAAAGATAACTATGAAATTATGAATAATTTAACTAGCTTGATTAAACTCATCACTTCATATTGTATACATATATTAAAAAACAAGAACATACCATAAACATATATAATTTTTATTTGTCAGTTATATTTTACTTAATGCAGCTGAGGTAATAAGAAAAAAATTTAGATGTACAGAAATTACCTAATACAATTCATCATAGGTGCAACAGACAACTTCATGTAACACAAAAGAGGGCAGTAACAGGTGGATGAGGAGATGTGTGGAAAGAAAATTGAAAAATAATAAATGAAAATATAGTGTAGCTAATAATTTGGTTAAATGTTCATGGCTTAAGCTTACATAAGAAAAACTATAGATTGTCTCCCTGGATAAAATATCAAGAAGCTATTATGTGCTATATATAAAAATATTGTTAAACTATACAAATGGATTGAAAGTAAATTGGTGAAAAATATATTTCATGCAGAAGTTTTCATAAGAGAGCTGGAATTGCTTGATTTTAATGTAGACTTCCTCCATCGAAATAAAAGCAAACATAAGAAAAAAATTATATCTTCATAAAGAAAAGCAAAGTCTAAAGACTATTTCAAAACAAATATTTTTATAAATTATGCCAATGGTTTCTTAATCTTCTTAACCATGAGATAAAATGCACAGAAATTTCCTATCCTAAACATTGCTAGGAATGTAGTATGGTGGCATTAAGTACTTCTTCATTTCTGTACAATCTCCAGGACTTTTTACCTTCTAAAAATGAAACTGTGTGTCCATACAATGTGTCCCATATCCATTTCCTTAGTCCACGACGACCACTATTTTATTTTCTTTTCCTCTGAATTTGACTACTCTATGAACTTTATATAATGGCATCACACAGTATCTGTCCTTGTACTTTTATAACTACTTCACTTCAATCAATGCTATGTCCTTGAGGTGGACCCATGTTGTAGTACACGACAAGATACTTTCCTTATTAAAGCTGAATGTAACCGTGTACACTTATATGCCGTATCTCTTTTTATATCAAGGGACACCTAGGTTACACCAACTTCTTGGCTATCAGGAAGAGTGCTGTTGTGAAAATGAAAGTGTAAATTTCTTTCTGATTTGGTTCTTAATTTTTTTATTGTTTAGGATATAAGATTGTTGAGTCTTTGGTGATTCATTTTATTTATTTGTTTGTTTTTGAAGAAACTCTGAATTATTTTCCAAAAGGGTTTTGCTATTTTACATGCTGACAATGTTCAAGAGTTCCAATTGACCCATATAGGCTCACAGCTCTTCTCTTTCTTTTCTCTCTTCTTTCCTTTCCTCTTTTCTCTTTCTCTTCCTTTTCACTCCTCTTCTGTCTTCCTCTCTCCTCTTCTTTCTTCTCTTCTGCTCTTCAGTCTTCAAATCACTTCTCTTTTCTTTCTAATAGCAAATGTGATGGATGTGAGACTATAATCTCACTTTGGCTTTGATTTGCATTTTTCTGATGATTAGTAATGTTGAGTATCTTTTCATGTAGATAAATTCTTGGCCATTTACATATCACCTTCCAAGAAATGTCTACTTTAATTTTTTGTTCATTATTAATCAGGTTATGGATTTTTGTTTTGTTGTATTTTTATTAGTTTGTTCTTTTTGTAGAGTGTCTAAGCAACGTAGTATAGTACATGATTTTGAACTCACATATCAGCTTAGAACAAGTAAATATCTTAGCAGTTTTTAAAATTAATTTTATTGCTTCATTTTAGGTATAAAATATAATGACATTCATCATTGGAGATTTCTACCTTTACATGATATATCTTGATTATTATTTTTCCCTCTTCCTCTGGCCTCCCTTCAAACCCTTCACCCCTCCCTATTTACAAAGACTTTGTTTCCATTTTTTAATTTTCTTATATTAATTCCATTTCCTTCTTTCCTTTCCCTTACTCGTCCTGATTCCACTTCCCCTTAGCACATTTCTTCCTATTTCACATTATCTGTTATGCATTTTAATCCTTATTTAGACTTTTAATTTTTCACACTATAGAAATTATTTGATATTACACATGTGTGTCCTATTTATTTCACTTGAGTATCACCTAAATGTGCATCCATTTAGCTATAAAAGCCTCTAGTTTTTCATTCTTTATATCTGACTAGTACTCTATTTTATAAAAAAACACAAACAAATTCTTTATCCATTCTCCAATTAATGGGCAATTTGGCTGTTTCCATGTTTTAGCTATTACAAACTGTGCAGCTATGAACATGGATGCATATATATCAAATGGTGTGATTTTTTAAATTTCTTTTGGGAATACACAGCAGGGGAACAGCTGGGTAAAATGGGACCTCTAATCCTAGTTATTTGAGATATCTCTGTACTGTTTTCCACAGTGGTTCCACTACCATACTACACTCCTACCAACAGTAGAGAAAGGTTCCTTTTCTCCCACAGCCCTGCCAGCATTTGTTATTGGTTGATTTCATGATAGCAGTCATTCTTTCTGGGGTGAGGTGGAATCTCAGTGTTGTTTTCATTTGCATCTCTCAAATGACCAGTGAGGTTGAACATGTTTTTCATATATTTATTTGCTGCTTTTACTTGTTTGTCTGAGAAATGTCTGTTCATTTCAGATGCCCATTTTTGGACTGGGTCTTTAAATTTGGGAGGTCCTATTTTTTAAGTTCTTTATGTATTCCAGATAGTAGATCTTTTTCTGAGGAACAGCTGGTAAATTTTTTTTTCCCACATTGTGGGTTATCTCTTCACAGTGTTGGCCATTTCTCTTGCTGTGCAGAAGCTTTTAAAGAGGATGATGTCCCACTTGTTGATTCTTTGTGGTAGTTCACATGCAACTGGTTCTTTGATCATGAAATTTTTTCCTATTCCAACGTCTTCAAGAGTTCTACCTAACCTCTCTTCCAGATGATTTAGTGTTTCTGTTTTAATATTTAGAACTTTAATCCATTTGGAGTTTAGTTTAGTGCATAATGAGAGATAAAGGTCTAGTTTTAATCTGTGGCAAGGTGCAACCCAATTTTTCCAGTACCGTTAATTAGAGGCTATCTTTCCTCCAGTGAGGATGGTTGGATCCTTTGTCAAAGATGCGGTAGCTGAGTATGTCTGGAGTTGTTTCTGCACCTCATCTTCTAATCTATTCCATCGATCCTCAGGTCTGTTTCTTTTGCCAGTACCATGCTCTTTTTATAACAGTATCTTTTTAATATAGTTTCAACTTGGGAATTGTGATACCCAATGTCATGTCTTCATTGTCTAGAGGCCTTTTTTGTTTACAAATGAATGTTTGGAATTTCTCGAGTTCTGTAAAATATACTGTTGGGATATCAATTGGGATTGCATTGAATCTATATAGCAGTTTTTGAAGTATGGCCATTTTGATTATGTTGATTCTTCTTACCCAGGAGCAAGGGATGTCTTTCCATTTTCTGATATCCTCTTTGATCTATTTTTCAGAGTGCCATAGTTTTCAGAGTAAAGGCCTTTGATTTCTTTAACTTGATACTTAAGCATTTCATTTTTTGGATTCTGTTGTGAAGAGTGTTGTTTCTCCAGTTCCTTTGTCAGTGAGTTTGTTGTTCATGTACAGGAAAGCTATTGATTTTTGTGTGTTGACTTTATATCCAACTACTTTACTGAATTTGGCTATTATGTTTAGAAGACTATTGGTGGAGTTCTTGGTATATTCTATATAGAGTATCATGTCATCTGCAAACAATGACAATTTGACTTCATCATTTCCTATCTTTATTCCCTTTATTTCTTTCTTTTGTCTAATTGCTGTGGGTAATGTTTCCGAAACTATATTGAACAGTAGTGGTGATAGTAGACAACCATGTCTTGTTCCTGATTTTAGCATGAATGATTTCAGTTTTTGATCATTTAGTATAATATTGGCTGTGGCATTTTCATAGATGGCTTGTATTAGGTTGAGGTAGAGACCATCTATTCCAATTTTTTTGTAGAGTATTTATCATGAATGTGTGTTGAATTTTGTCGAATGCTTTTTCAGCATTTATTGCTTTTCATATGTTGAAACATCCCTGCATCCCTGGGATGAATCCCACTTGATCAGGTCATCTGATCATCTTGATGATATGCATTCAATTTGTTAATATCTTATTAAGGATTTTTTGCATCTGTGTTTATTGGTGAGATTGGCCTCTTTTGTGATTGAGTCTTTCTCTGCTTTTGGGGTCAAAGTGATGCTTGCTTCCAGAAATGAATTCGGGAGTATTGCTTCCCTTTCAATTTCATTGAAGAGTTTAAACAGTAGTGGCAATGGTTCTTATCTAATGTCTTGTAGAATTCAGCAATGAAACCATCACAGCTAGGTTTTTCTTAGTTGGTATGTTTTTAGTTACATTTTCCATTTTGTTGAATGATATTGGGTTGTTTAGAATTCTTAGGTTTTCTTTCTTCCACTTTGGTAATTCATATGTATCTAGGAATCTGTCCATTTCTTCTGTGTTTTCTATCTTTTGGTGTACAGGTTATTAAAGTAGGTACTGATGATCCTCTGCATTTCTGATGAGTCTGGTGTAATTTCAACCTTTTCATTCCTAATTGCTTGGATTTGGGTCTCTTCCTCTTTTCTTTTTTTTTTTTGATAAGGTTGGCTAAGGGTTTGTCAATTTTGTTTATTCTATTAAAGAAACAACTCTTTCCTTCATTGATTTTTTATATCATTCTTTTAGTCTTCATTGCATTGATTTCTGCTCTGATCTTTGTAATTTCCTCCCTTGTATGAGCTTTTGGTTTGTCCTTCTCTAATTTTTCTAGAAGCTTGAGGTTCAGCATCAGATTTATTTGAGATCACTCTGTTTTCCTAATATGAATATTCACTGCTATGAATTTCCCTCCTGAGACTGCTCTCATCATGTCCCTTAGAGGTCAATATATTCTCTTCTCATTTTCATTTCATTGTAGAAACTGTCTGGTTTCTCCTTTAATATCCTCTGTGACCTATTGGTTATTCAGAAGTGTATTGTTCAATTTCCATATGTTTATGAAATTCTTGTGGTTTCTTTTGTTATTGATCTCCAATTTCATTGCACTATGGTCAGATAATATACAGGGGATAACTTCAATTCCTTTACAGTTACTTAAACATGTTCTATGAACAGATATGTGGTCTATTTTGGACAATGACCTGTGTTCAGCTGAAAATAATGTGTATTCTGATTTTGTGGGGTGGAACCCCTGGTAAAGATCTGTTTGCTTGATCAGGAGTTTGATTGAGTTCTAGTATTTTGCTTTTTATCTTCTGTCCAGTTGATCTATTTATTTTTGGCAGTGGGAATTGAGGTCCCCCCATTACTATTACTATTGTATAGATTGGGCACACTAATATTGAATGCATATATATTTATGGTTATCCTGCCTTCCTCTTGGATAATTCCCTTTACAAGCATCTAGTGCCCTTCTCTGTCCCTCTTAATCAGCGTTGGTTTGAAGTTCATTAGTTCTGCAAATAGGATAGCTACCCCTGCTTTTTTCTGGGTTCCTGTTGCATGGAGTATTGTTTTCCACTCTTTAACTTTCATTTCTATGAGTTTCTTTTTTAATTAAGTGTGTTTCTTGTATGCAACATATTGATGCATCTTGCTTCTTGAGACACTCTTCCAGTCTATTTCTTTTGAGTGGGAATTGAGAGCATTAATATTGATGATTGTAACTGATATGTGTTGACTTATCCTTGTCATGATTTCCTTTTTATTCTCCCTCTTTGAAGTTAATTTCTTATAGAATTTTGTTCTTCTGTTGGGTTTCTGGAATCCTATTATATGCCTATGTGTAGATTTTTTTAAATTAGAGTTATAGTTACATAGTTTTAGTCCTATTTGCCTCAATTATCTGTATGTCAAGTTCTTTCCCCTTGGTTGGGAACTTTTCTACCATTACTTCTATGAACAGATTTTTATGTCATTTGTACTCTCTCCTGATTCTTCATTAGCTCCTAATATTCTCGAGTTATTCTTCTTTGTATCATCTAGGTGCTACTTGATTGATTTATCATGCTCCCCTACTATTTTTAAGAAATCTGTCTTTGCATGGTCACTAATTGCCATCCTGACTTCTATATCTGAAATTATGTTCTCGCACTTGCTCATTCAGCTGTGTAAACTTTCAATTGTGTTTTTAATTTCCTGGAAATATGTTTGTGTCTGTTTTATGGATTCTGTTTGTTTCCTATGTAGGACTCCATTATGTTTTTCAGCTCTTCTATGTTTTTAATCTGTCTCCTCTATATTTATTAATCATGTCTTGCACTATAGGTACCATCTCTGTTTTTGTCTGAGAAATCATTTTTGATTTCACTTTTTCCATATTCTGTTATTGTCAGTTCATGGAGTCCAGGTGGTTGAGTATGAGATTTTTCTACCTCATTGCCCTTTGAGGTTGCCTTAAGTGATCTGGAAATCTGATTTTAATACTTGTTTCTGTGTCTTCTCATTTCAACAGATACAGCTTGCTGCACCTTGTTGAGGCAACTTTTTGTTCACCCAGTGGTGAACAAATTATCAGCAAGCCATGGAGTGGGCTTTTCTCTGATGCGCACCACTGCGTGAATCTTGGATTTAGGATGTTGACCTTCTGGATTCTTGTATTGTTCATTGTACGGGTGGAGTTCTGGCTGGGCCCTGTGCACACTTGTGATGGTATCTAGGCATATCTCTGGCTATGACCTACACTCCTATGTGGTTGTTGTCTGGGAAGGCCTTTGGCTTTGGGCAGAGCAATGCAGTTCCTTGTGTGGATGTGCTTCTGGCTAGGTTTGCATGCCCTTAATGATAGTATCTGTTTGGGCCCCTTGTGCACCTGTGCAGCTCTTTTCCCAGCAGATCTTTGGCTGTGGCTTGTGGGCCCAAGATGCCAGGGTAGGGACACGATCCTGGCTGAAAATGTCTGCAGCTGCACCACTCTAGTACACACCACTTCTCACTGGGATCTGAGTGCACTTATCCATGGTATTAGGTTGGACCTCTGGCTGTGGCTTGTGTGCTTGTGAAGCTCTTAGGCCAGCAGATCTTTGGCTGGGGCTTGTGGGCCCAACTGGCAGGGGTGGGGCACTGGCTGGAAGTTCCTGCAGCAGCTACACTCTGGTCCACATTGGCTTCTCACTGGGATCTGTGTGGACTTATTGATAGTCAGATCAATTTTTATTCTTTGAAGTATTAATATCTTACACATCTTATGAGAAATCTTTGGTTATAATATTTTTCAAATAAATCATTGTTACAAAATAAAGTATTTTTTTGAAAATTTACGTAATTTTAAGGTAAATTTTCTCCTCTTAAATACTCTGATTAGTTATAATAATTTTCAAATAAACAATAATTATGTTAAATTATAATTTTTAAAAGCTACATAAAATTAAAGTTTCCCTCATAGATACTTCTGATTTTAAAACTTTTTAGGAATGTACTCTTAAAAAGACATGGCAATTACTGTATAAAAATATATAAATATATTTAACATCTCAAAATGTCACATAGAATCAGAAGGTTTACATCTACATATTTTTAAATATATATTTTAAAGTATCATATACATAATACAAGAAATCATAAAATGGCTCTATCCTTCCAACTCAGCAGTCTAAGTGTAAGAGATCTGCACCATTGAATGAGGGAATCCTCTGAGAACACCTCATCCTGAGTGTAATCATAATTTTTTAATTATACTTTTATCTTTTTTTGCTTTGAATATTGTATATGGAACTATTATATAGAGGGTAAATTTGTAGGAATCTTTACAACATAGTATTTTTTACCAAGTCAATTCATATTAAGCAAAAATTACATTTTATCAAATAGCCTCTTTCTCTTTCCTTTTCAAAGATGAGTTTTTATGTCTTCATGTGATAAACAAAATTTATTAGAAAGACATATTAATTTTCAAATTTTAAAAACTGTTTAGATATTTAATATTTTAGCTTAAAAGTTATGAGTAGATTTTAGATAAATTTGTATGAAATGTTATTCTATTCATAATAAATATTGTCTCCATTTTGAATTATGTCATTTACAGATAGATCAGCACATAAAACAATTTAGAAAATAAAGTAATTGTTTAAAATTTGAAATAGATTTTCTTTTTAAGTCATCTTCAGAATATACTTGCATAGAAAAAGGAAAGTCAGAGTCTTTACAACAAAAGTCTTTACCACCTTTATCTGATGAAAGAATATTGAAGAAAAATGAAATGTTTTTTAATTTGGGGAAGTAAATCTTTGGAACTTTCAATTTCACTTTTACCATCAGGAAAAATAATATGCTGATACTTTGTGTTAGAATAAGAACACAGCTTGAATAATGTTCCAGGAATCCAAAAGAATATGACTAGTTGCTGTGAAAGGACGTTATATGCCCATTTAAAGAGAACTATACAATTTCTAGAGAGCAAATAAGGGGCTGAAAAACAAAAATAATAAAATTGGGAAAGTTGACTACTCCCAATAAACCCAGGGTAGAATTTCATATAATTGTAGAAGAATATGTTGTGTTTTTGTGGTTGTGGTTCAGTGCACCACAACAAAGCAAGAGACTCAAAGAGCCACCCCCCAAAAAATCACACTGCACCAAAAGAATCATAACTTCTAGAGCTGCCACTGTTTGGTTTGGGTAGAGAGTTATTTTACAACACTTCTGCTGTGAAATATTCAGATTTTCCATAGACTGTGCCAGATTCTAAGAAGTTAGGATTTGGACATATGATTCTTAGTTATACTAAAGAGGAGGCACTTAGAGAACCAGTGTAAGGTGATTCATGTCAGTGTGATCATTCTATACAGGATATATTGTTCTGGAATTCATTGTGACCGGGAGAATCTCAATGACCTAACAGTCTCAGCCTGCATTCTGCCTCTGAGTGAGGAATGGAGGTCCAGAGTGTTCAACCACTGGTTATAAAGAGGATGAAATTATTTACTTCTCTGATAATTTGAGATAAGAGATTCCACACTGTCTTCTACCAAAGAACAACTTCTATTGAAAAATTCTGAATTTCATAATTCTAAAAATGTAGTGCGAAGGGACAGGCTTGATTGGTGAACACAGCAGTTTAACCAACTATTCTGCAATACAATGTGTGTTAGTATGATATATATTTATTAATATAATATATGCACATGTAATTTAAGAGATTAGTGTATGTGACAAATTTATTCCATAATAAAAATATAAAGTAAGAATTGAAAATGTGAAGCATTTCTGCTAGATATTGTATCATAGCTTATTAATTTTATAAAGAAAGTTAAAGATTATGATATTATTTGTAAATTATGGAATTAAATGAAATTATTTAAAATATATGAATGTCAGAGGCCTCATACATTAATATAATTCTTGAAAAATTATTATTTTTCACAAATTGAATTAAACTTTGGCATCCTCTAAAAATATATAGGATATTGGCTTTACCAAGTTTCTTTCTGAAAACTTTGGGCTAAAGCAAAATATAATTGAAATAAATTGCTGAGAACATTTAAGTATGTATGAAAGCAAAGACATATTATGATAATTTATATGTGATTATTTTAAGTCAAATGTTAATAATAAAGTACTAGCTGTCTATTGGTCTTAGATCTGAGAAGTCGTGATTTGAAAAATACCTGTTAGGTTAGCATGTTCATCCTTCTGCTAAGCAGGCTATGTGTCAATCCCAAGAGAGAAGAGTTAGCACTTCATAGTTTCCAAGAAAGCAAAGGCAATCTCTTAGGGCACACAAGAGAAATCTAGTTAAAGCCAAGTCAATATAGTGTTTGAATTATTTCCAATAAACCCATCAAAAAAATAAATGTGCTTCTGTCATTCCAGCTTCACTGATCCTGGCAATTACATTCTGTTCTAGTTGGAACATGTGCAAAATCTTATCAAGAAAACTATCCAATAAGGATATATTGCACTTCTATTTATGGAAAGAAAGGTAGAAGAAAATATTGTAAAGCAAAAAGTATAAGGATGGATATATTCCTACAATAATAGGTTGGAAGTACAAATTATGTTAAACCACAAATGATGAATATTTCTGAAAAAGATGAACTATCTTTTCCATTTACTAGCAGAACAACTAGCCCTGCAGATCATGCACATGGGAACATAATAAATCCTATGTGATGAGAATGAACAGTAGGAGATGGAGGGCTTTATAGTGATGTTGTGAATGATATTAATACAGGCTGTTTAATATTTAAAGCCTTTTCAAAGTGCAAGGATCTGTTATCCCACAACTTATCAGCACTTGGTAGTTGATGAGGAAGTCTTAACTCTAGGAATGCTGCACTCACTCATCTCTGTTGATACATCTGCTTCTTCTGCTGATCCTTTTTTCTCATCCCATTTCTTATATGCATTATGTAGATTTTGGTTACTATGGATGGGACTCATAAGTGGCATTATTTTTAAAAAATATTGATTAGCTATCAATATTAAAAATATTAAAGTCCGTTTGACATCCCCTCAACTTTTTTTTTTTTTTGGTCCTGGGGATGTAACCAAGGCCATTTCCACTACACCTCCCCAGACTTTTGGTTTTTTTTATGAATTGTGACACCAGATCTGGATAAGTTGCCCAGGCTGGCTAGAATTTGTGATCTTCCTACCTCAGCCTCCCTGATGTGTGCTTCACTCTAGGTTTGATATTTTCTTAATAAATGTTATTACTGGAAATATTGGTGGCAGCTTATTAACAGAGGTCTTATGAAAACCTTGGTGGTGGAGCTTACCGAATTCTCTGTTTGTTACTTTGTGTCTCCAGCCTCCTGAGTTAAAATGTCAGTGACTGTCCATCATCAATTGCACTTTTGTTTATTTTTTAACTTCTGCATTGCTTTATATAACTTAACTGGAGTGGCAAGAATCTCAAGTCTGAAAATTTCATCTCCATGTTTGGACTACTTCATGATTCCATTCAAGAACCTTTCCTCTTTCTTATCTGTGTCATCTCATTGAGTGAGATGAAAGATGAGTAGGTTTCTTGTTAAGAAATTTATTCTGGCAAATGTATAATAGCCTCTACAGAGAGCTTTTTTTGAATTCTAGGTATTGCACCTATTCACCTGAATGATATTTTAATTTTCTAACATGCAGGAAGATCCAGTTCATATCGTACATATATCAGCTCATTACTTTTCTTTTTACTATGGTTATTTTAGGATTGTGTACTGCCTTTCATGACTGTAGGACTAGAAAGCCCTATGTAGAAGCAAAACCCATAGCTTTTACCTTTTCTCCAGTCTATGTACAATTAAAATAAAACAAATAATTAAAATTATATATCCTACATCTTTCAGTATTTTTAAGAATCAAATCTTTATTTTTTTACTGTATAAATGTGATCTAAATATGTCCACCAATAGTTTTTCCAAAAGACACATGCTGTAAATAAGCAAACTATGGCTCACAGATGTGTATGGATTCCCTATGTTTCACTGGGCATACATTTATCATTGTACCTTTGCAAGATATATCTTGGTTCTTATTTTTCCCCATACCCTTGACCCCCTTCACTCCCTTCACCCTTCCTTATTTACAAAGAAATTGTTTCTATTTTTTCCTTTTCACATTTTTTTCATTTCCATTACTTCCTTTCCCCTCCCTTTTCCACTTCCCCTTTAGCCATTTCTTCCTATTTCACAGTATCAATTTTACCACTTGAACATTATTTACACTTTTAGTTTTTCACACCAGAGAAACTATTCAGTATTTAATTATGCATCCTATTTATTTCACTTAAGAGCATAGCCTCCATTTAGCTACAAATGTCTCAAGTTTCTCATTCTTTATGGCTGAGTAGTACTCCATTTTATAGAAAAAACACATCTTCTTTATCCAATCTCCATTTGATGGGCATTTGGGTTCTTTTCAAGTTTTAGATATTACAACCTGTGCCACTATAAACTTGGTTGCACATGCATCACTGTGGTATGATTCTTTTACTTATTTTGGAAAGGCACCCAGGAGGATAACTGGGTCAAATGGGACCTCTAATCCTAGTTCTTTCTGGTAATCCATATTGATTTCCACAATGGTGTTGTTTTCATCAGCATCTCTCGAATGACCAGTGATGTTGAACATTTTTTTTTCATACATGCATTTATTTGATGCTTTTACTTGTTTGTCTGAGAAATGTCAGTTCATTTTAGATGCCCATTTTTAAATCAGGACCTTGTATTTGGAGGGTCTAATTTTTTTGAGTTATTTATATATGCTAGATAATAGTACTTTGTCTGAGGAGTAGCTGGTAAAATTTTTTTCTTACATTATAGGGTGTCTCTGAGCTCTGTTGGTGATTTCTCTTGCACTGCAAAAACTTAATACTATGAGATCCCAGTTGTTGATTCTTTGTGAAAATTTTTGTGTTACTGGCAAATTCATTTGAAATGTACTTCCTAGAAGACTTTTCTGACTAGTTGATGATGACCTCCTCTTCCAAAAGGTCTGCATCATACATCTCCTTCAAGATATGTGGGGTTTTGGAGAAGAGCTGCATTTGATCCATTGCCACCACACACTCTAGACCAGGAAAAACTGCTAAGCTGTTTTGTTGTTTGACAGAATCAGAGGAAAAGGCTCATGTATTTCTTAATTTGTTCTCTAATCTTCTCATTAATAATAACTTCAGTCAGAACAAGAGGTCCCATGGCTTTTACATCTAGTCTTTCTGCTTCAGCAACAATTTCTTTGTCAGATGAGTCAGAAAATCTCCTTTCTTTTTCTTAACAAAATCAAATAGGATTTTCATACACTATTCTACTGTTCTTTCCAAATCATCACTGAGTGTCGGGACTTTTACATGGTCCCTGATTTCATCCATTCTGTGCCTCTGGGTTTCCTCAGTTATATCTTCCCCCTTTCCGCATCATCCTTCTTGCCGTAGCATGTGGGGAAGGACTGATTTCATTTGGGGGTGGTGGGCACAGTGTCTTACTGCTGAATACAGAGCCATTTTCCTTGTCTTTGCCCTTTCTGTTTTCCTTTTCCTTTTCTTTTTTCCTGTACCACTGTCACTATTTTCAGGTGGGTTTTTGAGAATGAACATGCAGATTTTATGATGTGTGTCAAGCATGCCTCGATCACCACAGGCTTTACAAGAAAGACTTATTGTTTGCTTCTTTGGACTCACATGCAAATCTGTTTTTGGGATTCTCACACTGAGGACAGAGAACAAATGTTTAATGACTCCATCCAACATGTCTTGCAGCTTATTCACCTCATGAGATCCATTGACAATGTAATGGTCATTCTTTACGTAAAACTGGGTCTGTGCTCCCATCTCCCAACCAAAATATTTGGTGGGATACATAGGAGGCCAATTAAGTGCCTTTGCAATGTCAACCTTGTTGACTATAACTGTGTTGATTTCATTTCCTATGCCCTAAACATTGGCATCCAGATTGGGCATCTTATATTGATAGAACTGCTCTGAAATTCTGCAGTGATGTTGACAGACATTTTGGCTTATTAGTGACTTTATTAATAAGATGAAGAGATCTTTGATTGCAACTTTTTAGCATCTTCTCTCTGGAGAAGAAGGGATGACATAAATGACTGCAAGAGTTCTTGGTCTCTGACATGAGAAAATTTTCACCACTGAAGCTGTAAGCTTCTTGTTTGTATGCTGTTTCCCCAGTGCAGGTACCAATGGCTGCTTAACAGCTTGTTTCCATCCTTTACTTGTTTGTATCTCTACTCTCTGCCCTGTAAATTCAGACTACTGTCCTATTGTCAGTCTATGCTAATATTAAAGTAAAGGGCTAAAGGTGTAGGGGGAGTAGGAAGGATAGGGGGAAGGTTATAATGGAAAAGAAAAAAATCTGAGAAAATGGAAAAATGGAAGTAAAGTTTTTGTAAATAGTGAAGGGAGGAGGGGGTTAAGGGAGGGCAGGGGTATGGGGAAAAATGAGAACCAAGACCTGTCCTGTAAAGGTACAAGATCCTAATGATGAATGTAACTGTACTGCATACCTAAAATGTACCAATAAACTCAATGAGAAAAAAAAAATGTCAATTGCATAGATAGCAAAAGTGGCTTGTACTGTTTTCCTATTCTCCTGTTTTTATTGTTTTGTTTTGTTTTGTTTTGTTTTTTTGAGTCAGGGATAAATGCTAGCTGGAGTCATCTTCAAATAATCTCATGTTAGTGCCCAATGTGAAACACTAATATTTTCTGAATTCTATTAAATGAAATAAAATCTCTTGCCCATGTCTTACATAGCCCTAGATGATCTGGGACTGTTTAGTCTTTTTGCTCTTTCCCTAGCACTCCATACTCAAGGAATTACATCTTTATTTAAATTCCTTTAATTCATTGAAGATTTTCAGCTTCAGGTATTAGATATAGCTAAGTTAGGCAGAAATTAGTAGGCGGACAGAGAGGCAAGGACACTTGAGAGTGAGAGCACAGAAGACAAGTCACACTCATAGGTGGTGTGGCTGGAAAGCCACCCACTCAGCATAGAGACTCCATCAGCTGATCTTCAAGGCTCTCTAGAGATAAACAGCAACTTGAGATTATATTATAATCAGCACCACTTGATTCAGAGGACACAGCTCAGCATCAGATGGACACACAGGTGGGTGACCAGAATATCTGGAAACACCCTCCTATCCCTTTCCAGGAATGGCTTCGTTCTTTCTAAAAGTTATAGGTAAGATAAAATTAATGATGCTCTTGCTATTTGCCTTGCTTTCTATTGGACCAGAACTAGCTAAGACACCATAATCATAATCCTATAGATGGATTGTGGTTTGATCCATAACTATCTACGTCATGATTTTTTTTGGTGTGTAAAATGCCCTGGATAAATGGGTTCAGCAGCCACTCGCTGAGGACCTGGTCTGGGATTCCATGAGCTAGTCATCTTTTTACTTCCAATAAAACTCTCTAAAATTCCTCTTTTGATTTGCAACTCCATTCCTTGATGTGAGACCACAAGCTCTGTACATATAGCAACAGAGGCATTCCTTCCAAATATTTCTATTGCTTGTTCTCCTATCCTCTTCTCACATAGATAATTCCTATGTGGCATACAGATTTTAAATATTATTTCCTTGTAGGAATCCTCCTTGATGTTTCTTTACTGTTAGAAGTCCTTATCACTTCAAATTTTTTATTCCCATAGTATAGCACTTCTGTATTTATATTCTAATGTTTGTAATTATTATTAGACTACATATATTTGGAAAACAAGAATAAATCTTGTTTTATTGACAATTTATCTTAAGCAGTCACCTCAGTACTGGTACCTATTAGTCATTCATTATATATTTGTGTATAAATGAGGGTATATATGTAAGGAAATATCATTATTGAGACAATAAGGTCTCCCATGAAGTGGTAGCTCCTCATTTTTCTGAAGGTTTAATGTTTTTAAAAGTAAGATTTAGTTACACCCTTTTATAAACTGATTTATACCAATTTCATTAAAATGTAGACAAAGAAATGGCCTTTTTGTTTGATCACAAAAAATTGCTGTATTCTAAAACATGTAAGATAATGCTGTCAAGGGAAAAGTATCACATTAAAATTTAACTTATTTTTTGCTTTAAATGTTTTGTCAACTTTAGCTGTGTATTATTTATATCCTAGGCTTATCTGTTAGTGAATACTAAAAATAATCTTGTGCCAAAATATATCAGCAAAACACTTTGATTGAAAGAAATTTAAACTGCACTGTAGCATACTTTATGACTTGTATTACTTATAAGAATGAACTACTTTTCCATGGAAAAATCTATTGTAAAATTACAGAATCTAACAGGAATCACAAAAGACATAAAGATTGTAATCATCACTAAAATATGGTAGCAGTACAACAGTAACAGTTTCAAGAACTTTGAAGAGGTATGAAATAATCAACAGTGGGGATCAAAATCTAGTCCTGGAGTTCACAAGCATTAAGAATATTCAGCCTTATTCGGAATTCTACCAGTTAGATAGTTGTAGAGATGCTAAGGAGTTTGAGAAATATTCCAAGTAGTATAAAAGATGGAACATAGCTAAGTGTTTGAGAAAATGCAAGTCTAAAGCATTGTGTTACACAAATGGGCCCCTAAAAACTAAGACATCTTTGAAGTTGGTAAGGTCTAGAAGGCATGCTAATATTCAAAGTAAAGATAGAAAAAATTCAGTGCCATACTATTGAGTAAACTAATACCTTTAACTGTCAAAATTATAAAAATATTCATATCCTGGAATCACTAATTTAAAGTCTAGAAATCATTCCCATGAATATCTGCAAAGGTTTTCCTGTAAAATATTTATTACTGCACTTCTATAATAAAACAGAGAAAAATAAGTTAACAAACAAAAGCATGGCTTAATTAGCATTATTAGGAAATACTACACACATTAATAATGAATACATGAAGGGACCACCTAATAAATGAATAGATAGCTGTATAAGTAGGTATCAAAAAACCTAGACTGTTGCACTAGAAATATTAGCAGTTCTTTTTTATGAGTGGTTGGTGGCAGTACGATTTTATTTCTATTTCCTAATTTTTAATATTTCAACCTTTTACCCAAACTTATATTGATAACATTCCCAAAACTACATTAAGCAATCTCAATGTTCTGTAATCTTAACTTCTAATAATCTCACACTGGTCTGACATATAGTGGTAGTCTGTAAATACCAACCTTTACTTCATTGTATGCTTTCTTTTACTTTTAAGTAATAATGCACATTTAGTAATAAGATAGCAAGTTATGGAAATTGAGAATGAAATGAAATGGGAGAGAGAAAGAGAAGTTTCTATATCCACTGTTATGGTTTGGATGTGATGTGAATACATCTCCTGAAGGTCCATGAGCCAGAAATTGGGTTCTCAGTGTGGTGGTGTTGTGGTGATAGAAATTTTAAGAGATGAGACCTAGTGGAAGATAATTAACAACACCCTTGGAAAGGGTTAGTGAACCCTTCTGGAATTTAATTATTTACTGTGACAGTGCATTATTGTGAAAGAGCCTGGCGCCTCCCTTGAATCCTTTCGCAGTTACTGCTCACCTCTCTTGCACAAACTCCTGCTAGCTGCCACTGTGGTGCCATCTGCCATGAAGCCCTCACCAAGAGAAAAGAGATGCCAATACCACATTCCTAAACAGCCAGAGCTGTGAGGTAAATAAAAATGCTTTTGGTATAAAATGTCCAGCCTCAGATTCTCTGTATAGCAACAATGGATTATGACACCTATTATAAAGCTTTTGATTGTTAACTTTCAAGAGTATGGAACCAGTCCCTACCACTTTCAGAGTGTCCACTCATTTTCAGGACATGTTGGAACCCCACTCTGAAGCTTTTGTGTCTATTCATTTCCATAATAATAAATTTGATATTGCATTTCCATATACAATTGCCTTTAAATTTAGCTGGAGCTTCAAATAAGATAAAAAGCAGAAGTCTAGAAGTCTGCCAAAGAAATAATATTTATAGACTGAGGCATTCTGTCTCTCATCTCGTAGGTCTTGTGGGGCACTAAGCTGAAAAGAAAAAATAATGTGCTCTTTGGATGTATTAAATATTGTAGCTTTTGAAAAGGTCTCTCAATGCATTTTATTTTATACTTCAATGAACCTGGCTGGCTTTTCACATATAAGGCTGAACAAAGTTTCACTATATATATTAGCACTGAATGAAATATCATGACTTTAAAGCACTTCCATTTTTGTGCATATGTAAAAAAATTAATAAATAAAAATGTAACCTCCCAATTTTTTATCAGTTCAAAATATCTTGTGCCTGTTTTAGCAAGGAGGGTAGTAAATGCATATATTCTATCACTTACAATTTAAAATGTAATGCATTTATGCACTTATAAAGATAATAAGTAAAAAACAACATATAAAAGAAATAAGATAAATCAAGAAGGCAAATATTACTAGATCTATCTGATAACTATATACAGTGTATTTAATTTGGAAAGAGACAATGAAATGCAATTTAAAAGCCATTATTGAGATTATAAAATACAGATAAATGGTATGCAACTGACTTTTGGCTAGTACACTGAGACAGTTCAATAGGAGAAGAATACATCACTCAACAAATAGTTGTAGAGTAACTGGTTATCTACAAACAGTATCCTGAAGTTATCTCTTTTGGTGCCATATCTAACTAAGTAGATAAATAAAAGGTGGTGTACACGTTGCACTTTCACCTTTATTGTTGACAAAAGCATCTGAGAAAGTAAACTTAAAGAAGTTAGGCTTTTGTCTGAAGCAGTTTCAGAGTTATTCATCCGTGTTCACTGAGATCCATTGATCTGGACCTGAGATGAAAGCAAGTATCATAGTGAGAAAGCACAAAAGGGAGCAAAGCTGATTATCTTATTGCAGCTAGGAGGAAGAGAGAGGGAGAGGGAGAAGGCAAGGAAAAGGGAGAGGAAGAGGGAGGAAGAGGGAGAGGGTCAGGGAGAGAGGAGAGGAGGGAGAAGGAGAGGAAGAGGGAAGGAACATGAGACTAAGCAACATGAGACTAAGTGGCCAGGGATAAAATGCAGTCCTCAGGGCATGCCCACCTGATGAATTTCTTTCAATTTGGTAGCAGCTCACAAGATTTTATCACCTCCTAATAATGCCATCAAATTATGAAGCCATCAGTGGATTAATCCACTAATGAAACTAAAGCTCTTTCAAAAGCATATTGATACACTGAGGCCCAAGTGTTCAATATGTGAGACTCTAGAGAACATTCCACACCTAAACCATATCTCCATGAGGATGAATACCATTCAACCATTAAAAGGAATAGCAGTTCTTGTGCATGGCACAATATGAATGAATCTTGAAAATACTATGCTACATGAAAGAGAGCAGTCACAAATAACAATGTATTGTTTGATCACATCTACATTTAATGTCCAGAATACTAAATCTATAGAGTCAGAAAGTAGGACACAGGTTTCCTAAGGAAGGTGTTCCTTGGGATACATAAAGACTGATTGTTAGCAGGCATAAAGTTTATTTTTGGAGTTTAAAATTTTGGTGGTTGTTATTCAATTCTTTGCACTAAAGCTTTCTGACATGTACCCTTTTTTGTGTAAATTGTATGATGTGATGTACATATTAATAAAACGTAAATATAAGGAATATAACATAAGGAATACACTTTTTTGTATAAAATTATTTAAAAATTGGATGCAACTTTGGGAGTTATTACAAATATTTTGTTTGTCAAACTATTTATGAAGAGATGCCAGAGAAAATTATGTTGTTTATTCAAGCATTCATTTCAAACACATAAAATGTCATCACATACAAATATGCAGCAACAGTATTATACCTGAATTCAAATTTTAATTTCCAAGAGTAGAAAACCCTAAGGAGATCACTCTAAAAATTACTGTGTTAAAATATTCATTGTAGAGCAGTTAGCAAAAAAAGTAATACAACATCAGAAAAGCTTAGAAAGTTCTACAAATTCTGTTGTTTCCCTCAAAAACTTCTGACAGGCATTAAACAAAATTAGAAAGTTTATTGTTGGTGAATTAGAAGCTTGCTTTTAAACATCATGAAATAATTATTTCCTTAATGTTTTAATCATGCTTTGTGTTGCAAAATAAACCATTGCCCTCTCACAAATGTACCCATAATTATGGTGAAGAATCTCAAGAACTTCTTACTACATTGTAAACAAAATTCACAAATGTCCTTATTGATACCTAGTGTATCCATGAAATTATCATGTTTGTAGTCACTCATTTTAAGAAATAGAAAATTTAAGTGCTTTAAGGATACATTTACTTACTGACACAGCAATGATACCAATAATAATCATTTTTTCCTGTTTGGACAATCAATAATTAATGTAACTTGCTTACTTTTTACCATTTTGCTCTGTAAACCTGAATAGAAGGGTTGGACTTGCTGCAATTCTGGCAATAAATCAAGGTGTATACAGCACGATTAATTTACCATGAACACAAAAATGTGTGGAGATAGCCATGTGACATTTAAGAAAAAACTATACCTTGACAATGCTGTCTTCAATGTTCTTCATATTAGGAAAAGTAATATATAGCTTATCTTGTTTTGAAATCACTGAAATTATTTATAAGAGAGAAACAACTAAATAAATATATTGAGTAAAATCATTGAATTAAGGCAAGGTAAGGCAAGGCATGCATTCAAGGACACACAAGAGCCAAATTAATTTAAAATATACTATTTCCATAGCTCCACTGTGGATAATGTTAACAAAGATTTAACGCTATGAGTGTGAGTTAAAAGAAAACTAAGACTTTCTCAAATTAATTTGTCACATGGTGCTATGCTTTGCTTTCTTCTATATAGTAAGGATAAATAAATCATAAGAACAATTAATATTATTCATCTTAAAGGACTTTTCAGTCTAACATTATAAGAAAAAGTCTATACTATTATATAATTACATAATCTAATTAGTAAGCAAGTACAAAACACCACACAGGAAATGTTTTTCAGATTAGACGACTCACTAAGCTTTAAAATCAATGTCAATAAACATGAAAACAAAATATGTAAGCACAAAAGTATGGTCTCAGACCATATATAATATTGGAAATTAGCAGCATAAACCTGGAAAATACAAAATATTTAGATATTAAATAACACATTAATAATTTATGAATTGAAGATATCAGAAAATAAATTTGGAAATATTTTAAAAGAATAAAAAATATAAACACTACCTTTGAAAATTTATGGAATACAGCTAAACTAGTGATTAAAGGAAAATTTGTACCTTTAAATGGCTGTAGTAGAAGAGTTCAAATATATAATGAAGCTCCACATTAAGAAACTAGAAGAAAAATTAATAACACCCACCTATGCTTTTAGATTTTTCACTAACTGTAATTAGCCTTATAATTTGGTTTTCTTGTTATCATCTAGTAGCTCCTGGATAATCCTTTCTTGTTTTCTTATTTTTTCTTTGGCTTCTTTGAATTCTTTACCATAATTCGCTATTTTGACCCTCAATATAAGACACTCTCTCTTCGCATTAGTTATTTCTGCAATATATGAATTTTATATTATTAGTTATTTCATGTATTTCTGTCTGACATCTTTCCTAGGATTCCATGTTCTTATTGAGTCTATTCTCAAAATTTTGAACTGTTTTGCTTAGCTCATCCAGATTTTTACCTATTTCCCCAAATTCATCTTGAGTATATTGAGTGAAATTGCTGTGAACTCTTGGCTCATTTCCTCTTTAAATTATCTATTTTCTTCACCCTCTCTAAGAACTTTTTATAGATTACTGCTACCTGATATTTGTTTTCTTCTCCCTTTGAAACCCCTTGCTCTGCCTTGAGAGAGAGTTGGAGAGTTTGGAAAACTTGTGTTTCCCCATTCTCCTACTTGTAGCTGTATTTGTGTGTGTGTGTGTGTGTGTGTGTGTGTGTGTGCATATACATACATATATGTGTGGGT
>NW_022900950.1:1090009-1114053 GCF_012274545.1 Fukomys damarensis | reverse complement strand
ATATATATATATATTTAAAACTTATTTGTAGCCTCTTCATTTTTCTCCTCCTTGGGGGAGGTGCTGCAAGTTGGAGGCTGGAGAAGTGAGGAGAGTTTCTGGTTTATATGGTCATTTTTAGTAGGTTGCCTTGAGGTGTATAATTTTTAGTTTTGTATGTTCAGTGAGTTTGCATGTTCCATTTTTTACTGTAAGTGACTTTGACTCTGTCGCTATGTTTTGCAGAAATAATTGCTTTTATTTATAACAGGATTCACAGGTTCAATCTTGCAATCTTTCTATATAATCGTCCACACACTGATTCCCCCACCCTTTGCCTATACTCGCACTATGACTGTTATTTGTGGTTGCTCTACAGTGAGGTAGGCTGAGGAGAATGCTCTTGTTTGGATAACTAGTATTAGACATTAAGGGCGAAGCTTGAAAAAGAGACTAGTGCTGCATGTAAAGACAAGACTGATGTAGGATTTGATTTTATTGGGGTACTTTTAGTTGAGTTAAAGGATTAGTATTAGGGTTTCCACGGTATATTTTTTATTTTGTGACTGAGGAAAGCTATGTGGTTATCAGAGCTTGCTTATAGGTAGGACAATAAGATAAGATATGGAAGAGCCAAAGGTTTAGGGTGCGAAGGACGGAGGAATTATACTAGTGAAAATAGGAGCAACTGTGATGGGGCTAAGTACGGCGAATTTAAGAACTTGAGAGGAGGAGCTTACATGTTTGGAAAAAGAAGAAAGATGTTAATATTGTGTAAGTAGTGTGAGACAAAGAAACTATATAAAGAACTGAGAAGAGGAAGTAGACACCTATTAAATTGGAGTCAATGAAAACACAAATATACAAGAATAACAACCTAATAAGCACATGAAACCATAAAAGAACATAACATAACCCCATGTTACTAAATACAAAATGTAAACCAGTAAGATGTAACTCGGGAATGCAGATGATATATTCTTGCGAGAATCACAAATGTGATTCCCAACATAGCTTCTTTGCCAAGGAGTCTGAGTGTTCATCCTCCAGTTACTCCTGATCCCTCCATTGCAAAACTGAAATTAGTTCAGACTCAGAGCCTCTCTCTGCCAGATTGCAAGACTTCTTTTTTTTCTCTCATTGATTTTATTGGTACATTTTAGGTATACAGTACAGTTACATTCATTATTGGGATCCTGTACCTTTACATGACAGGTCTTGGTTCTCATTTTTTCCCCTTGTCCCTGCCCTCCCTTCACCCCCTTCTCCCCTCCCCATTTACAAACACTTTATTTCCATTTTTTTGTTTTCTCATATTTTTTCTTTTTCCTTATTTCTTTTCCCCTACCCTTCCCACTTTCCCTACACCTTTAGCCCTTTTCTTCCTATTTCACATTGTCGATTATATCATTAGGATCGTATGTACCTTTATAGTTTTTCATACCAGAGAACCTATTTGGTTTTTACACATGTGTAACTTATTTATTTCATTTAGGAGTATATCCTCAATATGTATCCATTTTCCTATGAATGAATCTAATTTCTCATTCTTTATGTCTGAGTAGTATTCCATTTTATAGAAAAACCACATCTTCTTTGTCCAGTTGCCAACTGATGGGCAAAATGGGTTGTTTCCAAGTTTTAGCTGTTACAACCTGTGCCACTATAAACATAGGTGTGCATATATCACTGTGATATGATTCTTTTAATACACAGCAGAGGGATGGCTGGGTCAAATGAAACATCTAGTTCCAGCTCTTTGAGGTATCTCCATATTGATTTCCATAGTGGTTGCACCAGTCTGCACTCCCACAAACAATGGAGAAGGTTCCTTTCTCCCCACAGCCCCACCAGTATTTGTTATTGATTGATTTCTTGACAGCAGCCATTCTTTGTGGGGTGAAGTAGAATATCAGTATTGTTTTCTTCTGCATCTCTCGAATGACCAGTGATGTGGAACATTTTTTCATATATTTACTTGTTGCTTTTACCTCTTTGTCTGAGAAATGTCTGTTCATTTCAGATGCCCATTTTTGAAATGGGTGATTATATTTTGGGGGGGTTGATTGTTTATATATTCTAGCAAGCACTCTTGAAGAGTTTGATCCAGGCCAACTTCTTGAGTTAGTAACTCTTGGTGTCCGTTCCCTGGGTGTGATGGTGACTTCAGCAGACAAGCTCACTAACATTAAATGGTCCACTGAGTCAGGAATTTTCCTATGCAATCAATTCAACTACAATAATAATCAGTCCATTCTGGTAGTATCTATCAAGGCTAGTTGAGGTATAAAATGTACCATAAGACCCCACTCTGGGTCTCCTTTTATCAGTGGGGACATGGTGCCAATGTGAGCTTCTAATACAACTGAATCTGGTATCTGACCTTGGGAATTGAGTCTATTATGATCACCAGTCCCTGCCACTCAGGGGTCTCCGCCAGTCTGCTCTCCAACTGCTGGGAGTCCCCCATGATGGTCCTTTCTTCATCCCCTCTGGGAACTTGGCAGTGTGAAGCAGCAGTGGAATTCTTCCCGGACTCAGGTTCCAACACTCAGCCCTTCCCTACAGTGATATCCTGCCAGTTCCTGCTTCACCCAACTCTGTCCTAAGGCGTTTGTGCTGCAGTCACTCCCCAATTGTTGATTCTGGAGGTCTGCTTGCGAAGCAGTATCTTGACTTCTTCCTGCTGTCTACAACTGCATGAGACTCTCCTGGTCCTGGTGCAGTTCTCCAGGAGCAGAGAAGTTGTTAGTTTCCCTTTCCTCCCAACTGGAAGCTATCCAACTGCTGTCAATGGCATTATTGTTTCTGCTGTGTAGCATGCGCCACCTCTTCTGTATCACTTAACCCTATTTTCTTCTCTGTCAGTACACTCCTGGTTCCCTGTATCATCCTCTCACTTTGCTTCTTTTCTAAGCTGTTGTTTTCCAGACTGTAGACACTTTGTCCTGGAGAAGCTGAGTTGCTGGCACTCCTTGCTCTGCCATTTTTTCTATGTATTGAAAATTTTACTTTATTTTATTTTATTTTGTACCGGGGATCTAACTTGGGACCTTGTGTTTGCAATGTTGGCTTCAGAACCGCTGAGCTAAATCCCCGGCCTAGTATTGAAAATTTTAAAAGTTCATTGATTAATAAATGGAACAGGTAATTAAATACATATTCACAAAGAAAGGTCAAACCAAATGTCTTTATTAGTGATTTCTTGCAAGTATTTAAAGAGAGAATAGTATTAATACTTCAGAAATTCTTCCAGAAAATGGAGCAGTAAATACTTCTAAACTCATTCTGCAAGGTCATTATTGTCCTCATGGCAAAGCCAGAAGAAGATATAAGGAGGGTTAGCTACAGGATGATACTGTCCATGGACATACGCATAAAAATCAAAGCAAAATGTTGATAAACTGAACATAGAAATATTTTAAAAGAATTATATGCCATGGCTCAGTTATTGATTAACACGCAATATAAATTAATGATTCTGGGCCGAGGATTTAGCTCGTGTTTCCTCCGCTTGCCTTGCAAGTGCAAGGACTCAAGTTCGATCCCCAGTATCAAAATAATAATAAAAAAAAATAATGATAATTGCAAAGAAAATAAAGGTTCTAATTAAGGGCATAGATGATCTATTTTGTGTATTAAAAGAAAAAAATATATTCAGCATGAGAATTCACTGCAAATAAGTATAAAACTCACTGCAAAACATCAAAATTCTAGGAAATATTTATAATGATTTATAAGCTAGTATTAAAATTTCTATGGAAATGCAAAGGGCCAAGAATAGTCGCAACAATAACTAAAAAATAAAAATAGGTCAGAGGACTGACACTACCTAATTTAAAATCTCCTGAAGCCATACTATAATAACAGTGTGGCAGTGACATGAAGATAGACACAAAAGGCAATGGAACAAAATTGAAAGTTGAGAAACAAAGCATTTACATTTACAGTTAATTGATTTCAACAAGCACTTAAGTCAATGGATAAAATATTAATTTCAATTAAATATCCATTTACACCAAAAAGGAAAGTAGAGCCACACCTACACGTACACAAAAATTGACAAATATTTTGATACAAATCTAAATGTGTTACATAAAAATATAGAGTCAAAACAAACTATAGAAGAAAATATTCATGAAATTGCACTAGTCAGAGGCTCTTAGTAGGGTGTAGAAAAAAGATTTATAAAAGATAAATGAGACATTTACTTCACTGTAATGAAACATTTTCTTATTTCCAAAGACATTATTAAGAAAATGAAAAAGTAAGACACAAAACTGGGAAAATAATTATATATTTGAGAAATGTAATTTTATATTTGAGAAAGAATCTGTATACACAAAATATGAAAATCTTTTATAACACAATAACATAAAAAGCATTTGCAGTAAAATAGGCAGATCACTTTAAAGATAAGCTTTTCTCAATGGACACATGCATGGCTATAAGCATGGGAAATACTCAAAACCTTTACATATTAGATGCAATTAACAAGACAATGCAAACCACTTGACATGCAATAGAATGCAGATGATAAAATGATGAGCAGTATCAAATTTGGAGAAACTTAACATTTATACATTGCTGGGAGAAATATAAAGTGGCACAGTCATTTTACAAAATCAATAGCTTAAGAAGTTAAACATAAGCTTTTCATATGATCCAAAAATTCTACCCTCAGAATTCTTGCTAACAGAAGGAAAAATATATGTCCACACAGAGATTTGTAGGTAAATATTCATAGCAGTATTATTCATAACAGCCAGAGGCTATAAACAATCTAAATGTCACAACTGCTGCTCTGATAAACAAATGTACTATTCATGAGACAGACAATTTATCATAATTAAAGGAACAAACTATTGATATACACTACAACATGGATGCATTTCAGAAAACAAATGAGCAAAATAACTCCATCACATTTCCCAGTAGAAGTCAAATGAGAAACACCACAATTTTCTTCATTCTAATTATGTAAAAATGGACAGAAAAAGAAAATTTATAGACAGACTGAAGATTAGTGGTTTTCTAGGGCTGCATTTAGAGAAGAAATTAACTGTGCACACTCATTTATAGTGGGGAAATATTTAGAATTGTGGAAATGTTCCAATAGTGGATCTTAAAGGACTGTTGCACAATTTGATAGATTTATTAAAACCATTAAATTTTCAGTTGGTGCACTTTATGACATATGTTCATAAATTGTACTTCAATAAATCTGTGACAAATAACACACAATGAAAATATTACTTTGCTATTGTTCTAGTAATTATGGGTAAGAACTGCATCAAATCAACTCTAATTTTAGGTATGTTGCTGAAATAATCCTATGGCTGTGGGGAAGGGATACATACTAGTAAATTATTAGTTCTGTGCCAACTTCTCACTCTGGAGCCACTGATAAACCTTACCTGATCTATACGGAGAGGATGCAGGAGTAAATTTACCAATGGGAACTACCAGAAGGAGAATAAATGCCACAAAGTGAAAAAATAGTGATGGAAAATTGTAAGAGTAAAAACAGTAGAAAGAAAATTTATGCCACCATTTCTAAAGGAATGTGCATATCTGTATTAAGAGAAGACAAAACTTTTTTTCCCCTTATCCCTGCCCTCCAAATGAGAATCAAGACTTGTCATGTAGAGGTACAAGATTCCCAACAATGAATGTAACTGTACTGTATCCCTAAAATGTACCAATAAACTCAATTAAAGCTGAAAAAAAAGAGAGAGAAGACAAAACTTGCTTTTGTAAGGCTGTGATGGTAAGCAAAATATGATTAGATCATTGTTAGAAAGTTTAAAAAGTAGGAATATCATCATAGTGACTGAAATCATTGCATTGGTTACATGGGAGGGGAAGATCAGGACCCCTGCACTTCTTGTCTTTGCATACCAGTCCAAAGTCATGCAGAAAAAACAATTAGTTTAGTTCATGGATTGGGCATTTATACTTCCACTATAATCCGTAATCTGGACAAGTTCTTCCATTTACAATTAAATAAAAATTATCTTATAAGTCTGAGGGAGGGCATAGAGACTATGTGTAATTATATTGTATGCTTCTTTGTACTAGAATATTAACCTTCTACTCTTCAAAGGTAGCTGAAGTAAATTTCAGCGTTCTAACCTATTCTGATCCTTCAGAAGATTAAAGATCTCTTTAGTTGTTCTTTTGTTTGTTGTTTTCATGGCAAAGTGGACAATGAACTAGAAGAGATTATTTTAGATTTTTGAACCTTCCATGTATTAGCTCTTTTATAGCACTGAATACATCATTTAACTTGTCTAAATTTTAGTTTTGTCGTTGTAAAGTTATGAAAAGCAGTATATGGTCTTATCTCTTCTACAAGGAATGAATGATTGTATATGAAATTACTCAGTAAATTGCAATGCTCTTTAGAAATTGAAGTCCCCTATGATGAATGTAAGTGTACTGTATACCTATAAATGTACCAATAAACTCAATGAGAGAAAAATAAAATAAAAATAAAAACATACAAAATGAATTGAAGTGCTAACTTTAGTTTTAAGTCATAATAAATCATTTATTCTCCTTAAAAACATGTTGACTTCTGAAAGTACATTACAATATCTCTAAATGATCTCCCAATGCAAATTATAGAAATCATTCTTTAAAAAGCCAAATATTTTTCTATAGAGTTAAAAGAAACACTTTCTTGATTTTCTCACTCGGTAGAGGTATTTATTGTAAATTGCCAGTGAAGTCAGCACAATATTGATACAAATTTCTTAAATAACATTTTTGTTTTAGAATACTATAATTTTTATTTGAGAAATATTACAAAAAGAGCATAGAGTTCCTTGAGTATACCACATCCACTTTTCCCTATTATTGACATATTATATTACTTCTGGTACATTTGTCGCAATCAAAGAACCATTATCTGTCCATTATTTTTAATTAAATGCACATTTTCCTAAGAATGCTTTGTGTTTTTTCCTAATGTTTTTCTCTATCAAGATCTTATCCAGGTTATTACATTACCTTGAGTGATTGTCTTGTTTTTGATGGCCTTATTAGTTTTCAGGAATGTTTACTGAGTAGCTTGTAGAATGTCTCTGAACTGAGATTTTTTTTTCCATTGTTTTTGCACATAACTCGAATCAAATTATTATTTTAGGGGAGAAAGATAACAATGCGCTATGTAATTTTCATCACATTCTTGAAGTGGATCTACTGTCAGTATGACTCTTTACTACAGATCTAATTTTGATAACCTGAATGGAGTATCAACTACCATCTTTCTCTGCTACGAAGTTGTTTGTACAACCCCATTCTGTACTATGCTCTTGGTAAATAAATCACTATGTGCAGCCCACACTGAAGGAATGGGGAATCAAATTACACCTCTTTGAAGATGGAGAGACTACATAATTGTTTTTGGAATTTTGTGACAGCAGATTTTATCTCATATCTTTCATGTAGTGATATCATTTATTTTACCATTCATGTCATTATGGATTCTTGATATTTATTTTATTTTGGGAGGTTACAGTCCAATGAGATTATTGTCACTCAAATTGTTTCAGCTTTTGTGTTTTAGAAACTTGAACATTTGGATTGCATCACTTTGACATGATTTAATCTGATGTTTGTTGATTTTGAGAACGGCCTTACTTCCTACCACTACTCAAAGGCCTTGGTCTGGTCTTGTATATTTTCTCCCCTGCCTTTAAATCTATTATTTATTCAAGTAATATTGTTTCTTTTAACTGGAGGTGGAGTTAAAATAAAAAATCAGGTTCTAGGTGTCCCATTGGTGTTTTGGATCTTATTTTTTGACTCTTTCTACTAACAAAACAAGCTAATGTATGTGTTTATATTTACTCATCTGTATATAAAAGTGTATAAATGGTTCTCTTTCGAATCATCTATGTTTGTACTCAAGCAAACATGAGCTCACAGTGACGGCCACATGGACCCTTCCAGCTTTTTGCTTTGCTCACTTCCTCCCACCCACCTCCTCATTCCTCAGTCCCAGTAAAACGCGAGAAGCCCCACCATTTGATTTCTAAAGATCTTTAGATCAACACTTTGTTCTATCATCCGCGGGAGGAGGGTGCTTCACACATTGTTATTACATTTAGATTATGTTGTCACACTCTGTGTTTTATCCTCTGATTCCTGAAATTCCTAAATATTTTTTTAAATGTAAACATTGTTTAATGTGTTATATTGAAGAATTCTGGTGAGTTTTGACAAATTATTTTTTAAAAACTTCTGATAAATATAAAACCCTAACAAAACCTCCTGCCAAGATCACTTTGATCTTTTCTACTCTTATGCAACTATTGGTCACAATTTTGTTTTATGTAATGCTATATCCCCCTATACACAAGTGGAGGACACGGAAATTCTTATGGCCAAGCAACGTCATCTTCACGAAGTGTTTTTTGTTTTGTTTTGTTTTACTTTTAGGCAGATATCTCAATTAAACAATATGTACAAATTTGAAAAACGTATTGGACTGGTGTAGCTGCAAATTTAACTGATTTTGTACAGGATGCACTTCAAGATTTTATTAAAATTAAAACTTGTGAAGACTGCGTGGAATAAACCCAAAGAGAGTCTCAACTTGACAAGAGAGATTCTGATTCATTTCGGTGGTGGGCCTCTCTTATCCGGATTAGTCATTAGGAAGACTGAGAATGTTTTGCTCCCAGGTGAACATTGCAGAGGACCTAAGAAAGTACAATTCCCTAATGCAGTTCTGCTTATGCTGTGCTGGGTGGCTTCTTATGTCATCCATATGAGAAGACTATAGAATGTATCCTCTTATCCTTCTCTGTTGAATAGATTAATTTTTAAGTTTCAATAATAGATTGATTTGAAAGCAAATAAGAATTCCTTAATAGAGACCTGCGGAAACCATTAAAACACCTATCAATTTACATTTCTATACCATAACTCTTGGCTATGCACTTCATTACTATATGACAGGTAAATAGGTAAAAATTCATGGAGCAATAAGCTTTATAAAATGTGTACTGGATTAACTAGCCAAAGCAAGCAAACCACTGTGGAAAAACATGTTTTCACATGGGAAAATAGTAAGTAAATTTTAAGATGGGATAGTTGGTTTACATAACAGAAGAATTAAATTGCTGGTAAAATTAAATAAATTATTTCAAAAGTTAAAAAAACAAATTTATATAATAATGAAATGAAAAGGAAAATGAAAAAAGAGGAGAGCAAAATAGGATGAGACACAGAAAATGTGCTGTGACTGATGCAACATCAAGGAAATGATCTATCCCCTAAATATTTTTTCTCAAGTGTTAAATTAGATCTGTTTTGACATTAATATTTATTTTTATATTCACAGTCTATAATAATTCTGTTAATACTTTATTGAACATTTATTTTGAGCTGGGCATTGTGTTAATCTCTTTCTAGAGGTGACTTCATTAAATCCTCTCAAGGATTTCTGTAAGGCTTGTATAATTAACTCGTCATTTCCAGACACAAGCACAAAGGCTTAAAATGTTTCCATGTTTGTAGTTAATGGTTACACTCCAAGAAAATTCAAACTCATCACTTAAACCAACATTTTACTTGGTGTAAAACATCACTCTTACATACTATATTAAAAAAGCATGACTTGAATATCAAGTCCACATAGTCAAATAATATAGTTCTTTAGATTTCAGAGACTTATTTACCAGTGGCTAAAAGGAAGATATATTTTCTGAAGGATCAAAAAGAATAAATGTTACCAGCATGTCCATGATTCTTCGAAATCAGAAGCTTCCATGTGTTATTATGATATGTGCCAAATAAAAAACTAGAATGTTGAGTATATATCAAGGGTAGGCATTGTCCATACAGTGTGTGTGTATGCACATATGTGTAGGTGATACATGTGTCCCTGTGATATAGGCGAAGAGTTCTCATCATTTCCTGTTCTTGAAGATGATTACATTAACCTACGCCATAAGTTTTGAAAAAATGTTTCAGAATTTTTATATGCACTGTATTACATTGGTGATGGTAAAGAAATATGTGGGAAATGGTAGAGATTTTTTTTTTAGAGTTCTAGCTTTCATATGAAAACTTTTGTTATGTTCTATGACAACATAGATTACATATTTTTAATTCTTTTTATGGACTATAATTTGGAGTAGTTTGTATTCCAAATAATCATCACCTATAATATATTTTAAAAATTATTTCCCATATGAAGACATGATACACAAAATATTTATGTAAGTATACCCTCTTAGCCTGAAGGAATTCAGTGAGAAGAAAACACACTTGTCTTACATTTCTGTCTGACAAAATAATTGTACTTCAATCCATATTCTATTAATATGGTAAATTAATAGAAGCTGTGCACAATGATCTTTTTAAAATTCACAGAGAGAGTTTCAGTGGAATTGGAATCACAGAGTTAGAATATTTCTTATGTGCTACATTGGTTCAATACTATGAGACCCCCCAGCACTCTAATATTTGAACCTCTGGGCATTGCTTCACACAGGGCTGCACGTGGTATTAGCTATTCTTCTATTACTTTTATGCTTACTGATATTTATTGTTGTAGAGTAAAAGTTGACAATGGTGATGTCTAAAATCATTGAAAATAAAATGCAGCTAAAGTATCAAACTGCAAAAGTACTAAACCAATACACTGTATTCAGGGCAGTAATGCAGCACACTCCAGCTCAAAACTGGTGCAGTGACTGCCATGTAAGTCTGTTTCAAAAGTGTCACAATATATCTCCAATGGCTTCTACAACACATGCGCCTCGTGTCCATAATGCATAATAGGTATATCAAGAGAATACTTTGGTTCTGCTGTTCATTCTCCTAAAACCTCACGTATGAGTCTAGGGAGTAGGAGGTAAAAATAAATATTAGTAATTAACACAGTACCTGCCTTGGAGTAACTCCCCTGCAACCATAACTTGGGTAGACCATGAACATTTAAACTAGATTTTTCTCTTGGGAAGATATCTTTCAATTGAGGTTTTTCTGTCCCTCTTACTCATGGTTACCTAACTATTCTGCAGACTTTCCAAACATCACTCTTCCTTACATTGCCATCCCCACCATATCAAGGGAACCTAAGTAAAATACCAGCACTGCACTGAAATCAGCAAGATGTGTTTTTGTAAGCTCTAATTTCTTGTCACTGAAGCCTATCTCTATTGTTGAGCATTGAGAAAAAACCAAATAGGACTGAGAAAGTGTTTGTCATATTGCTAATATCATGAAATACCCTATTTTATTCTTCTGTCTGGAGCAACTACAGGGAATTTTGTCTCCATGTCATTAACACAACCCAAGTATCAGAAAAAGGATAATATGTACAAATACCCTATGATATGTAAAAAAAAAAAGGTGTCATGTTCCAGAGAGTGAAGGAAAACCAGTTAAATGCAGAGCAAAGGTGAAATAGGAAAATATAGGAAGATGATATCCCAAAGAAGGTAGAGAGTGGCCCTAAGTGAGGAGGAGATTAGTCTACCACAGTCTGGAGTTCATTTTGAGTTTATTCATCTCTAGAATATTAAGTAATCCAGAGATGACTAAAAGGTAAGTATTATAATCAGATTTGCATTATTTAAATATAAGAAGTGTTACAGTTGAGTTTTAATACTCTTATGTGCCTTATTTAAGAATAACTTCAATGTGTTATTCTATTTTAGGTAGATTTCATATAGATATTTGTTTAATCACATTTGTAAACATATTGGATGATGATAAATTCTGAGATCTATAGATATAAAACAACTCTATTTGTGTTCATTGATAAGAAAGGAGAAATATATGATAAAAGAATCTAAAGTGTATATCTGAAGTAATAATGAAAGAATATATCAAAACATGAAATACCTAAAATATTATTTTAATGTGAGAACTTTGACTTGATAGAAGTTATCCACCATTACTATTTTACCAAGTCTTTGAGTATTTTTTTAAGTCTTTGAATTATTTGCCTTCAATATATCAAGAATTTTGGCATCTCATTTTTATTTATGTAGGTCACAGTCTTCTTTCACTATATTAACAAATGAATTTACTGAACTATTGGAACCATTTCTAACCATACCATTTGGCACAACAATGAAAATATATATAACATTAAGAATTTATATCTATATAACATAAGAAGTCTGTAGATGTCATTTAGAAAGAGACAGCCAGTTAAATTGAAAAGTAGGCAAAAATGTAAATAATAAAGAAAACAAATGCAAATAGGCAATGAATACAGAAAAAGAAATTCAAATTCATAATTGGAAAAATTAAAAGATAAACTGAAGTAGGGTATTTATCCATCATCATATTAAAAGATTAAATATTTCATAGTAATCATAAATTATTATCAGAATAAGGGGTTGGCATAATTTGTGTGTATGGTAGGGATGCAAAGTATTTGTTATCCTGGCTTTTTTTCTGTATGCATCTGACAGAAACATTTAATCATTACACAGGAGGAAATGTATTTTAGTGAAGAAACATTTTCAGTCCATAAAGAACATTTCCATCCATAGAAACCCTTTAGATAAATATAAACATTACAAACACATACCCATATATATAATGAATTTACGTAAGGGGTGTCTGGGAAGAGAAAAAAAAACTTACCGTAGACATTTTGCCTTTCTGTGTGCTTCTCTTACAGCATAAAATGCAGATGTGATAGCTGGAGATTCAGTAATGAGCTATCTGTAGCTCGGAGTCCATCTTGAGAATGGAATCTGGTTTTAGGATATTTCAGTAGAAATGTGAAAACAGTCAGTGTTCACAGCGACAGTGGGTACATGGTAACAGTTCTAGAGTCACCAAGTTTTGCATGTTTACACAGAAAGGAACAAAACGCTGTTAATAGAGCCTTTCTGTTAAGAGGGTGAACGTGCTCTTACTATGCTCAAGACACCTAGTTCTCACTCACTGTATATGTAAAATCCTTTTTCTAACATCTGGGAACACCACAATGCCAATAACTGTCGTGGCCAAATCTGGACTAGTACCTAAAAATTGTTTTTTCTTCCTAATTAAATTAAATTAAATTGGGCTGGGTAAACTTGATATTGTTGGTGGCAAAGTACTGGCTGGAAAAAGAAGAACAGGTTTCAGTTGAAGGAAAGGCAATCCTTCAAATGTTGGCTTGGATTCTTGATTTTAAAGCTATAACATTGTGAATATCTTTATTCTTCTTTTTAATACTGACCAAGATATTTTGAATTACTTTACTGTGAATCATTTCAATTTGAAATAGTATCATATTTTGAGTCACAAATATTGAAAGTCTATTTTGTCTCATTCCAAAAATATATACTTTGCACATGTAGATTCAGTAATTTAGAAAATGCTGACTTTTACCATGTTGTGTTATGCTTTCAATTCTATTTTATGAATGTTTACTTTTAATATGCTCCTTTTTCCCCTCAGGACCGTGTTGCTGCGTTCATTGCTAAATATGATTTCCTCCATTTCTATAAATTCCCCATTCACCTCTCAGTGATACTGTTATTCTTTCTTCATTTCTTCCTCTCCTGTGCTATACATTTTCCCACCCTTTCTTCCTGACTACTACTATAATTTTCTTACTAAAATGTCAAGCCAGTACATTACTCAGCATTTAAATCATACATATTCACTAATGTTTTATTGTTATATTGTTAATAATAAACCCTAGAACAAAAATATCTTTAGATGAAACAACATACTTTATATAGAGCTCATATGAATATAATGGGCAATATTAAATGGCATATAGTTCTACACAGGGCAATAAAACTTACCTTGAAAATATGTTGTTTTTCTGTGAAAACTTTTCCTTCTTTATAACATATGGTAAATAAAATACCCAATAGGGGAATATCTACTTTTTATTTTTATATGGAAAACAATAACATTTATATACTTATATATTATAAATATTGTTAGTTCATATATTTATAAATTATACATTCATAAATTTATTTAATTATTTCTAAGATTTCACAAGAGCAAGAAAAATTATTTGTGAAGTAGAAATCGTGTGGGAAATTTTTTATGCCTATTTTTACTGAATGGATTCTTTCAATGCAAGGGACACTGGTGTGAGATATAAAGTAGTATTTTTTAAGTATTCAATGTAAAGCAAATAATCATTATTTAATTGTTTGATGCTAACAATTCAAATGCATTCTATTCTAGATAGGTCAGCAGGTGTTTCCTGGATTGAGTCTTAGCTTTGATTGTGTTGTTTTTTTAACTTCCTAATCAATAGGTCTGTGCTGTCCAAAGCAAACTCAGACCCTGTAATCTGAGAATACAGGACTTTCTGGCTCAGTATTTATTCCACAGCCATACTTATTTTGAATTTCTGCCTGACACAACAACCCAACTGCATTCCAGGAAGGCTTTGCTTCTCTCAGCATCCATGCCTTTGACAGTGTCATTCGTTTCATTTATTGTCTGCTTGCCACTTATCACAATATTTTTAGTCAAACTTTAACCCATATCTCTCTCTGTAATAAAGCTTCCCTCAATCATGAAGTAGCTATCATTTTTCTTTTAACTGTGATGATTGTTTATTCACTAATGTATAAGTAATTGTCACTTTTGTTTTCCCAACATTATTGTGAAAGTTAGTTGTGATTGTTAATTTGGCTGGGTGAAGAGATGCATAGCAGATTAATAAACTACACTCTGGGATGCATGTGTGGAGGGTTTCCAGAGATGCCTGACATGTAAGTCAGTAGCCTGAATCACCTGCCAATTAGCCTGTGGCCTTTTGGAATGAAAAGAGGAGGAGGAAGTCAGTCTGCATTTGTAAAGCTTCACTGTGCTTGGGTGGGAGTGTCACTTTCTCCTTTCATTGCCTGTGGACACCAGACATCAGCTGTGTTCAGCTGTTCAGACTAGACTCACCAGCAACTGTGTAGGTAGCTTCCAGGCCTTCAGACTCAGACTGGCCAAGAATCCTTAATCCCTTGTTCTTGGCTTCCAGCTGCTGAATCTGCTGACTCTCCAGCATGCAGACAGACATTGTGGGCTATCCCACCTCAGGTCTTGTTTTGTTTGTTTGTTTGTTTTTGTTTTTGTTTTTTTGGATCGAACTTGGGTCGTTGCACTTGCAAGGTAGGCGGAGGAACCACTGAGCTAAATCCCCAGCCCCAGCTCTTGTAATACTGTCTAGTAAATCTCCTTGCATAATTTTAGATAGGTAGAGTAAATAGTTATTTCTTTTGATTCTGTTTTCTAGAGAATGCTAACCTATACAGTCATAAAGTACATTTTATTGCACATTGTGATCCTCAAATTTTTCTGCTTAATCCCCCAAAATTGCTTAATGAGACTTTTTGTAGCTAATACAATCACGTATCTATTACACAAAATTTCATGTATGTACTTCTATACAGCCTCAGTTCTTTATAACAAACTAGTTCTATATATATATATATGAATTGCCTTTGCATTGTGTTAATGAAACATTTAGGGCTTAGTAGAGTTGTGTATGTCTAGGTAAGTCTTGGACACAAGACTTTGGGTTCTATATGTCTTCACTGAACTCTTTCTCTCTGGCTTCCATAAACTAGGCAGTTCTGCTTCTTTGTGATTTCCCATCATGCTGTTCCTGCCTTGGTGCCAGCCAATCACAGGGTGAACCTGTGACATCATGAAGCAAATAATTCACTTCTTCTGTAAGTTCTATGTATCAGACACTTTGTCTCAGCAGCAGACAAGGTGCCTAATATAGGGTCTCACTAAGGATGAGCCTGGCCTCAAACTTGGGACCCTATTGCCTCTACCTGCCAAGTAGATGAGTTACCACAAAACCCAGCTACTTTTGAAAAATTAAGTACTTCAGTTTTTAGCTCTATTTTACAGTGTGATCATTGTGGACCTTTTATAATATAAATCAGGTAGATGTGAAGAAAGTTGATGTTACAAATCCTAATGCATTACAGTCCCTAATTTCAAGGAGTTCATTAATTCATAGAATAATTATACACAATATAATTATATAATAGTATAATTGTAGACTATATTGACAAAGTTACAAACACAACTTTATGTGGTAACCAATCAAATGGAGAATAGCACTTGAATTTTACCTTGGCCTGTTCAAGTGTGTCATCTGCTAAAGGAGAGAAAGAAAACAAAAATATAATAATGCTACGACATCATATTTTCCCATGTTTTGTCTTTCCTACTTTCTTTTGTGTTAATTCAAGACCAAAAGTAAGCAGATAATATGTACTAAGAAAGTAGAATTGATATGATCCTTCTTTAATTAATATCACTCAACTCCATTTAATTAAATTAGGCAGTGTAATCTCTACATGATTAGATTAATGAGCTTACAATGGTCATCACTTAGGAGTCACAATATTAATATAAGCCACCTGTTACAAAGGAGCTATCCCGATTTTTAAAATTCTAAAGCTATTTTTTAACAGATTGAAAATGCTTGTTTGGTCTCTTGTAGATAAGTGAAATGGACTAGCACTTATGGACAGTGAATGCAAATGAAGAAATTATATTCTCATGGTGCATTTCAGTGAGTGTTGCAGTGAAAAAATTTTGTTTTCTGTTAAAAAACTTTGAATCACTTGTTTGATTTTATCAAGTGAATACTTATTAACTGAATTGCTTGTTAATATTTAATGTACATTTAAATAATATCAATCACTTGATTTTATTATGTTGGTATGAAGAATATGAAATATTAAAGTGAGGAGACTGTTGAGCAGAATATAAGTCTATGTTAGGATGAAAAGAAAGAGAATTAACTTTCTGTTGTTAACCAGGTGAATCTTTTATTTTCCTCTTTCTGAACTTATCTGCCATTATTAAAGTATAATTATTAAATTTAAATTGCTATAAAACTCATGAGGTCATTAATTATTTACTGCAACCATGTATGCATTGACTTATTTCCCTATTGGAACCACCTCTTTTACTCCACTGTATAAGATGAGTATGTACTTTCTGACATAGCAAATTCTGATATATTTTAAAACTGATGTTTACCATGTGTTAAATATTTACAAAATATTTTATAATTAAATGCAAGCAAATAGATTAATATACTATAACATTAACATTTTACATATGTGGCTGATTTTCATGATTCATGGAGTCTATATTGATGAATTTGTAGCACCATAGTCAATATTCCTGAAGTTTCTGTAGTCACTTGTAATCATGCACAGAGCACTGAATTTTTGAATCATCTCATGCATTTGTACTCAGATGTGGTCAAACATTTGTTTTTCCATTTTTCTCTTTTAGCGCTCATTTACTTTTGTTGGTGATTTAATTGCTTAAAATTGCCTAAGCAGAGTGCTGAAACACTGTCCAGTGTAACTAAGCTCAAGAAGTCAGGCACAAGCCTTACAGAGAAGATACAAATGAGACGAGCGTCATTTGGGTATGGGATACTGTACTGTTGGTCATGACTTCCATATAAACAAATCAATTTCAACCAGGAAAAGGACCCACAAGTCCTACAGTAGCACCTATAATTCAGGATGAGGCTATGGAAAAGATGAAAAAAATTGTAATTTGAAGATTCATGAGATAACCACTTATAATAAAAACATAGTGGACAGTGTCCTTGTGTGACGGAAAAACCCAGTAAATTTATGGTTACATTACCCAGAGTCATGAAAATATTAAGCCATTTTCTTCTTGGCCAGAGCTGGCTGGCTCACACTTTCAGGAGGCACTATGTTTTAAAAATGTTAAACTTGCAGGCAAGGCAAATCGGCAGATCAGGAGGCTAAAGAAGAACTTTTTTTTTTTTTTCAGCTTTAATTGAGTTTATTGGTATATTTTAGGGATATAGTGCAGTTACATTCATTGTTGGGATCTTGTACCTCTACATGACGTCTTGATTCTCATTTTTTTCCCCTTACCCCTGCCCTCCCTTCACCCCCTTAAAATGCCTACTGGGTATGAAACAGGAAAAGGCATATGTGTACGACCAAGTTTTTAACATTGATGAGTTTCATTTGTCTTACAAGAAAGCTGGCAAACAAACTATATAAATAACACTTATAGCCTCCAAAGCTCTTGACATTATATCTTTCCAAAAATAGTCAACTAATTATTTGTACAGGTATTAAATAATGTGGTTTAAAGAGAAACACATATAAAACAAAGTTATGTATTGATGGTTTGACAAAAATGTTGTATAGACTAGCAGATTCCTGTTAATCTTTTGGGGAAAATTTTCAGATCTATGCTACTTCATTGTCATTTGTTCTCTTTTCTACAAGGAAATCTCAGCTCTGATCTTGTCTATGTTTATTTGTAATCAGAGAGTATAATCAAATCCCACTTGGGCCAGGGATTTAACTCAGCGGTTAGGTGGCCTGCCTTGCAATCGCAAGGACCCAAGATCAATCCCCGGTACCAAAAAAAAAAAAAAAAATCCCACTTGTTAAATTATTGGTACTATTTCTACATACACATTTCTGAATAGCATTGTACAATATCGGGTATAGGAAAAATGTATGTGAAGGTAAGCTCTAAAGTAAAACAGCACAGCAAAGCCTGTGATTTTATTTATACCAAATTCTTTGTAGTTGACAAGGGGTCAGCAAAATGTGGTTTACACACCAAATACAGTCACTCATCTGTTTTTATAAATAAAGTTTTGTTAGAACAAATTCCCGGCCTTTCCATTTATGGCTGCTTTGCAAATACAAATGACTAGGTTAAAGCACAGTTACAACAGAGATCTCATGGTCTACCAAGCCTAAAATATTTATTATTTGACATGTTATAGAAACAGATTACTGATTTCGACTACCTCAAATAGACTGACATTTCATTTTCAGTCTCTTATCTAGTACTTTACTGATAATTTTGTATTTTAACCTGTGTATGTACCTTTATTATTTGTAGTAGTACTATCACCAATTCTATGATATTTATAAAACTTATAAATAATTGCAAGTGTCATTTTATCTAATTTTTACAAATTTTATGCAGGTAGAGCTAATGGAAAATGCAATTAAAATTATCCTATCTGTTCTTTTACTTACTTAATAAATTTACATAACCCTCACTTAATCTTCAGCAATGTTCATGTTCTTACCTATGTGCAGTGGTACTCCCATTAGAACTCAAGAAAAATATGAAAATATTATCACCTGATTGGTGGTATTGTAATCACAGGGAGAATTCTTTGCACATGGTGAAATCTCATCAGTGATTACCGTTAAATAACCCCATCCTTCATGCACAATCTTAGCTGTTGAAGCCAGATGTCCTGGGTTAATTCTCAAGTCCTTCACTTAGATAAATCAATCAACTCACCTTATAAAAAACTAACAAATGGCTTCCAAATTTAGTGGCTTGAAAAATGCATTTTATTATCTCATATCTTGTTAAGTTCTGCAGTTTGGAAACATCTTATCTAATTCAGGCTTTCTTGTAAGGCTGAAGCAAAGTGATACTAGGCTTGTGCTCATCTGGAGGCTTAACCGGGGCCAGAGGATTCTCTTCCAAGTTCACACTCACGTCTATTGGCAGAAGGCCTCAGCTCTTTGCTGGCTGCTGGCAGGAGACCTCGGTTACCACATGGGCCTCTTCACAGTGCTGCTCTTCACCGTTTGAGCTGGCTTCCCTCAGAGCAAGAGATCTGGCAGATCAACGGGAAAGCAATTATTCACTCTATGATATAGCCTCAGAAGTCAGGCACTGCACTACAATTAAACCTTTTTCATAAGACGCAAGGCTCAGAGCCTGCCGCACACTCCATGGAGGGCGATGACTCTGCTTTTTAAAAGGGAAGCGTAGTAATAATTAAGGGATGGGGTGGGGGAGGACCGAAAAAAAGGAGAGATGGAAACAAAGCTTTTGTAAATTAGGGGGAAGAGGGGTTGAAGGGAGGGGAAAGGAATGGGAAAAAAAGAGGAATCAAAATATATCAAGTACAGGTACAAATTCTCTCTGATGAATGTGATTATGTATATTAAAATGTACTGATAAAATTAATAAAAATTAATGTGACATTTAACAATATTAAAAATATGTCGCTATTCTGAACTCATTTCCTCATCATTAAAGATTATTGTTTTGAGAATTATTCAAATTTCTCTTTTAAAATTATTTTAATTGATTTTCAATTTTTTATTTGCTATATTTAAATATGACAAAGCGCATTGAAGTAAATCTTATTCATAGGAAATAGAAGGCAAGAAACCATAAAATATGTAGCCAGACGTCATTGAGGTGCACCCAAACTTATGCGCACTTGGACAGGCAAAGCTAGCCAGTCACATGGCCTGGCACTGCCCTCCTTCAGTAAGGACAAGGACAACTGAGTATATATCCATCGAAAATGCATTTTTGGGAACTACTACATTCATTCTTTTCATAACTTAATCAGTTGCTTAGCAATAGTTGTTATAGGTGGTTTGGCCCCGAAAGAACAAATGCAAGGATGTAATCAATGCCTGCTATTTTTGTATCAAATATAACTTGGTGAAGAGAAAATTTTCTCATTAACGTTGAGAAAAATATAAAAAGAGATCACAATTTATATAACTTGTAGCAGTTCTCAGCTTTTAATTCATTCTTTTAGAGAAATATTATCTCATTTTCAGACTGGGAATCTTTTCTGTGTGTTTGAATTCACAACTTTTTGTGATTTCCTTATTAATGCACTTACCACGTATTTTTGTATGTGTCTTATATTGTCTGAATTCTAATAAATGGAATAAGTGGAATCTTTGCAAATTACTATAGTATCTTCAATATCTTATTCAATAGTTTAAACAACATAAGGTTTGAATGTAAATTTCTAAAGAAATGTTGAAAAAGAGATAATTTTAAATTTAAATGATGTTTACAATATGGTTATAACTAAAGCCTAGTGAGCTACTATTAAATGTTCATATAATTTGTGTCAGGCAGTATATTTTGTGCTTTTCAAATGTTGTGTGGTTTCCACAAACAAACAAGGAAGTGATGATTGCCTTCAAATTAGATTTAGGTTCAAATCCTGAGTTTTTCCTTTATTCATGTCTATGCAATGAAAAGCAAGTATGATACCATCTATAAGTAATAGTATCTATTAAATTATGGTGAATAGCATTTTCCTGTATCACTTAATATCTGTATTAAATAATTACACAATACACAGCTAGTAAGCAACAGAAACTAGGTTTTCTTTACCTTGCCCATGTATTAGATATTTATATTTTGCCGTTTTTTGTCCTGTTTCATTTTAAATCATCTATGGCAGTTTATTCCTCACAAAATATTCTTTGTTTTATTTAAATTTAGTACCATATCTCTGCTATTTCCCAATCTTGGCAAAATTCCCAATGTATTTGTCCTTTTGGATCTCTCTGCCTCTGTCTTTCTATCTGTCTGTCTCTCTCTGTATATCTCTATCTCTCTTTCTGCATCTGAGTAATTATTAGGTTCACAAAAATGTTTATGCACATTTGGAAGTACTCTTTATGATTTTTAAAATATAGAATAGCAGATTATAGATGGTCTATGAGCACTTCCCTCTCCCAGGTTGTCCAATAGATAATAACTACCATAAAATGTTTAGCAGAGATATCTGTGATCTTTTGGGGGAGTTCAAACTTAATCCTTGTCCTTAGAACTTTTCTTTACCACTTATCCTACTCCACAAATGAAATCCAAGTTTTTTTTTTCTTTTTATTGAGTTTTTGGTACAATCTAGGTATACAATACAGTTACATTCATCATTGGGATTCTGTACCTTTACATAATAGGTCTTGATTCTCATTTTTTCCCCTTGTCCCTGCCCTCCCTTCACTCCCTCCTCCCCTCCCCATTTACAAACACTTTATTTCCATTTTTCAGTTTCTCATATTTTTTTCCTCTCCCTTATTACCTTTCCCCCACCCTTCCCACTTTCCCTACACCTTTAGCCCTTTACTTCCTATTTCACATTATTAATTATCTCATTAGGATCCTGTGTACTATTATAGCTTTTCACATGAAAGAAACTATTCGGTATTTGGCATTGTACAGAAATGGACAGCCATATTGGTCTGTAAATGTTAATTTTTTTTCCATGTATACAGAGGTAACACATCATACTAAATATGTAAGGTCATATCTACGTGGGTTTGATTACAGAAACTAATAAAGTATTCTCTAAATAATGAAAAAAAAGAATAAGATAAGACTATAAGAGCAAGAAGCAATTTAAATATGTTCAGGGACCATTTTCATCTCCAGAATTAAGGATTATTTTAATGTTTCATCATTGCCTTTTCTCTTTTACTTTCCTTTTTAGTTTTATTTTAGGATTCCCTATTTTTAATGTTCATACAGAGATTTCTTTAACTGAAATCCAAGTTTTTACAGGTCTTGTGGAAATTAATCCAAGTTTTGGCAATCAATTAATTTAACTATTATGTTTCTTTCCTTTTATTTGTGTGTGGTACTGAATATATCTTCTGAATGAATTATAGCTGGTCCATTTACTCAGAATTTAAATCATTTAAGAACAAAAGTTCAGAAAATGCACTTTCAAGTTAGACACTGTTCATGAAAAAACTCTGGTGCCAGAATGATTTTTAAAAGATTATGTATTTTTTAAGTTATGAATTATGTCACTTAATTCAGAATTTTTAAATAGCTAGGATAGTATTGTAACTTAAATTCACAGAGACTAGATCATTATTAGACATAATATTTCTTATATTTAATAAGATATTTCTTGAAGGTGAAGTAATATTCCATGACTTCAGTATATAGCTCTCTAAATCCCCTTATATAAATTATATTGTAAAACAAACAGAACATTACAATATTCCAAACAATCTAAACTAAATAAAGTAGTAGTATTCAAAACTGATTGAATAGAAAAATCATTGAAAATGCCATTTTTATAATGTACCTATCTATATTATACTATGTATTTAGTATCATTATTTATAATTCCATCATTATTTCTAGTTTTACCTCCAAAATTCCATCATAAAAGTAATCATTCACTACACGAAATTGTTTCAAGAAACATTTGCGTTGACTTTCTAATAAAGCTAAGTTATGCAAGTCAGTAGATTTTCTGTGAATAGAATGAGCTCCAACATCTTATTAGACTTGTAAATGTAAATTTTAAATGGAAACATTCTTTTGAATAGGAGAGTGGTTTATTGCCTTATCCTGGCACAAAGTAACATAATAAACTGCTAGAATTTTAATTTAAAGCAAAGTTTAAATGCTATTGTGGTTTGCCAACATTATCCTTCATAAAAATTTCTTGAATGTTTATTTGTCAACAATTTATGTAATTATCCCAAATTAATATGAATCCAAAATTGAATCCAACACTCTCAAATAGTTTTGGAAAGCAAGAAACTTTGTTTTGTTATGCTTTAAAGGCCATGAGAATAAAGTAAAGGAATCTGAATTAAATAAGGGAAGTGGGAAGGTCATAACGAGAAAGTACTTGGTTTTTGTCTCAAGAACTACTACTGCCCACAAATTTAAAGATAAATTATTTTATTCTAGATGTTAAAAAAGTTTATTGAAATAAAATCCATGGTGCTTCTTTGCTATTTATGTTTTATCATTGATAAGAACTTGATTTTGGAGAAATTATTACTCATTATCTATAGCTTTGTTCTTTCCCATAGATGAGCCATTCTAGAAACCACATGTGTTAGGAAAAAGCAGCTATCTGTTTATTACGCATTTACCAGAGATTCAGATTCAAAACATAAATACTTCTTTTGTGAAGACCAACTAAGTATTATGTGTCTTTCTCCCTAAATTTCAGTCCTTCCCAAACTGTGCATCTTTCATATATTTGTATGTATACATCCATGCATGTGGTAGACTACAGAGCGGTACATATGATGAATCCGTCCTGGAAGATGGGCTAAGTCTGTGAGACTTCCAAGGAAACACTGTGCTTTGTGGGTCGCACAATCTGCAATGATAGTGTATTGTAACACACTTTAAGGTAACCCAGAATACTGAAAGGACCTCTTGGTCAGGGGATTTAGCTCAGTGGTTCTGTTGGCTGTCTTGCAACAGCAAGGTCCTGAGTTTGATCCCTGGTAGCAAAAAAAAAAAAAAAAAAAAAA
>NW_022900950.1:1073660-1089999 GCF_012274545.1 Fukomys damarensis | reverse complement strand
AAAAAAAAAAAAAAAAAAAAAAAAAAGTGACCTCTTGGTAATTCAAACAGTTTGGCCAAAAATCAGCATGAAGTAATACTTCAAGCATATTAAGGGATACAGAGAGAAGTAGTCAATAAAAATGTCTATATTATGCTTCTTTTATGTGGGTAAGATAGGAAATAAGAAAAATGTCCAATAATTATCATGTCATTTTATATATTAATACAACCATATCTGACTGGAACCATTGCTTATATTTTTGGAAAAGAAGCTTGCTAAGACAGATTTGAGTTTTTACATTCAGATGTCAATCAACAAGAGGAATAAGTCTTTTTGGCCTCTTTTTTTGGTGAAACCTGGAAAACATGCACTGGTGTATAGCATAGTATTCATATGTTACACATCATGGAACTAAATCTTTTTCAAGGTCAAATGATTCCATTTAAGATATGTACCTAAAAATAACAATCATGTTCATAAATTGGTTAATTTTAAAATGTTCTACCACCTGCCTCAGAAGTGCAAGGTCCCAAGTTTGATCTCTATTATTAAAAAAAAAAAAAAAAAGATTCTTATGAGGCCCATAGTTTATTCATTCACAGCTGTCTGGACTAAAATATGCATACAGACTTTGAGCCATTTCAATTTTATAAATGTCAATTATATTTTACTGCCAGTATTGTTTGGTGTGTCATGCATGCTGAGGCTGGCATTACAGATTAAACAAAAAATATAAATAAAAACAAAAGCAGAAATGCACTACATTGAAAACTAATGAATGTCTGGCAGAGTGGTTAAAAAATCTTGCTATAAGCTCATTAAATTATTGTACTGATTGATAATGTCAAATTAAAATAATCAAAATTTAGTGGCAAACATGATATGGATTGCAAATTTTTTAACTCACAGAACATGTTAAATATATGTACACAAAGACAATTAGAAACTAAGACAATAGCAAATTACTCCTCTGTGTTCTAATAATTTCACAGTAAAATCAATGAGGACATATAAAATTTATTTTCCTTTTTTCCTTTTGAGGTCTGGATCTTCTAAGTTATAGCAGAATAGCCTTTGTAGTGAAATAGATGCTTAAAGCTAGAGTTTTCCAGAGTGCAAACCAATTAAAGCCAATGTCCTATGACTAAAGGAAATCTAGGAAAGTCAAGACACTTGCCCTCAGTTTGCCCATGGCACTGCTGTGACCAAAGTCATTTATCTCCACAAACTAATGGCTTTTTGAGAATTTTTTTTAATTACCTGGAGGATAACATGCATCCTTTCCCTTTATACTGATCCAAACTATTTGGCGGAGCTGAAGAATCTGTTGGCATGTACCAACACAATCTTTCAGAAATTTAATTGACATATCACCTGCAACCACAAGACTTTTGTTCTTATTTGGCATAGTCTCTATTCTGGGATATTTAAAATTTTATGAAGTGCAGGGGGAAAAGTAGGAATAACTGTAGCGTCTAGGTCTTTTCCTAGGTTATCATTCCCAGAAATTTTCAGCCAGATGTCTTTAAACTATGTTGCGGATTTTGCCCTCAAAAAGTATTTGACATTGTATATTTTTCATCTAACCTTTGCTTTTAATAGTTTTTTTAAATATGTGAGACAACACCTTCGTCAAAGTGTATTTGGGGACATATATTTCCCCCCACTGGTAAAATATGTTTTCATTGTTCCACACAGAGTCATAATTCTGATAATCAAACATTGCCCACCTGACTAATACCTGCAAAGAATTTAAAGGAAGACTACATTATGTACCTGCCTTGCACATGATGCTAGACTCCGCTCTTAGAGCCCCTGGTGCATTTTTTATTATATTCCCTCTTGATATATCAAACACTACAGAGGGTTTAAATCAGGAAAATCTTGGCAAAATTCAGAAAAATTACAAGTTTTCCTTACTAATGGTGTGCAGACCTCTCTTTTCTTGCTCCATCCTCCAACTCATTTTACAGTTTCCAGGATTCATGAGGTCACACATGTTTCCCTGAATGAGTGGTGAACTATACGTTGCCTTTTGAAAAAAGTGACAAAATGGTAGGAACAAAGTGAGAAGTATATATAAACAGGAAGACAGCTCTTGGCTTTACAGATGGGAAGATCATTACCTGAAGGTCAGGGACAGTCACCCTGAAGTTCTTGAGGGTTGAGGTAGAATATCAGCTGCAGGGCAAAGAAAGGCAGAACTCAGGTTCAAAGAAAAATTAGTAGAGACCTCAGGCGCTTTCCTATACCTCCTTGCAGTATGACTAGAGCTTTCTATCTTGCTGTGGACAATTAGCTGCGAGAAACTTTTCAATTTAATACTTTATACTTTCAGAGATCAACTCCCCCCCCCATCTGCTGTGTATGCCCCTTACTGTTTAATGCTGAAGCCTAACAGGATCTATTGCAAACCACTTTTACACTTTGCCCTGAGAATGTGGAATGTGTGTTTCCTTCAATTCTCTGCCATGGGAATTAATTACCCGCGGTTTTCTGCACAGTGTGAAAGTCTTATCTGCTTTCTTTGGCAGTAAAATATTACTGCAAAGCTTTAAAATAGTTTTGAAGTTTTATTGTCTTTTTTCCCCTTAGGTTTTAATTATGAATGTTTAAAATACTTCGTGTCAGTAGGTAATCTCATAGCTATTATGGCAAAAAACAATGAAAATAATCAGTGAATTACAATATGAAAATAAAACTTTATACACATTGCTGGCCTAGGTTTTAAAGGACATTTATTTAACTGGGTGTTACAGAATTTTAGGGACTTGTGTAAGGAGAATTAATATTATTTACTAATACGCAAAAGCTAGTTTATTTTCCAAAACTGTGTATCCATTACATTTAATCAGACCCAGATGATAATGTTAATATTTATAATGGATCCAAAACTCAAAACATAATATGAGAAGGGAAAAAAATAATAATTAAATCTTGCAATCTCATTGAACAACAGTATGTGTTCCTGGTTTCAAAGGGAAATTAAAGGTATAATATAAAATTCGAAAGAGTGAGAAAAACAAACTGCAATGTTATCTTCTGAGAGTATTATCTGCTTCTTTAACATATGATACTTTAAATGATAAATGATTTTTGCTGAACTTAAAGCAAATAACAAAATTAAATAAACTCTAAGAAATGATATAGTATACTTCCAAATAAATATAAAAATATATCAATTTTTAAATAAAAATATCAGTTTTAGTTATGAAAAGGAGCAAGAAATCCCAAAAAGAATAGTATACTACTCAATCTTCAAGATTTTTAAATAATTTCATGTGGTCTTTACACAATTTGCTTCCATTTTTATGATCTACTGACCACATAGTCATCTGTGCATTACAGTTTGGATATTCCAAACTAAATATGCAGTGGTACTTCAGTTCATGAACACTTTTGTTTGTGAATAGCTTGGTTCAGGAACAGAAGTGTTTGTTAAAATTGCATTTTATTTGCAAATTCTACACAGTTGATAAACACGACCCTGGCCATCCTTCTCACACCAACACAAATGTGGCCATCATTTCTAAAGTCAAAGAACATATTGTTTGTGAATCAAGACAGCACTCTAAAGTAATATTCAAATTAGAGAGAAAATTTTCAATTTTGTTATACCATTTTAGATTACGAGAGCCTGTGTCATAATTGTTTGCTTTGAAAATGACTTCAGTCTTTGTTAGACATGTATAGTGAATGTTTGTCTTACTCATTCTCAGTGAATTATTCTTACACTTAAAGAATCATAACACATGAGAATAAATTTCCCCTCATGTATTTTAAAATAATACGTTTGATTATTCTCAAAATATAAAATTTAAGTTAATAAAGATAAACATTACTACATTTACAAATTAACAGAAACACAACTTTCCTTAAAATAAATATCCCATTGTTAATTAGTTCAAAACTCATGACATTCACTGTTTATTAGCAATATAAATGGGATTAACCTCTCCTGTTCTATTTTCATGTTTAACTTTTCTTTGTTGCCAATGCTAAGAAAATACATCTAATTATTTTGTTTGAAAGTATTACATTTTAAGTAATCATGCTATTGTATGACATACTTATGAAAGGGGGAAAGAAAAAAGAAGAGTGACTAAATGCCTCATGAATACACAAAGGTGGAATTCAAATAAAATTATTTCATGAAATTCATTCTAAATTCTATGGATCATTCTAAAATGCTACTGCATGTTACCTTAGGTCTAAACCTTAGATTCTGTTTAACGTGTTCTACGAGTTTTCTTCAAGATGAGCAAACATTTCAAATAAATTCAACTTGATAAATGAGCGATGTCCTGCAAAACAAATAGTACATGATGCTAAATATTACATGATCACAACTGAGTCAGTGGTTTCCTCTCTCTCTCTCTCTCTCTCTCTCTCTCTCTCTCTCTCATTGGAGGATTGTGGATGATCATCTTCCTATAACAAGAGATCATGGAGGAGATCTTGTCATCAGAGCTGGAGAAAAAGCAGAGGCATCCTCACTTCAAATGAGATTAGCAGATGTGTAGAATGTGGGAGACAATGTAAAATTTTGTAGCAGGACTCAAACAAGGTAGTGTGAGCTATGAATCTGTTTAATGACAATGTAATGTCACATTTCTGAAAAAATCCACAAAAGGATGCAAATGCAAGTGTCACTGCATAGGTTAATTATCAAAATTGCACAAAATGAAAAGAGTCCATTGAACCAATAGAAAACAGTGATTGTATTAGTGATAGTAAAAGTTGTCCTAAATAGTAAACCTCCTCTCTCTTGTCTCCATCACACCAGCAGTGAAGATTTTCAAAAATAAGGGCAGATTAAATTTAAATATTTTTCTATTTTGTATTTTCTTTATTATTTTATATTATTTATATTATATTGATTATATTAAAATTATATTATATTATATTATGTTATAATGAACCATCTGAGTTTCTGTTTTTTATGGGAAATGCCATTTGATATACAAATAATTTGGGTTACAATCATGTTTCCAGAATTGATTATGCTTGCAAACCAAGGTTTTGCTCTATATTTATTTTCTCTTTTCATTTATTTTCTTACTGTGCCTTAAGTGTTTAAAAGGTCCTTGGATTCTTTTGTATGGAAATAAAATGAAAGCTATACTAGAAAAGAAACAAAACTGACTGTCCTAGAGGAGGCAGCCCTGGAATAAAAAAAACAAAGTTGGCTACCCCCTTGACAGAATGACACTTAACAAAGGATCCTTTTTCCTTTCCTTTCCTTTACTTTTTCTCTTTGCTTTTTCTCTTGCATAAATAATGTTATTTATTGTGCAAGCAAATAAATTTAGCTATAAAGGACACTAATTAGTTCTATTTTTTTACGTGTGTGTGCCATAAGACCATCATATTTTGGACTAAGGCATAAATGATAATAAGCAACATCTACTTTGGTATAAAAAGATAAATTAATAATATAATTCTAAGACATCATGTGTATTAGCTAGACTATCTATTTCTAGGCCAAAATAGAGAAGGTTCCTTTCTGCTCATGATTTTCCCAGGTTTCACTCCTGCTGGTTCCCAGGTGTAAATGTGATAGAAAACCATAGCAGAGGAAAAGGGCTTAACTCATGGCATCTAGAAAGCAGTGAGCAGAAGAAGATCCACAGAGGAAGGCCCCAGGAACCAGGGACCAGATGGAATCCCCAAAGTCATTCACTCATGACCCACCAAGACTCATTCAGAAGTATGCTCTACTAATCTCCTAGGTGCTCTCAAACCAATCAGGTTGGACCAATCAAGATTAATCAACACAACATGCATACAATAAAAATGAATCTGAGGAGAAAAAAATCTGATGGATTTTTGTTTTGATTCAGATTGGTATTTTTAAATGAATTTGATCAGAAACATCAAGATTAGTCAAATGTTTAAGAACCAATATTGATAAACCCTTATATAAACTCAAGTTACATTAAAAATATTGGTTTATAAAGGATCATAGCTGCTGATATAAAGAAATAAGAATTTATGTATCTTTGTGGCACCAAAAGTCAGTTGTTGGTTCAATATGTATTTTAGACATCTCAACAGCTGTGACACATCATCAGGAAAATATTTTTGAATGCCAAATTCTTGTTTACTTTAGATATATGATTTTAATATATATTATTTCACATTGAGAATATTATAGAATAGTTTTTCAATGTACTAACAGACAATAACATTTAACACAAATATTTGAACAGAAAATATAACTTTCAAATATTCAACAATAGGGGGGACAAACTGAAACTTTACCAGCCAGAAACATATAATAAAGGAACCTATAGAGACTGTACTTTAAAAAAAGACAGAAGCATTCTAGGAGATAAACTAAAATATAACATGAATATTAAGCAAATGAAATTAAAGAAAGAAGGAGAAAAACTTGCAGAAAATAATAATATTAATAATATAAAGATTATGATGGTGGTGGTTATTCTGGTAGCATGTAAATTGAGCAGAATGCAATTAGAGATTTTTACATTACTCAGAAGAATAAAATACTTTTATTGCAAAATAATCATTTCAAAGGTGATAACTTAAAAAAGATATATAATTTATATATATATGTTAAAACAATATTGATAAATGAAAAAATAATTTAAAACAACTAGAAATATATTCATATAATGTATTTTTATATAATGGTTTTTATTCTGCATAAATTACCAGCATGTGGATATTTTTATAGTCAGACTGTACTACCGATGAAAATTACATAGAATAAGTAAACTTTTTAAAAGTAATTATTGTACCTGTTTCCTGTCCAGTTTAAAGAAAATATATCTCCATGTTTAAAAAAATTAAATAGGACACAACATTATCTTCAGATAGTTAAATATTTTGCAACTCACATACCTTGATATGTCAGGGAGCTATGAATTCAAGAAGGCAGTAGAATTTAATACAGTTATTCCTTTAATATGGGTATTTGTCATGTTAAATGAAAAAGCAATTTTTCTCTTTGTAGTTTAGTAAGGGACTTTCAGAGTTTCGTTTTGTCAAACAAAGGTTTTCACATATGAGAAAAGTAGACATAGAGATGATATATAGCTCTAATTTGCTTTCTTTTCTTTTTTTTTTTTTTGTACCAGGGATCAAACTAGGGACCTTGTGCTTACAAGGCAGGCAGCAGCACCACTGAGCTAAATCCCTGGCCCTATAGCTCTAATTTCTTACCTAATAAAGATGGGAGCAAGCGACATAATGTCACACTATCTAGGGAAGGAATGAGTATTTGTAGAGGAGATATAATAAGAAAGAAGGATGAAAAGGACAAATATAAACCTCAAATTCTCATCATTGCACAAAAGTCTGTCCATTCAATGTCAAATCAGAGTTGAAGTTCCACTGGAGATACTACAGCCAAAAGAACTATTGATCTTTTCTTATGAATTAAAGCTTAAAATTACTTTGTCTATGGTAGGATAGTGAGATAACAGGCAGCCTGTCCTGATAGTCTAGAATTTATGGGCATAATAGAAAAGTTAGTTTACTATCAGTTGGGCACTTAGGTGGCCTAGGAGGAGGCAGATTTGAGGGAAATACCAGCTGGGAAAAGTCAACAATACTGTAAGTGAAAAAGAGTTAAAATTCATCCTCTACTCTTAGAATAAGAGAAAAAGACCCTGTCTGAGTTAACACATGGTTTAGATAACTGAGAATGAGGTCACAGACTCAATTCCAGAAAATCATTCTGGTTATACTGTGAGAGAGAAATTTAGAAAGATATCACTAGCATTTGACTTCTTTAAAACTATAATTTTGCTACAAGTTTCACCTCACTCCTTTAAATAGTCCCACAATGAATGCAATGAAAACAGAAAGTAGGTCTTGAGTTGGTCCACTGAAATAGAAAGAGTAGCAAATAAGCATGAGTTGGACTCTATAGACAATATTGATTTTGAAAAGAGATAATATGCTATTTTAATGTTTAACCTACGTTTAATGATGTTTTCCTTATTTTTAAAAATTTTTATTGGTATCTCCGAGTTACATAATAATTACATTCCTCTTGGAGAATTAGTTATAATATGGTAATTTAATGATTTGTTTTACTTCTTTTTTTCCCTCATGTATTTCTCTCTCCTGCCCCAGATGCCCAGGTCCCCTTTCCACCTCCACAAATCTACCTCCCTGTTCATTTTTCATTGTTTTCTGTTGGTTTGTTTCTGTGGTGCTAGGGATCAAAGCCAGAGCTGTGCTCATACTGAGCCAGCACTTCACCACTGAGCTGTACCTCCCTACCCTGTAGGAGATAATAGATAGTGATATAAATAATTTATTACTCATACAGAAGTATTATAAATGAAAAAGAGAAAGTATATAATCTCTAAGGTAGGACAATTCTTATAGGCAACTAGTGCACTCTAAATTCTCTTGGATAATAAACATCAAAAGTACATATAACATATACTACATTAGAATTTGTTACTACAGTCCAGCAGCTTTATGAGATTGCATATACAATCTCAAAATATGGAAACTCAGCTCAGCTTTCTTTTAGTTGTACAAATATAACTGATAAACTCTGAAAAAAATATATGATGAATATTTAAATTAAAAGTATTACAGTAAAAGCACACTGGCATTAATGTTTCCCAAAATATTTCCCTTCACTTCAAATAAACTTATATCATCCTTTTTGCTATTATCTGGAGCAGTTCTGGAAGTCCTCATTCACAAGTATCTTTATGAGTTTTGATAAAAAATGCAGATAATGCTGCTTCTGAGTACCATCCAACAGAAAGTCAGGCTCATAAAAACATACAATGCATTTTCATCCACCTCATTCACTGGATCTGGCACTATGAGACTTCTGGCTCTTTTACAAAGTCGAAATGACCATGGAAGGGCAACGTTTTGAAGAGGACAGCAAGGCAGCCACAAAAGCCCAAATAAAGACACTCACAAAAGGGGTTCTAGAACTATTTCAGAAACTGGCAAGAATTATGAGATGAATATTTTTCAAAGCAGGAATAAATATTTTGAAGGGACCATTAATGGACATGTGTCCATATTACTGCAATAATTTTTTAAAACTTTAAACATTCATCATCTTTTTGTATCATAAGTCATAGAAAATTTTGAGGACTATTTTTAACAACTAAATTCTTTAAATTGATCATGCTCAGGTAATGAAAAATGTGATAAATAATTTTTGCATGTCTGAAAAATGCAATGTAATTAAAATGCAGTGTAATTAAAAATTCTCAGAACCAGAAATAAAAAGGGAAAGAAAAAGTATATATTTATTTATGTAGAAGCTTTTGAGATAAAACCTGAAGGTTTAGCCTTTTAGCCTTTTGAAAAGAAGGATTTTACTATTATAACTTTTTCACAAATTATGAAATTAGACAGTAGACAGTTTAATATAAGGCTTTAAAGTGGACATCTTGGCTTAAAATAGTTTTGCATTTTCAAGTGGTTGGAAAGCTATTTCAACTTACCACATCCTACCAATGACAGGGGTAAAACATAATTAATGAGCAGCACATAAAATGAACAGAATGGTCTGCAATTAATATTATGATCTAGAGTTATTTGTTCAGAAGTATCTATTAGGTATTTATTTTTTGTTGTCAGATAGATATGCATATAAACAAATGTCTCACATAAAATGACATATTATAGATTAAAGTTATAAAATCACAGATGTAATAGTAGCCAATTTTCCCCAATGATTGCAGGGTTTCTAGAGAATTTAATGATTGAAGGATTAAAACTTGGCTTTCAAGTATTGAAAATCTGACTGTAGCAGAGCTAGCAATGGAACCCTAGTAGGAAAATTCACCTCTTAACAAACAAAATGGTGGCCTGTTCTACTTACATCAATGGTAACAACAAAATCCAAGTAGAATCACCCATCCCCCATTTCACACCACTGGAAGTGGTAAACTTGATCTGCTCCTAGCAGTAAGTCAGTAAAGCCAGAGAGAAAGCAAGAATCCACATGATAAATCTAAATTGAGCAATGGCCTGTTAAAACAAGATTTAAATAGGGTTAAAAGAATCCTAACACATTACTCAAAATATACAGGGAATAATTGAAAGTCTTTTGTTCTACCAAGATCCAAAAAACCACCACTAATAGCATTTACAAAAGAATCCCCTCAAGGTGTATGTACTTGGCTATAAATGTAACAAAAAATGTACAATATGTACTTGAGGAAAAGTACAAAATTGTAAAGAACAATATCAAAGGACAACCAATTAAATAAATCAGGAGACATTCTATGTTCGTTCATCAGATAATCAATTATTCCCAAATTAATTCACAGATTTCATGCAAACCCAATCAAATCCTTGGAAATTATATTTAAAATATTGAAAAACTGATTTTATGGCTTGCATGGAAAAACAACAGAACCAGAATATCCAACACAAGTTTGAGTAAGAACCCAAAGGGCAGATACTTCTTGACATAAAGAGTTGCTATAAAGCTAATAATGTAATAATAATAAAGACTGTGTATTATTGTTGAAAATAGAGAAATATATACTTGCAACAGAACAACACCGCAATTAACAAACATATTTAATAAATGGATCTTTGGTAGAGGAACAAATAAGTCCAATGAGGTAAAAATAATCTAACTGGTTGATCACTTGTCAAAACAAATAGCACCAAAACAAGGGCAAGAGCAAAAATCTAAATAGCCCTTGCATTCTTACAAAAATAAACTCAACAGAGATCATGGACCTAAATTTAAAATGCAAAGATATAGAACTGTTAGATGATCACATAGGATAAAGTCAAAGTAGCCTAGGGTTTGATTACTTATTTTAGATACAATACAAAAGGCATAAACTATGAAAATAATTACTAGCAAGCCAATTCATTAAAATAAAAATTCTTTGTGAAAGGTAATATTAATGGAAAAAAAAAAACCTCAGGTTGAAAGAAGATATTCTGAAAAGATATATCTAATGAAAAACTGTTATACAAAATACAATGCACAAATTCTTAAAATCCAATAGTCAATAAACATAGTGATCTGGCCCAATTGTTCTGCTGCCTACCTCATACCTGCAAGGGCCTGAGTTCGATCCCTGGTACCAAAAATCAAAACAAAACAAAACAAACAAAAGAAAAAAATGTGATTTTAAAAAATGAACCAGGGCTGCAGGTTTAGTTCAGTGGTTCTGCCACCTGCCTCACAAGCTCAAGGGCCTGAGTTCAATCCCTGGTACAAAAAAAACAAACCAAACCAAAACAAAACACAGCAAAAAATGAGCCAATAGTCATGAATATCTATCTCATCAAAGATATATAGTAAATATGAAAAGATATTTTACATTATATGTAACAAGTGAAATTAACAACCATAAAGTACCACTACAAACATGTTAGAATGTTAAAATGCAGAACACTGACAAAACGAATGCTCTGAGGCCTGCGATACAGTGAGAACTCTCATTCTTTGTTCTTGGGAATGTAGTTTGAAAGGCAGGCTTGTACATTCTTACAAAATTAAACATGTTTGCACACATTTTCAACATAAAAGCCTAGATCCAAATATCTATAGCAGCTTTATTCATAATTTTTTAAATTTGGAAAGAACTAACAGGTCCTACAATACATTCAGACAATGGAGTATTATTCTGTACAGAAAAGAAATGAGTTTAGGACCTCACACTGTCCTGCATCCAGTGGAATAGTGAGGACCGGTCAGCCACTCAGGTGCCACTGCAACATACACCTCCCCCTCCCCCATGCTCTCAGGCCTCCTGATTGTGAAGGTTCTTCGATCCACTCTTCAGAGGCATAGTTGGTCATAAATGTCATTTTACTGAGCTCCAGAAGATAGAAAAGAAGTGAACAACTGCAATAAAGGCACATCAGACCTCCATAGTTGGTAAGTTGGAGGAATCAGCACCTTCCATCAGATCTTTGACTATCTTTAGAGAAAAGGCCAAGGGAACCTGTGGTAAAAATTTGCAGAGTTTAAGACTGCAAGAGGTCAGGGAGCTCAATTTGGGCCGTGCAGCCCGAATTCAGCCTGAATCTCAGGGGTCTGCCATAGGTAGAATAGCTGAGAATAAATGACATAGTTCTTCACATTGCTGTACATATTGTTTATTGTGACAGCAGAGATATACCCTGAAAGAGGCCCTTCAAATTCTATTTTTTCTTTCCTCATTCCATTCTGCGCATTCCTTCTTTTTTTCTGTCTTCTTTTTCCAACTCAGTTCCTTGCTCACCCATATTATTCTTCATCTCCCTTTCTGTTCCTGTTCCTGCCCTAATTTGAATTTCTTATTTTTTGTTTTTCTTTCTTGCTTTTCTTTTTGCTCTCTTTTTTCCTTCACTCAAGGGTCACTACTTTCAAAGGAAAACGAGTCCCTATTACTGTTACATTATTCTGTTCTTGTCCTTATTCTTGCACTCTGTCTTTCCCTCTTGTCTTCAATAGTTTCCTGAAGTTTAGGTGGTTACCCTGTGTCCTCTGGCTTTATTTGAAACCTTCTCCAATTCTTCTACCTATCTATTCCTCTCATCCTAACTCAACCTAAGCTCCCATCCTAAAGGGTAAAGTTGCTATATTGGAGAGTTTATTCATTGTAAACATATTTTGGGCTGCTTCTTGATTTTAATTTAATTCACATGGTTTAAAGGTGACAATTTTATAACTACCTCAAATGGTTAATTTTTAAGCTGTGCTTGATGCTATTGTATTGCTGATTGTATCAATAGTACTAAAGAGTTGTGACTGATTTAAAGAGTTCTCCTTTCTGATATTATGAAAATGAGTGTCTATGAGTCATTAGAGACTCAAAAGCAAAAGCACAACTATATCAAGAAGATCAAAGTAATAACCCAGGAATTAAGCCAAGGACAACCCAACAACAAAAATAAAAATGATAAAACACTTAAGCAAGACACAAAGACAGACTTCCAATTCACCAATGGCAAACTCTAGGGGAAATGAGGTTGATAATTCTGACAATCAACCACCAGGACACCCTGAACTCATAGCACTGGAAGTAACAAAACAGATTAATCAGGCTCTAGAAAAATTCAAAACAGAAATAATTTCCCAGGTAACTATAGAGGTGGTGAGCACAATGAAAGACATGATTGGACACTAGCACAGAAACTGACAAAAATTAGATGAGCTCAGGGCCATGATAGAAGAAATGAAAGCCAACCGTAAAGAAGTGGAAACCATGAATGGTCAGCATAGGAAAGAAATGGAATCCATGAAACGGATTCAAATAAATATCCAGATTAAAAACTCTATTGAAAATGTTTGCAAAATAAATGAATGTGAAGATAGAATTTCAGATAGAGAAGATAGGATTGCAGTCAGTGACCATGTAAAGAGTGGTCTCTTAAAAACAGTAAGGGATCATGAGAAATCAATCCAAAAACTGTTAGATGATGCAAAGAAGGATAACATGAAACTAATAGGAATCCATGAGGTAGCAGGAGAAAATACAAATGACTTAAAAAAGCTGTTCACAGAATTAATGACAGAAAACCTCCCAAACAGAGGTGAAGAATTCAGCATACAGATAAGTGAGGCATATAGGACTACAAGTAATCATGATAAAAAAAAATCTACAACTAGACATATAGTAATCAAGATCCCAGAAACCCAACAGAAGAAAAAAATACTACAAGCAGTAAGAGAAAAGAAACAAATCACATGCAAAGGAAAGCCCATCAGAATCACAGGACACTTTTCAACACAAACACTCAAGTCAAGGAGAGCCTAGAGTGAGGTATTTCAATTCCTAAAAGAAAACAAACTCCAACCTAGACTGATGTATCCTGCAAAATTCTCTTTCCAAATGGATGGGGAAATAGAATACTTGCATGACAAAGAACGCCCAAGAAACTTTGTGAATACCAAACAAGCACTAAAATCAATTCTAAACAATATCCTAGAAAAAATAATGAAGGTCACAACACCATGAGGCCCAAATCAATTAGGCAAGGCAAGAAATTAAAGGGAGAGGGGTAAAGATTAAAAAGAGTTGACAGCAGGACAAAAATAAGTAAGTACATATCAATTATAACCATCAATGTCAATGGCCTCAATTCACCAATCAAGAGAAATAGACTGACAGAACAGATTAAGCAAAATCCAACAATATGTTGTATACAAGAAATATGCCTAGTGCAAAAAAGAAACCCATATACTGAAAGTTAAAAGATGGAAAATAGTTCTTCATGCGACAGGAGCCCAGACAAATGCAGGGGTAGCTACCTTATTCACAGACAAAGTACATTTCAAACCAAAACTGATCAAGAGAGACAAAGAAGGTCACTACATCCTTGTAAAGGGAACAATTGAAGAGGAAGAGATGACAATCATAAATATATATGCACCAAATATTAATGCCCCCAACTATATAAAACAAATATTAAGTGACATGAAAAACCAAATAAACCCTAATACAATTGTAGTAGGGGATTTAAATACCCCACTATCACAAATACATAGCACATCTAGACAAAAAAAAAAAATCAACAAGGAAATACTAGAAGCTAACCAAGCTTTCGAACATATGGATTTAATAGATGTCTATAGAGTGTTCCATCACACAAAATCAGAATATACATTCTTTTTGGCTGCACCTGAGTCATTCTCCAAAATAGACCACGTAAGATCATAGAACAGGTTTAAATAAATTCAAATGAATTGAAGTCAACCCATGTATATTATCAGATCATAGTACAACTAAACTGGAGATCAATCTCATAAGAAACTGTAGCAACTTCACAAACACATGGAAATTAAATAATACTCTCCTGAGCAATCAATGTGTCAGAAGAAATTAGTCAGTTTTTAGAAATAAATGATAATGTCAGTACAACATACAGGAATCTATGGCACACAATGAAAGCAGTTCTAATTGGAAAATTTATAGCAGTGAATGCCCACACTAGGAAAACAGAGTGAGCTCAAATAACCTAATGATGAATCTTAGACTCCTAGAAAAAGAAAAGCAAGAAAAACTCAAAGCTCAGACAAGGGAGGAAATTATAAAGATCAGAGGAGAAATCAATGGAATGGAAACTAAGAAAATAATACAAAAAATCAATGAATCAAAAAGTTGGTTTTTCAAAAGAATAAATAAAATCGATAAATCCTTAGCCAACCTTTTCAAAAAAAGAAAAGAAAATGTTCAGATCCATGGAAGGAAAGTGGTGAAGGTACAACACATGCCGCAGAAATCCAGAGGATCATCAATACCTACTTTGAGAAACTGTACTTTTATAAACTGGAAAACAAAGAAGAAATGGACAAATTTCTAGATACTTATGAATTATCAAAGTTGAATGAAGAAGATAAAACATATTCTAGAAACCCCAATTATAATCAGTGAAATTGAAAATATAATTAAAAGTTTATCAATGAAGAAAAGCCCAGGTCCTGATGGCTTCATGGCTAAATTTTGCAAGACATTTAAAGAAGAATTATTGCCACTACTCTTTAAACTTTTCAATGAAGTTGAAAGGGAAGCAATACTTCCAAATTAATTCCTGGAAGCAAGTGTTACTTTGATTCCCAAACCAGGGAAAGATGCAACTGAAAAAGAGAACTACTGGCCAATCTCCTTAATGAACATAGATGGAAAACCTCCTTAATAAGATATGGGCAAACAGAATACAGAAGATCATCAAGAAGACCATACACCCTGACCAAGTCAGGTTTATTCCAGAGATGCAAGGATGGTTCAACATATCTAAATCAATAATAAAATACATTGTACCAACAAAGTCAAGGACAAAAACCATATGATAATTTCCATACATGCAGAAAAATCATTTGACAAAATTCAACACCTTTGCATAATAAAAACCCTGCAAAAAATGGAATAGATAGTCTCTTTTTTAATTTTATTGAGTTTATTGGTACATTTTAGGGATACAGTACAGTTACATTCATTGTTGGGATCATGTACCTCTACATGGCAAGTCTTGATTCTCATTTTTTCCCCTTACCTCTGCCCTCCCTTCACACCCTCCTCTCCTCCCCATCTACAAACACTTTATTTTCATCTTTTCATTCTCTCACATTTTTTTCTTTTCCCTTTTTACTCTTCCCCTACCCATCACACCTTCCCTACACCTTTAGCTCCTTTCTTCCCAGTTCTAAATGTCAGTAATCTTATTAGAATCTATTGCATTGTTGCAGATTATTCACACCAGGGAAACTATTTGGTATTTACACATGTATGACTTATTTATTTCACTTAGGAGTATATCAATATGCATCCATTTTCCTATGAATGAATCTATTTTCTCATTCTTTATGGCTGAGTAATATTCCATTTTATAGAAAAACCACAATTTCTTTATCCAGTTTTCAACGGATGGGCAAATAGGCTGTTTT
>NW_022900950.1:1000155-1073394 GCF_012274545.1 Fukomys damarensis | reverse complement strand
ATTTTTTCAAATATTTTCTTGCTGCTTTTACTTGTTTGTCTGAGAAATGTCTGTTCATTTCAGATGCCCATTTTTGAATCGGTTCTTTATATTTGGGGGGACTGATTGTTTTGAGTTCTTTATATATCCTTGATAATAGTCCTTTGTGTGAGGAACAGCTGGTAAAAATTTTTTCCCACATTGTAGATTGTCTTAGTTCTGCTGATGGTTTCTTTTGAAGTACAGAAGCTTTTTAGTAAGATGAGATCTCAATTGTTGATTCTATCTGCTAGTTCCCGTGCTACTGAGGATTTGTTCATAAAGTCTTTTCCTATACCAATGGGAATAGATAGTCTTTACCTCAACTTGATAAAGGCAATCTATGGAAAACCAACAGCCAACATCATATTAAGTGCCCAAGAACTGAAAACCTTCATATTAAAATCAGGAACAAGAGAAGGATGGCCACTATCACCACTCCTGTTCAATATAGTTCTAGAAACATTATCCACAGTAATTAGACAAGAGAATGAAATTAAATCAATAAAGCTAGCAAGGGAAGAATTTAAACTTTCACTATTTTCTGATGATATGATACTCTATGAAGAAGACATAAAAAACTTTGCCGAAGACTTCTAGACTTAATTGACACTTTCAGCAGGGTGGCTGCATACAAGGTCAGAACTCAAAAATCAATAGCCTTCTTGTACACAAATAACAGACTCACTGAGAGAGAAATTGGGGAAACAATTCCTTTCACAATAACAGAAAAAAAAAGAAGTATCTAGGAATCAATCTCATGAAAGAAGCAAAAGACATCCACACTGAAATCTACAGCACTCTGAAAAAAAAAAAAAGAGATCGAAGAGTATATAAGAAAATGGAAAGATATCCCCTGCTCCTGGGTAGAAACAATCAACATAATGAAAATGGCCATACTTCCAAAACTGCTATACTGATTCAATGAAATTCTGATTGAAACTCCAACATTATATTTCACAGAAGTAGAGAAAATAATCCAAAAATACATTTGAAGCCAGAACTGACCTAGAATAGCAAAAGCAATTCTAATCAACAGAGACATGGTAGGGGGTATCACGATTCCCAATTTGAAATATACTACAAAGCCACTGTAATAAAACAGCATGATATTGGCAAAGAAGCACAATTGAGAATCAGTGGAGTAGTTTGGAAGACAGAGAAACAGCTCCAGATGTACTCAGCTATGTCATCTTTGACAAAGCAGCCAATCATCCTCACTGGAGAAAAGGTAGCCTCTTTAAAAAATGGTGTTGGAAAAACTGGATTTCAACCTGCCAAAGTTTAAAACTAGACCCTTATCTTTCATCATGCACTAAACTAAAATCTAAGTGGATTACAGATCTGATAATTAAAAAGAGACACTAAATTTGCTGGAGGATAAGTTAGGCAGAACTCTTGAAGACACTGACATAAGAAAAGACTTTATGAATAAATCCTCAGTAGCATGGGAGCTAGGACAAAGAACCAACAACTGAGATCTCATCTTCTTAAAAAAGCTTTTCACTGCAAGAGAAACCACCAACAGAGCTGAGAGACAACCTACAATATGGGAAAAACATTTACCAACTGTTTCTCAGACAAAGGACTCTTATCTAGAATATATAAAGAACTCAAAAAAATTCCAGCTTCCCAAATAGAAAGACCTGATTCAAAAATGGGCACCTGAAATGAACAGACATTTTTCAGACAAAGAAGTAAAAGCATCAAATAAATACTTGAAAAAAGTTCCATATCAATGGTTATTCTAGAGTTGCAGATGAAAATAACACTGAGATTCCACCTCACTCAGAAAGAATGGCTGTTATCATGAAATCAACCAATAACAAATGCTGGAAAGGTTGTGAGGTGAAAGGAACCATTCTCCATTGCTGGTGGGAGTGCAGACTGGTGCAACCAGTATGGAAATCAGTATGAAGATACCTCAAAGAATTAGAATTAGAGGTTCCATTTGACCCAGCCATCTCTCTGCGGTATATCTTTCCAAAAGAATCATATCACAGTTATATATGCATACCCATGTTTATAGCAGCACAGTTTGTAATAGCTAAAACTTGGAAGCAAGTCAATTGCCCATCAATTGGAGACAGGATAAAGATAATGCAGTTTTTCTATAAAATGGAATAATACTCAGCCATAAAGAAAGAGATACAGGAGTTATTCATAGGAAAATGGATGCATATTGAGGCCATACTTTTGCTTGTTGTTGTTGATTTTTTTGTTTGTTTTGTTTTTTAGTTTATTGGTACATTTTAGGTATACAGTACAGTTACATTCATTATTGGGATCTTGTACCTTTACATGACAGGTCTTGGTTCTCATTTTTTCCCCTTGTCCCTGCCCTCCCTTCCCCCCTCCTCCCCTCCCCATTTACAACACTTTATTTCCATTTTTCCTTTTCTCATATTTTTTTTCTTTTCCCTTATTCCCTTTCCCCTACTATTTCCATTTTCCCTACCCCTCTATAATAGTACATAAAATCTTAATTGTATCCATATATGCTTATATCCATATCTATAAATAATTAAAAGGGAATTTTATTTATAAGCTTATGACTTTTCTAGAGGAAAATATAACAAAGAATACCATTAGAAAAAAAGTTTGGTAGAAAGAAAATCGTTCTTGTAATCGGAAATGTAAAATTTGAGTTCCTATTTCCACTTCGAGTACTGACTACCCCTTCTTCACAGCTGGAAAAAAAAAATCAGGTGTCCTGGTTTCTCTTTAATGTAAACTGAATTTTATTCTAAGACAATGGTCCCAAGATGCAAACTAGGTCACAATGCACCCTGGAAATTCAACTATTCATCTATAGCTTCTTTACTTTTCCAGTCTCTGAGAACTTACTTTCACACCTTTTCCCTTCATAAACTTTACTTATCCATCTACACCACTCCTTGTTCCCAGTCACAGATACCTAACTGCGAAAATGTGAGGGAGCCATGACAAGAAACCTGTTCCATCTTCTGTCCCAGAAATCTCCAAGCTTCTTGTTTGTTATTTAAGGAATGGCAGCGTCAAAGCAGGTAGAAGATAGAATTTATTAAAAATTAATACGGAAACTTATCCAAAACAATTTATAAATGTATAATAGACATTGTGATATAGAAAGGAAATATTTAAATCAGCCCAGACTTTATTTAGCCCAAAGTGCCTATCTTGCCTTCATCAAAGTCATAAGAAACTTTCATATTCCCCAATTTAATGGGTTACTCTTTAGTCTTTGCCTTACACTGTTAGCAACTCTCTCTCTATTTTATTATTTATTTTTACTTCTTTTAAATTTTTTTAAATTAAATAATTTTATTTGTACATTTTAGATATACATAATGATAACATTTGTCATATGGAATTTATATCTGTACCTGATATATCTTGAGTCTGTTTTTCCCAGTACCCTCCTTTCCCTTCAATCCCTCTTCCACTCCTTATTTACAAAAGCTTTGTTTCCATTTTTTCCATTTCTCTTTCTATCCTTCCTTCTTTTCCATCCCCCCCTCTAATTATACTTCCCATTTAAATATTTCCTTTCTATTTCACAATGTCTATTATACATTTTGGTCTTTATTTACAATTTTCATTTCTCACAGAAGGGAAACCATGCAATATTTGAACACATGTGTTGAATTTATTTCACTTAAGAGTATGGTCTCAAGGTGCATCCATGTACCTAGAAATGTCTCACGTTTATCCTTCTTTGTGGCAGAGCAGTACTCCACTGTATACAAAAAAAAACATATCTTCTTTATCCATTCATTGATTGATGGGCATTTGGGCCATTTCCAAGATTTAGCCATTACAAACTGTGCTGCAATAAACATGGGTATGCATATATTGCTGTGCTATGGTACTTTTAATTCTGTCAGGAAGATACCACAAGAGGGGAGTAGGTGGGTCAAATGGAACCTCTTTTAGATCTTTGAGGAATATCCCACACTTATTTCCTCAGTGGTTGCACCTGTCCACAAGCTCACCAACAGTGGAGAAGGTTTGTTTCCCCCCCACAATCCCTCCAGCATTTGTTATTGATTGATTTCTTTATAATAGCCATTCTTTCTGGGGAAAGATGCATTCTCAGTGTTATTTTTTGTTTTGATTTTTTTTATTGACATTTCTTGAATAACCAGTGATGTTGAACACTTTTTCATATATTTATTTGCCATTTCTGCTTCTTCATCTGAGAAAGGTCTCTTCATTTTGGATGACCATTTATGGATTGGTCTTTAAATTTGGAGGGTATATATTTTTTAGTTCTTTTTATATTCTGCATATTAGTCTGTTTGCGGAATAGCTGAAAATACTTTTTCTCACTCTGTAAATTTCCTCTTCACTCTGTTGGTGGTTTCTTTGGCTATTCAAAAGCTTTGCAACAAGATGAAATACAAGTGGTTGATTCTTTATAATATTTACAGTGTGAATAGGACTTTGTTCCTAAAGTATTTGACTACTTATATGTCTTTGATAGTTTTACCTATTCTATCTTCCAGTGGATTTACTGTTTCTGTCCTTTTTTATTTCAGTTTATAGCATGGTGAGAGATATTTGTCTAGTTTTGATCTTTGGCATGTGGAAAGCCAGTTTTTCAAGCTTCATTTACTAAAGAGGCTATCTTTTGAGGCCATACTGTTAAGTGAAATAAGTAAGACACACATGTGTAAATACTGAATAGTTTCTCTGGTGCAAAAAACTAAAAGTGTAAATAAGATCCAAATGGTTTAATTGACAATGTGAAATAGGAGGAAAAGGGCTAAAGGTGTAGGGGAAGTGGGAAGGGTAGGGGAAAGGAAATACAGGAAAAGAAAAAATATGAGAAAAGCAAAAAAAAAATCGAAAGGTAGTTTTTGTACATATGGAAGGGTGGAGGGGGTGAAGGGAGGTTAGGGGTAGGGGGAAAAATGAGAACTAAGTCCTGGCATGTAAAGGTACAAGATCTTAGTAATGAATGTAACTGTACTGTATACCTAAAAATGTGCCCATAAACTCAATGAGAAAAAAGAAAAACTGAGTTTATAAAACCATTAAGAAATGTGGAGGAAATTTAAATGTACATTTCTCAATGAAAAAAGAGAAATTAAGAGGATTACAATACTGCCTGATTCTCATCACAGACTAGCCCATAGAGGGGTAAAACTAAAAATTATGGAAAGATAATAATTGCTAGGTGTGAAGTGGAAGACTGTTGAGTAGAAAGTATAGGACCAATAAACTCAATGAGAAAAAAAGGAAAGTATAGGAAATTTCAGTGTAATAGAAATATTTTGCATGGACTGCTTTTTCTCATATAGCATGTACACATTTTCATATATCTATAAATATTTACATTGTGGGGGTTTTATAAATGGCATTGCATGTTTTATTGGTTTAAAATTTTATTTTCATTCATAGTATAAAATAAAACTTTTGCCTTTTCTATATCTTAGTATCTGCAGCTGTAGTATAATTGCTTATTAGTTACAGGAGTATTTTTCTTATTCTTCTAGATTTTTTGACATAAACATATCATCTGTATGTCAAGATGTTTTCATTTTTTCCCTTTTCAAATAATGTGTTTTTAAATTTAATTTTCTTAGCTTAGTATATTAGCTCAAGCTTTCAGTGAAACCAAAATGTTGTTCCTGATCTTAATGGAAAAGCTTCCTGCTTCTCATTATTAAATATGTTGTTAATTATAGGGTGTTAAGAATTAGATGTTCATCATCAAGTTGTAAAGATTCACCTCTGTTCATAGTCTGTCAGAGTTCTTATCTTGAATGACTAATTTTGTCAGTTGCTTTTCTTCACCTATTCATATGGTTGTTTGAATTAAAATTTTTAAACCTGTGAGTGTCATGAGTAATGTAATTTGATTTTTCAATTATGCTACCAGTTTTTTAAATGTGGAATAAATACCTCTTAGTCATGGTTCATATTTTTAATATATTACTGAGTTCTACTTGATAATGTTTTCTGGAGAATTTTTGCTTCTATGTTCACAGACAAAAAGAATAGTTAATAGAATCTCTATAAACAAGTATTTACTTATAAAAGGAGTACTGGCACTTTTAAAGGAAGAATCGAAGAATGGACAAAAATGTGGTAAAATAGTAGACTGTCTTTCTCCTTGTGAGTTTTAAAAATTATGTTGGGTGATTAAGGTAAAAACTGTATTTTTTATGTTGTTCAATATATGTAGGGGGAAATTGAGACAGATGTATGTAACACAGGAAGAGTACATTATAAAATAATAAGTAATCTTACCCCATGTGGTATCTCAATAAGTTTTCCTTTCCCAAACTTCCTTGGGGGGCAATTCAATTGTGTCTAGGAAGACTGTTTCATGGATGGCATCCTCTTCTGTAGAGTTGTGTTTGGTATCCTGACTCGTGTTCACATTGGAATTCACAAAAACGGATGAGCCAATGTCTCTTATATAGAAGCCCTGATATTTCAATTAAGATTGAAAAACTATTTGGTAAACCAGGGGTTGTTTTATTGCTGAGACAAAGATATCTAAATCTTTTTGGATTCTGCTGGCAATTTATTTCTCCTTTGAAAGTTTAAATCCAGTTATGTCATTGTTATGTACCACTCATCAGATCACCTTAAGTGGGATTTCCTACAACATAATCTATAGAATATATCCAAAATGCAATATAATTTGCACCTTTATTATTACTTCCCGGGGACCCCTTCATTATAGAGGCTCTAGTACATTTCTCTCATTCCTTTTGCTTTTTTTGCACCCATGAGGCATATATTGTGATGGCTTGTGGATTTCTGTGCAAGAAACTGCTCTCTTTGGGATGTTTGAACATATTCATTATGCCATTGGTGAGGCAATTACTGGCTAAACACTGGGCGCTTTTGGGAAAAAAGGCTCTGACAAGCTCCAAATTTGTAACACAGTGTAGCTCTCCATTCACCATGCCTTGGGTTATGAGTGGTGCACTCTTCAAGCTTGGAGCATCCACCAGTGCCTATTTGATAAAGAAAAGAATGGCACTTACAGAGTCAACCCTGAGCTCTACGGTGTGTTCTCTCAGTGCGAAAGGGTGACCTCTATTTTCTTCTGAGTTGTAGGCATTATTGAAAGTGACTAGCATTGATTTCCTTTCACAATCGAGGGCTTATGAATAAGGGTTTCCATATGAACTTCACTTTACATCAGCCCCTTACCTTTCTTAATAGCCTCAGACTACAATTATATATTACAATTGTTCAATGAAACAAATTTAAAGGTATGCAAATAAAACATGGTATATTTCAGTCTCTTCCACATGTAAGAGAAAAATATAGTGAGAGACAGGTCCATTTTTGATGTTTGGTGACAATTTCTAAGCCTCATCCCTATAGATTGCCCTTCTGCCTAAATATAGATGAGTCATTTAGCAAACGCAAATTAACAGTGAGTGCTCTCTACACACCTATTGCAACAACCAAAATAAATAATAGTGGCAACATCAAATGCTAGTGACATTGTGTAAGTAGATCATTTGTACATTGTTGATAGAAGGTAAGATAGTGCAGCCCTTTGTGAAAACAATGTCTCACAAAATTGACCAGGTGATTATTACCAGGCAATTTTGAATTTTACTCTGGAAACATGTTCACTCAAAAACTTGGGCACCTTTATTCGCAATAGCCAAAGTGTGGAAATATTCCATTCTCAGCAAAAACAATGAATTATACCAATGCTCACTTGTGGTGCTGGTATTTTGATATTTTTGTTGTGCAGGTCATTGTTATTAGCATTAGATGGTTGGAAGGGTGTACTTCCCTCGAGGGCTCTTCCTTCCTCTCTCTGTTTCCTGTTTGCCTTGAAGTGAGCAGCTTTCCTCAGCATTAGACTGTTCTACCATGTTCTTCCTGCCTTGGAACCAGCCTACCATGGACTGAAAACATAGCCAAAATAGATCTCTCCTCCTTTAAGCTGCAAGTGTTGGGTATTTTGTCCCAATAATGAGAAAGTGACCAAGATAAAATAATTGTGTGTGTGTGTGTGGTATATAAATGTGAGGCTTTTCATTTATTTTAAGCACACATATTATTAATTTAAATGTTAAGAAAATATAGTGGTTTGAATATGTTTTAACAGAAAAATAAATTCAAGAGAAATTAAATTGGTATATAGTTTTTAAATTGAGCAATATGTTCTATATATTTTGTACAAATATTAGAATAAATTAGAAGCTGTCATTGTAGTTTATATGTCAATCTTCTCTAAAAATAGGTTTGATCATTTTAAAGGGATATTTATAGGATGAGCACTTTCCATAAAAAGGGAGAATTCAAACTTAAACATTTATCTGAGAATAAAAATTATTTATACAATAAAAGACAAATCAATTTTGACAAAGGTGGAAAAATACCCATTTTCAAGAGATTTGAGTTTTAAAAATCACTAAATAATATGACTCCCTTTTTATGAAATAACAAAAAGATAGTAAACTATGCTGCTTTTAATTTTTAGTAATTTCAACAGAATCTTTGAATTAGAAAAAATTGCTCATTTTAATTTTAAGGGTGTGTTAATACACTGAAACGTGTGATTTCTGAAAAAAAAATCTCAATGAGACAGATCACAAGTTTTTCTTGCAAGTTTTCAGAGAATGTTAGAATAAGCCAAAATAGGCATGCAAAAAGTTTGTTTTCTGAATGGAGATTGTTATTTCCTCAGTTCTTACCTTTAATATAGGTCAGCAAAAATTTAGTTATATTATGTATTTATTGTTATACATAGCATCTATATTGAATACCTACTGTTTAACTGCCTTCTTTGATGGGCTATATTGGTGAGAAAAACTGACAAAGTCCTAAACTCATAGATTGAACGTCTCAGAGCAAGGAGACAAACAATACATGAGATAATATGGTATTTTGTATGACAAAAGTTTATACATTTCCTGGACAAAATAATTAAAGGAAATTGAATGGTGAAAAGGTTTATATTTTAAGTAAATGCTGAGAGAAGAGCTTATCTAGAAGGTGCTATTTGAGTATATCACTGTATTCCTTAAAGATAAGTGTTGAGTTTTCAAAAAGTATAATACCTGATTTGCAAAGTAAACTGACAGGAAATAGAGGGCTTCAAGTAGGTCTGCTATGTATTGGGAACTGTCACAGAGCCATCAGGGACAGACCCGTGGCAGTCAAGATCAAGTGTCAACTGGAAGACCTTGAAGACTGTGAATGTCGCCCAGGCACAAAGCTAAGCTCCAAAGGTTAGAAAGCACAGATATTGTGAGTCCAGAGAGAGATGATGCGCTCCAAGGCTAATGATTTTGTGGCAGTAGGAAACGAGCAATGGGGGTGCAATATCCAAGTGCAAAGTCTGAAATCATCAGCAAAATTTCCAAATAAAGTGGCAAAGAGTAGACAGAAAATATAAAAAAATAAAAATAATAATTTAAGTGTCAGAGATTCAACCCAAATTGTGAGTGAGTGGCAAAAGGTCAAATCAAAAGAAATAGGCGTGTATGTCACCACACTGTAACAGGGAGGAAAGTCAGTTAGGTCCACAGAAATGCTCAATAAGAATTTGACAAAGACTGGAAAACTGGCTGCCCTGTGTGTGTGTGTGTGTGTGTGTGTGTGTGTGTGTGTGTGCCTTTCTTTCTGTGTCTGTTTGAGTCTGTGTAGATGGTGGAGTGAAGAGAAGTATAAGGTCTAAGACCCATGAGATGACTGGGGATGCATAGACACTGTTTTTAAAAGTGAAATTGTTTTGATATCATGAGTCAGGAAATAGGAGTACCTGCTATATTTGATTATTGCTTTTGATTTATAAATCTTATTTTATGTATGTCTGACTTTTATGTGTTTTTAAAAATAATTTAAGTCTGTTTTTAAAAATGTGGAATAAGCTGCCCGGCTAGCTCAGTCGGTAGAGCATGAGACTCTTAAAAATGTGGAATATATATATATATAGATATATAGATATTTATATATGGATATATATATTTATTTATAAATATATATTTATAGAGAGAGAGACAGAGAGACATACAGGAGGGAGATTTTCATTTTCATAAACATTTTTTCTTGGTACTGGAGATGGAACCCAGGCCACTCACACTGAGACACAACCCCAGTTCCCTTCCCTTTTATTTTCAGACAGGGTCTCTATAAGTTATTAAGTTGCCCAGGCAGGCTCCAACATGTGATCTTCCTACCTCACCCTCCTCAGACTCCCAGAGTGACTGGTTTATGCCTAAAATTAATTTACTGCTATGATGTTCAAATCTTGTCTTTTACAGAAATACTATGTGAAATCCTAGTCAGGCTATATAAATAGATGTTATATAAGAGAGAATCTAGCTGTAACATACATTTGGGAAAAGTTGTCTTAAACAATTTGGTGTTGGGTTTAACTGTATGAAATGTATCAAATATGTATAAATATAAATATAAATGGGTATTTTAATGTGTAATCTCATCTTAAAATAAACTTTGTTTCAGGCAGTTGTAAGTTCATAGCAAATTAAGCAGACAAGACAAAGAATTCCCATGTACCCCAGAAAATACATGTACACAATCTTTTCCACTATCAAGAACATACCAGAGGGCTAGATGTTTTACATTGTGCCTATATTGTCACATCAAAGTCAATAGTTTATATTAAGGTTCATACTTGATGTTGTATAATCATGGACTTTGAGAAATATGATGTATTCACCATTAAACAAACTAATTGTATTTACTCCCCCTCCACTGTTTTAGACCTCAAAACTCCTCACCCCTAGAAATTGCTGATCTAATGTCTAAATTATTTTGTCTTTTCATAATTCCATACAGTTGCAGTCACACCCTAAATAGACTTTTCAGATTAGGATTTTCCTACTCAGTAATATGTAAGTATCTCCCATGTCTTTTCTGGGGTTCATGTCACACTGAAGAATATTTCATTGTCTCCATATACCAGTTTGTTCATTCAGATGTGGAAGCTTATCTAGATTACTTCCAGATTATGGCAAGTATAAATAAAGATGTCATAAATAAATACTCCTGTGCAGTTGTTTTTCACATAGACAAAAGTTTTCAACTCTCTTGAGATACCACAAAATAAAATTGCTGATTCATGTGATATAAGTAAAAGGGGTGATCCACAAATACAGCTAATGTTTACATTTGAACATTTTTATTATGATAGAAGACACACTGCCACAAATCCCCAACAAAATATTATCCCTCACTTCAAACACACTTCTCTCATTGACTCAATACTTTCTGAAGCAGTTCCAGAAGTCCTCATTTATGAGTGTCTTTACTAAGTATGATAAAAAAAATAGAATGAATGCAGCTGCTATGTGCCATCCAATGGAAAGACAGGCTTTTAAAAATATTAATGTGTCCTCATACAACTTATGCACCAGATGTAACACTGTCAGGTCTGCCTCTTCCCCAATGTCAAATTACCATGAAAAGTAAACATTTGAATCAATTAAAAACAATAAGGCAGCCACGACAGCATAAATAAAGACATTCATGAAAGACCTCCAGAACTGCTTCAGAAAATATCAATAATGATGGGATAACTATATCTGAAGTGAAGGAGAAATATTCTGAGAGGAATTCATGTCAAAGCGTCTTTTATTGCAATTATTATTCTAAACACATATTGTTTTGCTTTTCTTCAGCAATTGACATGATAAAGTGATTGTTTTGCGTGTGCTGTGATAGATTACATTATTTGATTTTCAGTTACTGAACTAACATTCCACACTGCAGACAAATCCCATTTGTTATTAATATACAAACAGTATTTCCATATTTTGGGATTCTAGTTAGAGTTCAACTCCACGTTGATGATTTTTGCATTGTGTTCTTGAGACATATTAGTTTGCTAATTATTCTCTCTCAATGTCTCTGTTTGTCTTATGATGGGCTTGTAGAATGAATTAGAAATATTTTCTTTATTTCTGACTTCTAAAACAGATTGTAGAAAATTGGTAGAATTTTCTTCTTAAAAGAAAATTAAGAGTATTCATCAGTAAATGTTAGACCTGCTGACTCTTTCAACATGATTGTTGATTCAATAATTTTAGTAGTATAAGTGTATTCTTATTTTGTATTTTTCCTATGTTTGTTTCCACAATCTTTTTTACTGGAATTGGACCAATTTGTGTAATTATCAAATTTGTGGTCATAAACAGGTTTGTGATATTCTTTGTTTTTTGTTTTTTTTATCCATTGGCTCAATAGTGATGTGCTTTATTCATTTTTCATAGTAGTAACTTGTTCTTTCTTTTGCTCCATTGAATTTTGATATGGTTCTATCAACTTTATTGACTTTACAAAGGATGAGTTGTTGGTTTTATACATTTTCTCTACTGCTTTCTTCTTAACTGAATTGATTTTTTATTTATTTTTATTACTTCCTTTGTTCTGTGTAATTTGGATTTGATTTGATTTTCTTGTTTTAGTGTCCTAATTAATAGATTTAGACTGTTGACTTCTTGATCTTTCTACTTTTCTAATGTATGCAAACAATGCTATACATTTCCTCCTGAGTACCTGTTTTTGATGCATCCTTTCATTTTTATATTTGGGATTTTATCATTAAATTTAATTATTTTATTTTTGTTCTATTATCATTAATGTTTATTGACTCTGATCACTACAATAATACCTAATAAAAACAGAGAGGTAATTTAGGTATAACCTGTTGGAATAATTCATATTATATGTACCTTTCCAACAATTTGATGAGATGGATAAAGAGAAATTCAGAACTAGAAAATTGAGGTAAGTAAAAATAATGCAAAAAATATTACTCTGGCTTTGGGGGGATTAATTTCCAAATTTTAGTAAAATACAGAAAATGCAGTTGTAGTTTCTAGAGAAGAAGTGGAAGACAATTATATTTGAAGAAATAACTACTAAAATATTTCCAAATTTTGTAAAACCAAACAAATTTGAGAAGCTCAACACGCCACAAAGTGGCTTATCCTTGTCCCTGACATGCGCACACACACACACACACACACACACACACACACACACAGGATACATTGTAATCATCTGGTGTCTGTCAGAAACACTTTAAAGGGAAATAAAAAAGGATCATTTTGTGGTATCCATTCTTTTTTTGACCAGAATTTATTCTGCCCATCCATGCAGTTCCATGCAAAGTCCACTTTTAGCAAATAGCCTTGCTAACTGAATTCAGTAAGAAACTCTCACCTTTAATATGTGATCATGCTCAATATCTAAATAGGATTATCACCCTCTATCATTGCCCTGATGATGTTTGATATTCCTGGCCTGTTGTCAGAGAAAACCCTATTAGGTTGTTTTAGCCAAAACATCGCTCACTTCTACTTTAATAATATTCAATCCACTGAACTTCACTGCATTCTTTTTTTGTAACTTTTCACTTGCCTATGTTACATTTGGATGTGAGCCTCTCTCTCCCCCACTACAAAATTCCAGTACTGTATCATGATCCCTGTACCTATTGTGATGAACCTGACTAAAACTTTCCTTGATGTACTGTAACAATCACTAAATATTTTTTTTTTTGTACCCGGAATTGAACTCGGATGCAGGCGCGGTGCCACTAAGTAAGTACACAGCCTCATTGAATAATTTTTTAACAGTGATATTCTTCCATGACCTCACATGTAGTTGACCAAAATGAAATTTTCTGAAACTTTTTTTTGAAAGAATGAAAGTCAGAAATCAATAGAATTACATAGTTAAAATACTGTACAGGTACAAATTCCTAATGACGAATGAGGTCATAAAGTATAACTAAAGTGTACCAATAAACTTAATAAATGAATAAATAAACTTTGAAGAGAAAAATAGAAATAATCAAAATCAAAGAATGAAGATGCTGGGCGTGGTGACACACGCTTATAATCTCAGCACTTGGGAGGCTGAGGCAGGAGGATCGCTGTGAGTTTGAGACCAGCCTAGGCTACACAGTGAGTTCCGGAGCAGTCTGAACTACATAGTGAGACCCTGTCTCAACTCCCCCAAAATAAGAATGAAGAGTATCACAGATTTTAAGTATGTTGAATTAGATTATGCTTATGCTTTCAAATGTATATGTCAGAATAATTTTCACGATTAAAAGTAGTGTAATAATTAGTTTAAAAATCAGAAGCAAGCAAGAGATATATCACTATTATGACAACAGTGTTTAGATATTATATCAAACACATTAGGAAAGAGAAAGAAATTAGAGATACAACAATTATAAATAGAGCAATTATTTTCTGAAAATGATAATTTACCTAGAAAAAACATAATAATCACTAAGATACTTAGCTATAATATCCTCTAAATGCAACAGTTTTTATATAAGATCTACTACTTCTGTACTGCCAATATTCCTGGGAATAAAATAAAAAAAATAGCTAAGAATAGGGAGAAATTAGAATCAGAAGGCACTTCAAAACTTCTTCAAAGCTTTTAGTAAAGCAAAATAATTAAACCAATGTGATACTGGTACATGAATTAAATACAGACTAAGTAGTGTCACAGAATGGTATAATTATCTGTGTATCTGTGTCTCTTGGTGTCTATGTATTGAGTAGTAAATGTGAGAGTCAATCACCTGTAGTAGCAGAAAGGATTCAGTCCTTCAGCTTACCATAAATTCAGAAGCTATTTGGAGAACCCAAAGTCATAGGGGTTTGATGCTATGGAGGAGCTTATTCAAATTAAATAAAAATTTTTAAAAAACCTAGAATCTCCCTTCTTTCACACTTGTGAGGAAAATTTGATCATGGGATGATTTAAATATATACATAGATATAATCGATGCCTCTGTGACTTTGTCCACTTTCAAAGACTAGAATGATCAACTCTCCACTTCGGGAACTAGAGAGAGTAATATCAAGAATCTAAACATTTTCTTAAGGCACTCTGTTCCTATCAAATGCTTCCTTCCCTAGATTCATTGCAAGAGTTCTGAGAGCCAGTTCTATAGAGAAGCTGAGGTCATAAACTCATCAGTGTTTTCCTATCACTACCAGCAGACAGAATATGAGAACAAAATTTATGTTAGGAGCATTCAGTATAACCCAGTGTTTCTTCAAAACCCAATTTTCTTATTACTTGTTTGAGAAGCCTTAACTGAATAGATTTTTCTGGGGATAATATTAAGAGTGGGGTCAGTACTGGACAACACTTACCTTTTTTGTCCGAGGAAGGCCCTCCTCACAGGTACTGAACTGATAGTATTGCTACTAGTTCACTTCTCCCCAACTCCTCCTCCTGTTTATTGAGGAAGAAGAGAAGTGAGGAAGGAAAGAAATAACAAAAGGTAGGAATTAGAATTCACTCTTTTTGATAAAAAGGCCTCCCAGATTTTCTGGAAAGTTCTCTGTCCAAATCTTTAGAGTGGGAACAAAGTTCAGGAAGTGTCTGAGTCAGTCCTGAGGAAGACAATCTAGGACCACTACCCATCATGCTTACCTTCAATTCCTCTGGTGGAGTCTAAGGAGTTTTCCTTCAGGCTTTTCTCTATCTCTCTTCACATCTGTTCTGGTACCTATGAACGATGACAGGTGGCCTTAAGGTTTCTAACAAAATCTCTTCCTGGAGCCCACAGTCCCCGCTTCACTCTGAGTCCTTTTTACAGAGTCTTTGCTCATGCAAACTGCAAATGTGTACATCTGATCTTGGGATTTCAACCTCCTTTCATGCTCATATTTTCATATTTATTAGAAGTAGACTACTGTATTCAGCATATTTCTTACACAGCAATCTTTGAGCCAGAGATCCATGTCTACCTCATGAGATTTCTGCAGTATTGCAATCTGGCTCTTATTACATTCCTTCGGGCTTTCTCAGATGAGTTCCCAGTATTTCCTAATTTCTACCATGTGCTCCCTCCAGGGCACCTTTGGAGCTCCTCGCTTAAAGTATAAATCCTGGTAGAACTTGTGGTATCTATTTACAGGTGGCTTCTTGGGTTTCCACGGAGTTTCATCTCAGAAAAATCATATTTTTTCTTGCATTGATCTCAGTTTTACAACAGTTCCTGAGACCTCTTTTGAATGTCAATTCCTTACCTCTTGGGGACAACATATTTCTTGGTGTTCTAAACAAAACTAGGGAAGTCTTCACTGAGTTGAGCAGTTTTCCCTAAATCTTCTGTTTCTCTTGGAAATCTTGAACACATTTCAGCGTCATCTGCTCTGAGAGTCCCTTGACAGGACTTTGGTCAGCTCCCAGCTTCTTGGCTCAGGCTGCATTTTAATATACTGGAAAGTAAGTAGTCAAGGGCTACTTGGAGAAGTCCTGATATATTTTTTTTCTCACCCTTTTAGAAATTGGTAACCTGTTCCTAGGATTTTTAGACTAATCTTTTTAAAGTGCGAAACTTCAAACTGTGAGAAATCTTTAATCATTTAATTTTGCAAACTGTCCCCAGAAAAATCTTTAAAAGCTACTTCTTTCCCAGCATAGATGTGACTGTCATTTTGAAACTTTGGCTATCTTCATATGGGAGGTTATTCTGCATGCATCCCAGTAACTTCAGGATGTTCACTTTAGTCCAATAGTGATGACCATGATGATAACATCATTTTTAGTTTTGTGGGTCACCTATAAAGTTCTGGTTCTGCAGACACCTTAGAAGGACCTCAAACGTCTTCACTGCCAAACAAAAATCAGTAGTCAAGGTTTTCTTCAAGCCTTGTAATATGTGTGATTCTGTATTTCTGAAGATGCTTTAGTTGGTCTAATCAGTGGTTGCAGCAAAATCATCCAAAATGTTCCAGTTGGCTCAGGGGCTCTGTATTCTTTGGCTTCTCTAGACGGCAGCCATAACTTTCTAATGTCTTAGTTCAGCCAAGTCTAAGTGACTCTAAGTAGTTTTATTCATACTTTTTTAAAAAATATGTAATTGGAATTCTATTTTTGTCCATGAAAGAATATTTAATATATAACTAGCCTTCACATAATAAAAAGAAAGCTGAACACAATATATAAGAATACTGTTTTCGGAGACTGAGACAAGAAATATTGCAAGAATAAGTTTCTTATGAAAAGGGAAATAACAAGATGCACTCTATAATTTCCCCATAGTAGCACTTGGGAGCAACTATCTGACCTATTTCACAGGTAGTGGAATAAGAAGTATAGCACAATGACTTTATTTGGGAAACACATACATTTTTTTTCAGTATGGAGGCACTCAGAATTTGCAGGGGGAAAGAGTAAAGAGATCTCTTTGGACTTTAAAATTGTCCCTAGGCAGATTATTTTATTTTTGGTGAATCAACTGAACAAGAGGGCTTTTTTCCATGGGAATAAATGAGTGAAGAGATAAGGGTTTGGCAAGTTTATCTCCAGAAACATGCACATGGTGCCCTTGAGTTTTTGGCTAAATATTGCTTTTCATAGGCAATAAGGTTAAACTTTGTAAAGTCAAGCAAAGAAAAATTCCTATGAAACTACATCAAGTTTTCAGGCTTATACATCAAGAAGCTTAAATTCTCCTCATTCTGAATAGAAAACCTGTGAGAAATATTCAGACTATCCAGAAATTTCATGCCTTCTAAGAAGTTTGAGCTATGAATAATCAAGCACCTCTAGGCAGATCACAGACAAGTTTATCAATAAGCCCTCCAGTACTTAGAATTCTTCACAAGTAAGTTAGCTGATGACAAACCAAAAAAGAAAACAAAAATTTGCAATGAAACAATCATAATACCTAATTGTCATGTAAAAGAACAGCAAACATGCCATAAAACAAGAAATAAAATTAGATAAGGCAAATAGACCTGGAATTATAGAAATGGAAATAGCAATTTTTTTAACTTCTGAAGTTTTGATCACTTGCATTATAATATGTTATTTATATTTTTAGGACACAAAGGGATGCTTGAACATGTATTGTGGAAAGATTACATCAAACTACATGTTCATCAATGAGCATACCTACCTCTTCTTTGTACTATCTTAGCAATTTTTAAGTATACAGTCTATTATTAACTCAGTAACCAAAGTCTACAATAGATAGTCCAGAACCAATGCCTCTGGTCTAATTTATACCCATTTTTCAGCCCACAAGAACTCTTAAGCTTCTCAAAGAAAATATGAACATAATACAAATTCACTGGATGAGATTAACAGCACATTTGATGTGGCAGAAAAAAAAAGATTAGTAACATAACAAGAGAATCTATTTAAAGTAATTTTAGATTTACATATAGTGATATAATCCAGATTAAAGGTTTTTTGTTTGGTTTTGTTTTATTTTCAGTACTGGGGATCCAACTCAGGACCTTGCACTTGTGAGGCAGGCACAATACCACTCAGTTAAATCCCTCTACCCTAGGTTAAATAAAGTATTCTAAAAGAAAGCAACAGAAGAAATTTAAGAAGTGTATTTCCACTGATTTCTGACATTATTAGCAGCATTATGCTTAGTAACAAATAGAATATTTTTCTCATATTTTTTGTATGTTGTTGCTATTAATATGCAAATAGTTTTCAAAAATAAGTAATAGATGAAGCTAATTTAAACTTGTGTGGTTTAAAAGATTTCCAAATTTGAATCTCAACTATAGAGTATTTTAAATAATTTTTGAATAATGCAAATTAAATGGTGTACATTTCTATCTATGGTAAAGCAGAAGAAAATGTAATATTTTTAAGAGAAATGTATCTTTTGCATCCAAAGTCACCTCCCAAAGAAAAATTTTCCTGAACTCCCAAGTTTCAAGAACTAATAATGTAGTTTGGGCCTGGCAAGTAATGAACATTTCTTTATTAATAATTATGTATATTCATCCATTTCCTTCTCAAAATACATTGTTACATAGAAATAATCTACTTCTTTACACTAAAAATATGACAATCTGTAACAATTAAAGGTCAATACATTAAAATTAATTTCAAAACAGTTGAAATTAACAGCAAATACTATATTTTCTAAATTGGAGGTTAGCAATACATAAGTTTCAGTAAGGCTTGATTTCATACTAATCATCAATCTCATGGCACATTATCATAAAGTATAACATAACTTTTTAGTTAACAAAAAGTTATGAAAAAAATAACTGCTTTATCAAAGAAACTCCTAAATTGTTTAGATTTTAGTAGCTACCAAACTCCTTTCATTTTGGAATTCAATTTTTTTAATGTTTTTATTAGTATATGTTTGTGGTACATAATGTTTATATTCTATGTATAGAGGTGGTACATGTACAAAACACATCTTAATTCCTTTTTTCTATCCTCTTTCCCTCTTCTACTTCTCCCCTCCCTCTATTTATTGACCCCCTTCCCATTACTGTTTCCATTATTTAGGACTTTTTAATAACCTATGAGTATGCTTTTATGTCCTGACATAGGTCTATGTTTTTAAAGGAGTAGAGAAACTGCACTGTGTATTACATATTCCATGTACATACTGCTACAAAAAAGAAAAGCTCAGAAAATAAACAAAGGAACCAAATCAAAAGACTCTCAAAACTGTTATATTTATCTAGTATTCTGGTGATATCAATAAATGCTTTCTTTACAAACAGTTTATGGTGGAAGATAGATGGTAGATATATTCCATACTCCTCTCCTTTAAATCTCATATTTTAAATTTCCAGTCACTCTTCTTAAAGAAGACTTACTTCAGAATCCAATCCACTGTGCTTTACTGCTTACCGTTCCTTATATATCAGAGTTCCAAGTGTAAAATTTAAGCTTACTCATAGAGAACTTAGACTTTGAAACAATTTTTTGATAAATTTTAGTCAAAGAGAAAAAAATTTAGTATCAGGTTAATAAGGTGCTAAAATGATTAATTAAAAATTTACACTTAACAGCAACTATCAAAGACTATAAATGTTGCCACATATGTTTAAGCCATACATACCTGTCTCTATCTCTAACACTAATACAGTGGCTTAATTATCATTATCTTCTGTTTCATTTTGTATATTATGGGAACCTTATTGCATCTAACTAAAAGACTTCCCTTCAGTCTATACATTTCATGTCACACTTTCACAATGATTCTACTTTCTGTTAGTTCACTAAAAGAGAACTTAGTCATCAATGTTCTATATTTTTAAACATGATGATATTTTCTATCCTTATTCACCATGAGTAACTCAGCGATATTCCCCAAGATGGACTAATTTCTCCTTGACTTTTTTCTCATTTTCTTCTAGAATACCATTTTCCTGATTTCTTTAGCCTTTGTGTGTATCTTTGCTTGCTTCAGATTGCTCTGGCCATGAATGCAGTCAATTCTTTAAGAATTTTATTATATAATTTTACTCAGATCTCATTTCCCATATGTTTATTATATAAAGTCACTACATCAAATACATGTCTCCTGACCATATTTTATTAAGGACTTCATACACACAGATTAATTTTATTATAAGTTGTGTGTGTCATCCCTTCAGACACAAAATATATATAATTAAACAGGATAATCATTAAAATCTAGTATTTTACCTGGTGTCCTGTGCTCAAGGAATTATGCTACTACTCCTGCAGTTCTAGAGATCTTGATGTCATGTTTCCTCACATACTTTGCACAGATATAAAATCCTGCCTAATTTACCTTCTAATTATTCTTAAATTTTTAAACCTCTCTCTGTAGACATGGAGATTTGATGAGTATATCCTTCACTAAATAACTAGAAAATAAAATATCTTACATGACTTTCAATTATTTGTGACCGATTTATTTAACAGAATATTATATTAAACACATGCAATACACCAAAAAACCCTCTAGATTCTATATATTAAGCAGAAAGCAATAAAATGACATTGATAGAGTCTAAATACAAGGGTTTGAAATTGAGTATATATACAGAAAAAAATACCAAATAAATCAATAGATATCAAAGTGACTTTGGGGATGCATAAAGTAAGAACTGAAACTAATCATCTCTCTTAAACATCTAGACCTGTACATAATTTTCTGTCACTAGGTTAAACCATGCTGACAGTGAGAAAATAAATTAACTACTTGCCTGAAAAATACCTATTCTTTTTAATTTTTTGCATCAATGCAATATGGACATTGATAAATAAAACATAAAATGCTATGGGCCAAGTTTGAATGTGCTCTTTCATCTCCCAGCTCCCTTTCTCCTCCTTACCCCCTTTCTCCTCCATAGATTAGACTGTTTCTGCTGGATTCATATGGTAGACCCTGGGTGGCACAGCCCCAGAAGACAGTTACATCGTGTATCCTTCCCTTTTCCCTTCCTCTGCATGCTCAGGTCACAAAACAATCACGCGATGTTCTGCCTAGGCCACATAGCCATGCAGCACTATTTGATGCACCTTCTCTTCGTGTTTGCCTTCCACTATAGATAAAAAGCTCATGGTGCTCCAGGTGGCCATTAGCTCCCGATATGTATGATTCCACCTGATCCCAAACTTCAAGAATCATCTAGGTCGTATTTACTCCATCTCCACTACTCTCCCCAGCTTGGGACTCTCATTGTGTGGGTTGCAGCATAAAAACAATGCTATGAAAAAATAATTTTTCAAAACACAAATAATTAGAGAATAATAATGGTAATTGAAGTGTGTATCATGATCTTAAAAGAATATATTTTAAATTGCTAATCTAACTCCTAACTCATTTTCTAATAATATACCATTTTGCATACAACATTGTAATTATTTTTTTGCTTTTTTTTTTCATTGAGTTTATTGGTACATTTTAGGTACACATCATTTGTACCTTTACATGACGGGTCTTGGTTCTCATTTTTTCCACTTTTCCCTGCCTCCCTTCACCCCCTCCTTCCCTCCCCATTTACATATATTTCGTTTTCATTTTTTCATTTTCTCATGTTTTTTTCTTTACCCTTAATACCTTTCCCCTACCCTTCCCACTTTCCCTACACCTTTTGCCCCTTTCTTCCTATTTCACATGGTCAATTATCTCATTATGATCTTCTGTACTATTATAGTTTTTCACATCAGAGAAGCTATTAGGTATTTACACATGTGTGACTTCAACATTGCAGTTATTAATAAAGTATCTCACACTTGCTACAATTTTGAACAATTTCTTCCTATTTCACAATATCTACTGTATATTTTGGTCCCTATTTACACTTTGAGATTCTCACAACAGAGAGACAATGAGATTATTTACACATGTGAGTTCAATTTATTTCCCTTAAGAGTATGATTTCAAGGTGCATCCATTAACCTAGAAATGTCTCAAGGTTATCTTTCTTTATGGATAAATGGTACTCTATTATGTATTTTAAAAATCAGTTAAAGTGCATTTGGGTTGTTTCCAAGATATATCTACTACAAACTGTGCTGGTATAAACATAGGTGTGCATATATTACTGTAGAATGATGCTTTTAATTCTTCGTGGAGGATACCCAGAAGAAGAATAGCTGGGTCAGGTGGTACCTCTAAATCTAGAACATATAAATAATCAGACCCCTCCAAATTTAAAGACCCTATTAAAAAATAAATGGGCATCTGAAAAAACTGAAAACTTTCAAACTAAAAGCAGGAACAATACAATGATGTTCATTATCACCACTCTTGTTTAATATAGTTCTAGGAAATATTAGTCACAGCAATTAGACCTAAGAAGTAAATTAAAGTAATAAAGATAGGAAAGGAAAAAGTTAAACTGTCACTATTTGCTGACAATATGATACTCTACATAGAAAACCCAAAAAACTCTGCCAAAAACTTCTAGACTTAATTGACACATTCAGCAGAATAGATGCATACAAGTTCAACACTCAAAAAACAATATCCTTCTTGTAAACAAATAACAGACTCACTGAGAGAAATTACGGTAACAATTCCTTTCACGATAGCATCCAAAAAATAAAGTAGCTAGGAATCAATCTAACAAAGGAAACAAAAGGCCTCTACACTAAAAAACACAGCATTCTGAAAAAAGAGACTGAAGATTATATAAGAAAATGGAAAGATATCCCCTGTTCCTGGGTAGGGAGAATCAAGATAGTGAAAATGGACATACTACCAAAACTGCTATACAGATTCAATGCAATCCCAACTGAAATTAAAACAGTGTATTTCATAGAACTAGAGAAAGTAATCCAAAAATTCATTTGGAACAAGAGCCTTAGAATAGCAAAAGCAATTCTAGGCAACAGAGACATGATAGGGGCATCATAATCCCCAACTTGAAACTACATTACAAAGACACTGTGATAAAAAACAAACAAACAAACAAACAAACAAACAAAAAAAACATGGTACTGGCAAAGAAACAGACCCGAGGATGAGTGGAGTAGATTGGAAGATACAGAAACAACTCCAGATGTACTCAGAACCTCATCTTTGACAGAGGATCCAACCGTCCTCACTGGAGAAAAGATAGCCTTTTTAATAAATTGTATTAGAAAAATTGGATTTCAACCTGCCAAAGATTAAAACTAGACCTTATCTTTCACCATGCACTAAATTAAAATCCAAGTGGATTAAAGATCTAAATATTAAAACAGAAACACTAAACTTGCTGGAAGGTAAGTTAGGCAGAACTCTTGAAGACACTGACATAAAAGATTTTATCAACAAATCCTCAGTAGTATGGGAACTAGCACAATGAATCAACCACTGGGATCTCATCTTATTAAAAAGGGGAAAAAATAAGAACCAAGACCTGTCATGTAGAGGTACAAGATCCCAACAATGAATGTAACTGTACTGTATCCCTAAAATGTACCAATAAACTCAATTAAAAAAAAGTAGTATCTTCCCTTTCTGTAGAAAGTGTATTAAACCTGGGGCTATCTTAGCAATCATTTTTGGTTTTAATTTTCTTTTCCTGGGGGAGTCAACATTAAGCAGTATTTCAAAGTGAACTTGCAAACTGTCCGCAAATGAAGTGAATAATAAAGCAGGCGGTGGTAGCACTATGATGATGCCTGGCAATTAACAAATGTGTTAACAACACAGACCTCTGGATTTGGGAGAAAGGTAATGTTATCGTGGAGGTGTGGTGAGCTAGTTTGGGGCATTCTAATAAGTTTCACTGAACGCCGACATACTTTAGATAGAATCAGGCAAGGGAGAGTGCTGGTGAACAGATACACATGCCTCCCTTCTCATTCAATGGTTCCTTAAATAAAATATTGGTGTGAAGTGACAAAAGGCATGTGTGTAAATTAATATAGCACTTGTCATCCATATTGACTGTTCTCATGGATCTTTGCAAGTGCTGTGGAGGAGAGGAGAATTAAAGTAACATTTTATTCTTTGATAAAAGATTTATGTGCCACAAAGCAGTCAATAGAAGCCTATGGTAAAAATTAACATGTCTGGACAAGCAGTTACACCAAAGGCAAATAAATATAAAATTTGCACAGGAATATGGATGAATTTAAATTATGAGAAAATAGACAAAATGAAACAGCCAAGAGGAGAAATATATAGCATTATTAAATGAAAAAATATCAAGTAAGTCAGCGATGTTTAAAAATATAATGGACAAAACTGGCATTGTGATCTTCTGCCATTATCTTCCTCTTCATCCTATGGGGAGAGAAATATGGTGAAACTGATTTAAGAGCAGGGTATACAAAAAACCCGGGACACTGTTATTTCTCCAGGAAATATTTCTCCGGAGGTGAATTCTTACAAGGAGAATGTCGCAAAGTAAAGACAATGCTACACAAGGAAGCAACAAATAATTTGTTCCCAACAGTAACTTCACAGTTCCACACAGAAAAATATTGAAGTTCTTCTACTAAGCAAGAAAAATGTGTTTCTGTAGAAGTACAATAAGAAGTGCTGGCAAGAATTTATGTAACAGCACAACAATAAAAAATAGCTAAAGTACATGCATGGTTATTATTTTAAATATAATTTTATCACGCATTTAAGATTACTATGTTTTGTATTACTATTCAGTCCATTCAAAACATGTTTTACTTAAGAAGACATTTTAAGAGTAGTGTTTCGGGATTGATTCTTGAATTATTAGGTTTTCTTGAAAACTAAAGAGACCTCAAGGCAAAAAGAGAGGAAAGGGCAAATTGATCGTCAAAATTAATAAGAAAACACATTCCATTCAACAGTACGCTTGATGTATGTCTTCACAAGAATGGGTTTCAAGAATCATTATGTTATCATCCTCTTGAAGAAACAATGAGTAAACTGGGCGTGGTGGCGCACACCTGTAATCCCAGCACTCAGGAGGTTGAGGCAGGAGGATCGCTGTGAGTTTGAGACCAGCCTGGGCTACATAGTGAGTTCCAGGTCAGTAGCAACTACATAGTGAGACTTTGTCTATAAAAACAAACAAACAAACAAACAAAAAGAAACAATGAGTAGTAGCATCCAGTTTTCAACAGGGGTAAACATAAAATTAAAGTGCATCGAATGCAAATTTATGGTATCCTTGGGCTTCCTTAACGCATTTATTATGGTATTTAATATTAATATTGTATATGGACAGAACAAATGAAGAATACATGCAATTTAAAACTTTGATGGAGTAGTGGAGCAAATGTTATGAGATAAAACTGAATTTAGGTTTAAAAATAACAGTCATCTTAAGGTAAGAGAAAGTGGTTGATATATTAGTAATTCTGGTTTTAAAATATAGAGAATTGGGTTTACAGAAATCTTAGTAAGAATAATATGTGTGATACAGTTGTAGAAATGTGTATGGTGAACAAGAAAGATGATAATCTTGTCCTGTCCTTTCTTTGTCAGAATACATTCAAATATTGTGTTCTGTTCTGGGCACTGATCTTGAGAGAGAGAGAGAGAGAGAGAGAGAGAGAGAGAGAGAGAGAGAGAAACAAAAGGATAATTAAGAGTGAGCAACCCAGATGGTAGACAGAACTTTGGACCCAAATTGTGACACAGGAGACCTCAGAAACTATAGGGTGAGTATACACAAGGAAGACTTCCAAATAACAGAGTATTTTGAAATTGAGTCAAAAGTAAGTGACAAAAAAGACTTGTAGGTTTTTTTTTTCCTACAGAAAACTATAAATTTTTAACTTTGTTTGTGATTTTTATTTCCTCTTTGTTTTTTTTTTTTTTTTTGGAGCAATTCTACTCATTGTTCTCAGCTTTGTCTTCTGTCCTGGGTGGTCATTTTATAAACAGCTGGGTAACTATTATTTCATTTTATTTTATTATTATTTTTTATTTTGTTTTGTTTTTTTGAGACAGGGTCTCACTGCAGTCTCACGGGTCACTTGAGACTGACCCGGAATTCACTATGTAGCCCTGGTTGGTCTCAAACTCAAAGCGATCCTCCTGCCTCAGCCTCCCAAGTGCTGGGATTACAGGTGTGCACCACCATGCCTGGCTTATTTTAAATAGATACTTAATACTACATCTTGCTGATAGACTCTGTTTTTGTTAAATGTCTTTCTAATAATATGTAATTATAATGTTTCTAATTTTTGGCATTTCTAAGCATGTAGCTAAATGAATATATATGGACCAAAATAATGATCTTCTCACTTTATTTTAATTTAGCAATATTAGGGAAGCTAAATAATCTCCTGATTTAATTTGTTTTGTCTTGTTGTGTTATGTAAACAGCATAGTTAGGAAAAGTTTTTAGTGGTGTAGTAAGAGAATGGCTTAATGAAAACTAGAGTTAAGGAAAGAGATGAAATTATTTCCTCATTTTTTATAATCATATCTTCATTTGATATTAATTACAAAGGATGAATGGTATCATTCACAGGTATACTTATATGAGTTCTATTTGTTGATGAAGCAGTGCTAACTACAAGGCATTCTTTACCTGTTTGCAGATACAAGAATGACTGTCTTGATGGCTAAAAAAATTAAATATAAAAATCAGTTGTGATTTAAAAACAGCTAATATCATACAAACATAGGGTGCACACATAGATGTTTATAAAGAACATACTAAGAAATAATAAGTAAAATCTGTACATACGTCGCTAAATTGTTAATTTCCATTCAGTACATGGAGAAATGATTCTAACATAGCATCCCAATCTTATCATCTGTAAACAGACTTCTTGCACATTTAATTACTTTTTCATTAGTACATGTTTGCACTAAGTAGTTTTCAATCATGGGGAAGCAGGTGCATGTGAATATAGCTTGTTTGTTTTAATCTCCTTCCTGCTTACTTCTCTCCCTCCTTAGCCAAATTCTCTTTCCCATTTCATTCTTGTTGATGTTATTAATGTAGATCATGCGTATGACTTACCATGTTTACATTTGTTGAGGCTATTGTGTTCCTGTACATGGCGCATCTCCAGTTTGCTTCTTTCTCCTTCCCTCTCCCTTTTCCCTTGATCTTGGTCTCTTGGACTCCTCCCCATTAGCAACAGATTTATCCTTTTGTCTCTTCTATCCTTCCTTTATTGTGCTTTATAGTTTTCCTTCCTCCAATGAGGGACCTACAGCCTTTAAATTTGTATATTTCATCTATTTTACTCAACATTATATTTTCCAGTTACATCTATTTTCCTACAAAAGTCTTGAATTTTTTCTTAACTATTATCTCATTTCAAGAAGATTGAAAAGGGGGTGCAGTTTCTCCTCTGATGTATTTGAGTTTTTAAGATAATTTTACATTTAACACCACTAATTTTTAGTCATCTATTTTAGAACAAAGTTGAAGCTTAATGCATTTTCAGAATGTATGGACAGTAACAGTACCTGGTTGATGAATGTGTTAATATGATTATAGTGATCGTGGTGCATAGACTGTTGGTATCATTTTACCCACTGTGACACATCACTTTTTAAAGTCCTTTTCTTTATTTTTAATCGTTTATGCTCTCTTCAGTATCGCTTCCAGCATTTTGAGGATTCCAAGGCATTACAGAATTAGAATACATGTATTTTCTGGTTGTTATTATATTCTTAAAAAAGATATTATGCCTACATACAGGATAGGGTACTATAAGTAGTTAAGCATCTGAAGCTATCCAGTAATGAAAGGCTTCACGTGATCTAGTTTATTGGACACACATTGAATCTAAGTGAAGACAGTTCTCTAATCAACGAACAACGGGATTTTTATCCTATTTTTTGCTGGCTGATGGTCAGGATTCATATTACAGGCTGAATTAGCTTACCTATCATGGAACTGCCTTCGTATTTCTAACACTGAAAAACCTTTTATTATTAAAGATTTTATTCACTGGGCCATATTTTCTTGACTACCAGATACGTTTAATCAAGATGGATTATTTATTTATTGTGCATATTCTCACAGTCATTTGTTTTCGTAATGTAATGAAAATTTTATTCATATTTAAATAGTAAATAAACCTAAAATAGTAAGATACCATAAATATTGTTGAATATCCATGCATTATATCATATTGATTTGTTTAGCCTTTTTGTGTCTTTGGCACTATGTGATATATCATTTTCATATGTCCTAATATAATCATCTGGCTTAGGTTATAGAGAAAATGATTGAAGTCTACCTGGATTGGAAATGTTCCAAATGTTTGAATTTTTATGCAACCTTATAATTTTTCTTCACATCCTTTAAGGAAAGCTTTGCAAAAATTTTAGATATAGTAAAAAATACAATATTTGCCAACTGATGTGTTGGTTAAAAATAGACACAAAATTTTACTATCCATAGAAATTACAGCTCAGAGTACACTACAATCAGTAAGCACTTTACCAAATTTTAGGTAAACTTATATAAATGATGAATTATCTTTTCATTAAGTGCATATCTGAGCAAATTTAACTATGATTGTCTCCATGAGTAAAGAAAATTATATGACACTGGATAAGATTTTCTATAATGACCACAGGAAAAAATACATGATAAATCAATAAGATCCAAAACTTATACTCAATAGTTATATTTGCATGTAAATTATATTTATTAAATAAAATATTTTCAAACTCAAGTTGAATTGTCTTTACATAATAGGTGAGTTTATAAAGTGCCTCTTATACTTAGCCAGTATGAAGGTAAGCATATTAGAAGTGACAGATACAGTACTACTACCTGTTTAGCCTTAAACATGTTTGTGTTTCCTGGATGTGTTAATCTGTTTCAAAACTCGTGGAGTGGCATATTTTGGTCGAGAGTAGCAGAGTCTTTTTAAAATTTATGTGCTTCTTCCTGTGTTTATGAATATCATGGATTCTATCCTAACAACTGCAAAGGAGATGGCATCGTTCATCCAAAAAAGAAAACAGCTCTAAGAAGAACAGAGGAAAGAAACTACCTGAAGTTCCCATCTGAGATAGCAGCTGGCTTTCATGTGTTGGCCAGATTGTGGGCTCTGGGAAGGTTCTGTTTCTTGGGGCGCATGTTAAAGACAACAGCCAAAGTGGCTGTGTCCAGGTGGTAAGGGTTCAGAATTCACATTTTGTTTTTGGTGGTGATGGTGGTAGGCTCTGTTATTTGAATTCCAAGTCAGTGACGAAGGGTTGGAAAATGGATTCCATGTAGCTATGTGATTGTAGGAAGAGGAGGAGGCTGTCACTATGTTCCGATTGGAGACTCACACTTAACAAAACCCAGAGGTAAGCAAGTGAGCACTGTTTAGCAAGAAATTTAACATCCAGAGTAAATGCCAACAAGTAGGGTCAGCTTCCAGCAGCAAGTAAGAGATGGCAAAAGGGAAACCTGGCAGAAATGAATTCCATGTGGAAGGTGATGAAGTGACAGCGCTGTGAGGTCCTGTACCACAGCTAGTTCACTTCTCTGTCTAAATTAGGCAGCTGAGCCTGCTAGGTGAAAACATTCACGACAAAGACTTTTTGAAGTTTCAATTAAAGATCTGTGCAATCCTATGCAATTCCTTCAATTCCAGGCAAAATTTGTTGGAATATTTTAAAATTAATTTATTCTTTTTTTGGAACAATTATTAAGTTATTTATTCATACTGTATCTGATGAATACTCTGCCATGGACAAACATAATTTTATCAGTTGGAGATCAATGAGTCATGCTACAGCTTAAATACTAAAATTTATATGTTAAAATACTAATCCCCAAGGTGGCAGCATTAGGAGGTGGGGTCTTTTAGAGATAATCAGGTCTTGAGGGTAAAGGCTGATTAATGGGATCAGTGATCTTTAAAAAGCAACTGCAGAGAGCTTCTAGCTGCTGCCCCTGGTGTAATTTTATGAATGAGGAAATAGTCCCTCACTATACATGGAATTGACACGTGGCATGACCTTGAATTTCTTAATCTCCATACCTGTGAGAAACAGATTTCTGTAACTTATAAATTACCTAGTCTATTATACTTTGTTACAGTGTCTTGAATCACTCAGACTTGTTATAATTAGAGTTTCTTTAAAAATGAATTCCAATTTATTTTAGCATATAACCAAACACCAAACATTTTAAAACAAAAGTTTTCTTGTCCAGATTAACACTAATAAATCAACAAAGAAACAAGTCCTTAAATGTAGGCTTTATGTTCACAATAAAAATGTTATTTGCTCTTCTAGATAACAGGGAAAAAAAACTACATTATTCACCAATTACCCTAAAGTGACTAAATGAGAATTACATGTACTCAGTTTAAGACTGAGAAGAACTGAGTTTGAGGAAAAGATTTCACATATGAAGTGACTTGTGATGACAAAACAGATACTTGGATTCATTTTATGTCTTATTTACTTCCTACTTAATATTTTATGATACAAAGTTCATCTCCATTTTAAGGTACTTTATTCAAAATGAATTATGCCTGAATATGGCAGTCTATAGATTGTTTGTAGTCAGAATGATGATTAGTTCTATATGCAGAGATGTACAACAAGTTATACATTATTTCATTTCCTAAATAGTAAGAGTTTTCTAATGTAGTACAGTAGTTATGGCATAATCCATATATATATATATATATATATATACACACACACACACACACATAATATGTATATGTATTTTATATATGCATATGTATATATTGTATATGTATATGTAATTATATATGTATATAATTTATGCAGTATTAACTATGATAAAATATATCCTTACTTAAAAAATTAACATTAGGATCAAAAAGACATAGTTGAGTAAATTCTCACACTGTGCCAACTGACAAAGTTGTATTTTGACCTGTGGGTTACTTACGCACTGATATACATGTACAATATGTGAATATAATCATTTTCTACTCATATTAAGTCCTGGGCTATCCTTGGATGGACTAGCAGGGCTCAAATATGCAAACCAGATTTACCAGCTGGCTGAAACAGATGGGGTAAACAGTATTGCAACAAACTCCAATTAGCATTTTTGTGTGGACCAAAAGACTGGCGTATTCAGGAAGAAATTTAAGCCAAGGTGGGAGGCCTCACCTCAAACCAGACAGGTAAAGAAAGACTATACAGACATAAATTTTGAATTGAAATTCAAACTGAAATTTTGAATTTGGCATTCTCTGGAAACAAGATCAGAAGAAACAGAGAATAATGATGAATAGAGAAAGGGAAGTATTGCCTTCAGGCTCATTAGTAATCTATTGTGAAAATGTTGTATTGGCAGGCATGTTCTATATCCTGGTGTAAAACAAAGTCTCTTAATTTATAACCAATGTTACAATTTAAATTGAAAATGATATATTGGTGGAGAAATTATTGAAAATCTTTATAATCTCGTGTACATGTCTATGTATTTATGTGAATACTTTCAACTCATTCTATGATAGAGTGTAAAATAGTAGATTGTAGAAACTCTAAAAACTGCTAAGGAGCCATTCTGTCACATTCAAAGGAATGTGGTACATGTTAAACACTGATAATAATGGCAAAGTTAAGAATTGCTATTTTTAATGTCTATGAGAATGAAAAAAGAGTAAAAAGATAAAATAATCTGCAAAGTTCATACAGTTCAGGAAGTTGTGGAATTTAGAGTCAGATCCGAGGTGACTTCAACATTCTTTGTTTCTATCTCAACCTTAAGATGCATGTTAAAGTTGACTTACATTAATTTACCCAGATGTCCCTAAGTGTGCTGCTAAATCATTTAATAGAGCTACCAGCAAAACATTGATTTGAATCTGCTTTACTCTGAGTATATTTTGATGTGTGGTTTGTGGTGAACTAGACCCCAGAATACCAGACCAAGCAAAAATGCTAAATTCTGTGTAATCAAACTGGAGCTTAAGGAAGCAGGTAGACCTCAGACCGGATTTTTTTTTTTTCTGAAAACAAGATTCCAGTCTACTTCAGCCAACTTACAAAGACATGTACTCTACATTACCACTTACAAAAAAGTAACCATAAGTAACTAATATTGCAATCAACATTTTTCTAAATTATTCTCTTTCCTTGTTCTCCCCTTACAAAACCAACTTTTCTGCCATTTCCCAGTGGGAATTCTTACTCAGTTTTTAGCATAGAGGCTGTCCTCATTAATGAACCATGAGCAAAAATCAATTAGAGGGCCCTGGATTTAGCTCAGCAGTTAGGTGGCCTGCTTTCAAGCACAAGGACCTGAGTTCAATCCCTGGTACCCCCCCAAAAAAAAATCAATTAGATTTACAACTAACTTTGATATAATTTTGTCTTTTGACACTCATGAAGATGTGATAGGATAAAGGGAAGATTTAATTGCTAGCAAAAACACAAAACAGGTTAGCGATTCAGATAAAATATGCTGAAGCAATAGAGACATAGAAAATGTCTTTCTCCAGATTTCCTCTTCCATTCACTCTTGTCCACTTAAATATTCTGACTGATCTTTCCATATAAAATTAAATTCAGCATTCATGTAGTTAAGTTTTGAAAGGCAACAAAATCCTCCATGATAGATGAGACCCTAGGAATTAGATTCAGTTCAGTACTGCCTGGTTAAAATTGAGTTGCTCTGTGAACAGAACAATTTTTTTCTTTCTAATTTTAGTGGAAACGTATGATATATGTATGTGTAGAAGCCAAGCAAAACCAGATCATTATGACGTTTTTCTTAAATTATATAACTTATCTGTAATTTTCTCTCTATCATTCTTATAAACTGACAACCAGTTTTAGTAACAGTAAATGTTTTCAATTCATATAGTATAACTTTAGGTTTCAGAGGGTGATTATACTGAAACTAGGAAAATCTGACAGAAGAGTTTATAAATATCTTTCTTTCATTTGCACTCAATTCAGACAAATACTGGAGATGAAAACCAAGGCCATTGGTAAAAAAATAATGCAGGTTTAATTTTAAGTGCATACATGGCATGTTCATACTTTAAATCACATGATCTACATATTTTGAAGCCACAGAAAGCTTTCACAGGTACTGTTACCAAGATAGATTTACCCAAAAAATAGTATCTCATTTGGCTTGCCCTATCCTTCCTTTAATTAATTTAGTTAATTGTAGGAGATAAGAATGTCTCTAGTTAGCTTAGTACCAAGGTCACCATCATGACTAATGATCATTATCTAAATAAGGATACTATTATTTTAGAAGAAATGTTTGTGTTTTCGAAAAATATGAAAGTATATTATTAAGCCTTTTGATTGGAATTTATTCTCATACAAGTTCCAAAGATGTATAAAAAATACTGATTTTTTACTTACTTCTGATTTACAATATAATCATCATGAAATATAATTTTCCTAAAGTTGAACACCAGAATCATAGCCACCAATTCCCCAGTGCCTAAGAGCAAGAAGTGTTCAATAAAGCTTTTGACAATTACTTTTGTCTTTCTTTATTTCTCTCTTCTCTAATAAAATCTAAAAGCATTATTCAGTGCATCTCAAATCGATACATCTGTTCATAAAAAATTAGATAGTTTGTTGCAGTAAAATAAAATTATTAATATGAAGATACAGGTTTAGTTATTTTGCAAATCTTTTAAAGTTGAAGAACATCACTTTGGTTAATTTATTTTCAATTTTTTAATTTCTTTCCCTTTTCTCTTGTCAGTGCAGAGACACGTGAAAGCCACTGTGGTACACCATCACCCAACTTTTCAGTAATTATTTGCAGGTTCAGTAGTAACCATGATGGAAGATGAAATGGGATTTGTGCATAAAAAATGTGACATGGCTCTTTTGAGCAAACTCTTCTTTAAAATGGCACATAAAGTTCCTACAGAGAATAAATTTATAAAACAAATGTTGAATTAAATATACTAATTTTATTGTAATGCAGAAGGACAATACAACTGTAAGTGAGCACATAGATAAATTTTAAAGTAAATTTTTCATCTTCAGAATTATAAGAAATCAATAGATGATAGGAATATTAAAATGAATGCCATTAACAATAATGGGGTGAGAAATTGATCCAAGGCATTTCTAATTGTTCCTGAGGTAAGCTATAATGACTGGGATGTAGATATAGCTCAGAGATAGAGCACTTTCCTAGCATGAACAAGGTCCTGAGTTCAACTCCTGCACCTAAAACCAAATGAAAAAAAAGGAGAATAACTAAAATTTATTAATATTTCACTATGAACCAGACAAAATTCTGAGCACTTTTTAATGTCTATATTTACATTCATACCCTGTTTATGTTTATGTTTATGCAACTATGTCTATATGTATAATGAAGTGTGGCAGGATTTGCTATGCTAAAACATGTCACTGACATAGGATTCTTTTTACGTAGAGGCACTAGAAAAACAGCTGTGCAAAAAGGGATCTCTGAATTTCCTTTTTGCATCCTGAAAACAACACATAAAACTCCCATATAAAAGATGTCTCCTATATAGAAGAAAGAAAGTGGTATTCCTTTATTATCTCACAAGAGACTGAAGTCAGGAGCCAGAGAAATTTGCACAAATGAATTTTTAAATTAATTTTATTGGTACATTTAAGATACACAATGTAGTGATATTCATCATTAGAAAGTTGCACCTTTAATAATCTATCTTGTTGCTTATTTTTCCCCATTCCCCTGCCCTCCCTCAATCCCTCCATCCCTCCCTGTTTGCAAAGACTGTGTTTCCATTTTTTCATTTTCTCATATTAATTTTACTCCCCTTCCCATTCCCTTGCCTTGCCCATCTGCCCTTTTCCTTTGTTCTTTTTCTTTCTATTTCACATTATTTTATAATACCTTTTGGTCCTTGTTTACACTTTTGGTTTCTCACACTAGAGAGACTATTAGGCATTACACATGTGTGTCCTGTTTATTCCACTTAAGAGTATCCCCTCGAGATACATCCATTTAATTATGAAAGTCTCTAATTTCTCATTTTTTGTGGTTGAGTAGTACTCCATATTATTTTTTAATCAACCCTAAGGGGAAGAAAAAGTCTAAAAAAGTAAAGAAAGTGTGAGGGGTGGGGGAAAGGTAAAAAAGGGCAAGAAAAAATATGTGAAAAGGCAAAACATAAAACAACATCTTTTTAAAGAGGGAAGGGTGAGGGGGTAAAGGGAAAGTTGGGAAAGGGGGAAAAAAGTATCAAGATAAGTCATCTAAAGGTACAAGATCCCAATGATGAATGTAACTGTACCGTATACCTAAAAAGTATCAAGAAACGTAATAAAGATTTTTAGTAACACATTTTCTTTATCCAGTCTCCAGTTGCTGGACAACTGGTCTGCTTCCAAGTTTTGGCTATTACAAATTGTGCTGCTATGAACATGGGTGCACATATATCACTGTGGAAGATTCTTTTCATTCTTTGGGGAAGATACCCAGCGGGGGAATAGCTAGGTCAAACAGGACTTCCAATATAGTTTTTTTGAGATATCTCCATACTGATTTCCACAGTAGTTGCACCGGTCTATACCCCTACCAGCAGTGGAGCAAGGTTTCTCTTTCTTCACAGCCCTGCCAGCATTTTTTATTGGTTGATTTCATGAGAGCAGCCATTCTTTCTGGGGTGAAATGGAATCTCAGCATTGTTTTCATTTGCATCTCTCCAATAAACAGCAATGTTGAACATTTTTTATGTTTATTTGCTATTTATATTTCTTTGTCTGAGAAATGTCTGCTCATTTCATATGCCCATTTTTGGATTGGGACTTTAAATTTGGGAGGTCCGATTTTTAAAATTTCTTTATATATTCTAGAGAGTAGGGCTTTGTCTGAGGAAAAGCTGGCGAAAAAATTTTCCCACACTGTAGGTTGTCTGTTCACACTGTTGGTAGTTTTTCTTGTTGTGCAGAAGCTTTTTAATAAGAAGAAATTCCACTTGTTGATTGTTTGTGCTGGTTTACAGGCAACCAAGGTTTTGTTCATAAAATATTTTCCTACACCAATGTCTTAAACAGATCTATGGAATGTCTCTTCCAGTTGGTTTAGTGTTTCTGCTGTGACATTTAGATCTTTAATCCATTTTAGTTTTAACTTTGTGCATGGTGGGAGATATAGATCTAATTTTAATCTTTGTAAATTTCAAATCCAATTTTTTCAACACCATTTGTTAAAGAGGCTATATTTCATCCACTGAGGATGTTTGACTCCTTTGTCAAAGATGAGGTGGCTGAGTGCCTCTGGAGTTCCTTCTGCATCTTCTAATCTATTCCACTGGTTTTTAAGTCTGTTTCTTTGCCAGTACCATGCTTTAGAAAAAATCATAGCAGCATTGTAGTGTAACTTCAAGTTGGGAATTGTGATACTGCCTACCTTGTCTTTGTTGCCTAGAATTGCCTTTGCTCTTCTAGATCTCTTCTTTTTCCAAATGAATTTTTGGATTGTTTTCTCAAGTTTTGTGAAGCATGCTGCTACAATTTCAATTGGGATTACACCGAATCTATATAACTGTTTGGAAGTATGGCCATTTTCCCTATATTGGTTCTTCCTTCCTAAGAACAAAGGATGTCTTCCCATTTTCTGATATCCTCTTTGATCTCTTTTTCTTTTTTCCCCTTATTGCCTTTCTCCTACCTTACCAATTTCCCTAAACTTTAGCCCTTTTTTTCCCATTTCACATGGTCAGTTATCTCATTAGGATCTTATGTATTGTTATATCTTTTCGCACCAGAGAAAGTGCAGCCATTCTTTCTGGGGTGAAATGGAATCTCAGCATTGTTTTCATTTGCATCTCTCCAATAAACAGTAATGTTGAACATTTTTTATGTTTATTTGCTATTTATATTTCTTTGTCTGAGAAATGTCTGCTCATTTCATATGCCCATTTTTGGATTGGGACTCTAAATTTGGGAGGTCCGATTTTTAAAATTTCTTTATATATTCTAGAGAGTAGGGCTTTGTCTGAGGAAAAGCTGGCGAAAAAATTTTCCCACACTGTAGGTTGTCTGTTCACACTGTTGGTAGTTTTTCTTGTTGTGCAGAAGCTTTCTAATAAGAAGAAATTCCACTTGTTGATTGTTTGTGCTGGTTTACAGGCAACCAAGGTTTTGTTCATAAAATATTTTCCTACACCAATGTCTTAAACAGATCTATGGAATGTCTCTTCCAGTTGGTTTAGTGTTTCTGCTGTGACATTTAGATCTTTAATCCATTTTAGTTTTAACTTTGTGCATGGTGGGAGATATAGATCTAATTTTAATCTTTGTAAATTTCAAATCCAATTTTTTCAACACCATTTGTTAAAGAGGCTATATTTCATCCACTGAGGATGTTTGACTCCTTTGTCAAAGATGAGGTGGCTGAGTGCCTCTGGAGTTCCTTCTGCATCTTCTAATCTATTCCACTGGTTTTTAAGTCTGTTTCTTTGCCAGTACCATGCTTTAGAAAAAATCATAGCAGCATTGTAGTGTAACTTCAAGTTGGGAATTGTGATACTGCCTACCTTGTCTTTGTTGCCTAGAATTGCCTTTGCTCTTCTAGATCTCTTCTTTTTCCAAATGAATTTTTGGATTGTTTTCTCAAGTTTTGTGAAGCATGCTGCTACAATTTCAATTGGGATTACACCGAATCTATATAACTGTTTGGAAGTATGGCCATTTTCCCTATATTGGTTCTTCCTTCCTAAGAACAAAGGATGTCTTCCCATTTTCTGATATCCTCTTTGATCTCTTTTTCTTTTTTCCCCTTATTGCCTTTCTCCTACCTTACCAATTTCCCTAAACTTTAGCCCTTTTTTTCCCATTTCACATGGTCAGTTATCTCATTAGGATCTTATGTATTGTTATATCTTTTCGCACCAGAGAAAGTATTCGGTATTTACACATGTATGACTTATTTATTTCACTTAGGAGTATATCCTCAATATGTATCCATTTTCCTATGCATGAATCTAATTTCTCATTCTTTATGGCTGAGTAGTATTCCATTTTATAGAAAAACCACTTCTTCTTTATCCAATTTCCAATTGATGGGCAAATGGTCTGTTTCCAAGATTTAGCTATTACAAACTCTTTTTTTCAGCATGGTAGTTTTCAGAGTAGAGGTCTCTGATTTCTTTCATTAAGTTGATTCCTGAGTATTTCATTTTTTGGATGCTATTATGAAGGGGGAGTGGTTTCTCTAATTCTTTTTTGAGTGAGTCTATTGTTCATGTACAGTAAAGCTGTTGATTTTTGTGAGTTGACCTTGTATCTATCTAGTTTTTATAGAATTTGGTTATTAAATCTAGAAGAGATTTGATGGAATTCCTGGATAGAGCATCAAGACATCTGCAAATAATGACAGTTTGAATTCTTCATTTCCTATCTTTATTCATTTTATTTCTTTCTCTTGTCTAATTGCTGTGGCTAATGTTTCCAAACCTATATTGAACAGGGGTTCTGATAGTGGACATCCTCGTCTTGTTCTTGATTTTAGTGTGAAGGATTTCAGTTTTTGACTATTTAGTATGATATTAGGTATTGGGTTTTCATAGATGGCTTTTATCAGATTGAGTTAGAGACCATCTATTCCTATTTTTGTAGGGTTTTTATCACAAATGTGTGTTGGATTTTGTCAAATGATTCTTCTGAATCTATTGAGAGGATCACATGGTTTTTATCCTTAGTTTTATTAAATATAGTGTATTATATTGACTTATTTGTGTATATTGAACTATCCCTGCATCCCTGGGATGAATCCCACTTGGTCAGGTTGTCTGATCTTAATGATTTTCTGCATTCTACTTGTCACTATCTTATTAAGGATTTTTGTATCTGTGTTCATTAGTGAAATTGACATATATATATATATATTTTTTTTTCTGAGTCTCTTCTTTGGAGATCAAAGTGATGCTTTCTTCTATGAATGAATTTTAGAATATTGCTTCCCTTTCAATTTCAGTGAAGAATTTAAACAGGAGGGGCCTTTCTAAATGTCTTGTAGAATTCAGCAGTGAAGTCATCAGGGTCCAGGCTTTTATTAATTGGTCATTTTTAATTATGTTTTGAACTGCATTGATTTATTCTGGGTTGTTTAGACTTTTTAGGTCATTTTCACGCAATTTTGTTAATTCATACATGTCTAGCAATCTATCCATTTCTTCTGTTTTCCATCTTAGTGGTGTTTATGTTCTTGAAGTAGGTATTGATGATCCTCTGGATTTCTGCTGGGTTGATTATAATTTCACACTTTTCATTCCTAATTGCTTGGATGTGGGCCTTTCTTCCCTTTTCTGATAAGGTTGGCTAAGGGTTTGTTAATTTTAGTTATTCTCTCAAATAACCAACTCTTTGCTTCCCTGATTTTTTGTATTTTTCTCTTAGTCTCCATTGCATTGATGTCTGCTATCATCTTTACAATTTCCTCCCTTGTGTCACCTTTGGGTTTGACCTGCTCTTCTTTTCCTAGAAGCTTGAGGCTCAGCATCAGGTTGTTCAGTTGAGCTCACTTTGTTTTCATAATATGAGTATTCACTGCTATGTATTTCCCTCCTAAGACTGCCTTCATCATGTCCCATAGATTCTGATTTATTGTATTGTCAATGTCCTTTAATTGTAGGAACTGTCTGACATCTTCTTTAATTTTCTCTATGAGTCATTAGTTATTAAGATGTGTGTTGTTCAATTTCCATGTGTATATGAAATTCTGCAGTTTCTTTTGCAACTTATCTTCCATTTCATTGCACTATGGTCTGATAATATACAGGGGATAACTTCAATTCCTTTGAACTTACTTAAACATGTTCTATGAGTGAATATGTGGTCTATTTTGGAGAATGACCAGTGTGCAGCTGAAAATGATGTGTATTCTGATTTTGTAGGGTGGAAATTTTTGTAAACATCTGTTAAGTTCATTTCTTCAAGAGTTTGAGTTCTAATATTTTTTTTTTATTTTTGTCAAGTTGGTCTATCTATTTGTGTCAGTGTTGCACTAAGGTTCCTGCCTATTATTGTATTAGTGCTAATTTGATTTTTCATGTCTGTTAATATTTGTTTTATATAGTTGGGCACACTAATGTTTGGTGCATATATTTCATGATTGTCTTCTCTTCCTCTTGGATTGTTCCCTTTACAAGCATGTGATGTCCTTCTCTGTCTCTCTTAATCAGTGTTGGTTTGAGATTCAGTCTATCTGCAAATAGGATAGCTACTCCTGCTTTGTGAAGGATTCCTCTCTCATGGAGTATTGTTTTCCTCCATTTAACTTTCAGTCTATGTGTTTCTTTTTTAATTAAGTGATTCTTATATGCAGCATACTGTTGGTCCTTGCTTCTTGACCTATTCTATCAGTCTATTTCATTTGATTGGTGAACTGAGACCATTAACAATCATATTTATGACTGCTATGTATTGACTTATTCTTGTCATGACTTTTTCTTTTTATTGGATTCTTCCCCTTTGCATTTAATTTATTTTTGTGCCTGATGGATTCATTCTGCTGGACTTCCCAGGGCTCTGATCCTCATTTTCTTTTATTAGCATATTATTTAAAAATTTTTGGAGTGCTGCTTTGGTATTCATGAAGATCTTAAAGGTATTCTTTGTCATGAAAGTATCTTATTTCTCCATCAATTTTGAAAGATACTTTTGCAGGGTACATCAATCTGGGTTTGATTCTGTTTTCCTTTAGTGAATAAAATATGTCATTCCAAGCTCTTCTTGCCTTGAGGGTTTGTGTTGAGAAATCTGCTGTGATTCTGATATGCTTCCTTTACTATAAAATTTGTTTCTTTTATCTAACTGCTTGCAGAATTTTGATTTTCTGTTGGGTTTATGGACTCTTAAGGATTATATGCCTATATGTAGAATTTTTTATCACAGCTACTTGGAATCCTCTATGCCTCACTGTTCTGTATGCCAGATTCTTTCCCCCTACTTGAGAAGTTTCTGCAATTACTTCTGTGAACAGTTTTTTTTTTAATGTCATCTGCACTTTCTCCTGTTTCTTCATGGAGTCTGATCAGTCTTATTTTATTCTCCTTTGAATCATCTAACAGCTGTTGGATTTAGTTTTCTTGGTCCTTACTATTTTTAAGAAATTTTTCTTTTCCTGGTCACTAATTGCAATCCTTTCTTCTATATCTGAAATTCTGTCCTCTGATTGGCTCATTCTGCAGTGTAAACTTTCAATGATATTTTTAATCTCCTGGAAATCTGTTTTCATCCATTTTATGGATTCCATTTGTTTCTTTGTTTGGATTCCATCATGTTCTTCAGCTCCTCTACTTTTTTATCTGTGTCTTCTCTAGGTTTATTAATTATGCCTTGCACTATGGGTCCAGTCTCTGCTGTTAACTGAGAAATTATTTCTATTTCATTTTTTTTTCAGATCCTCTTTCATTTTCAGTTCTGGGAGTCTAGATTTTTAAGTATCAGATTGTCTTATCTCATTGCCCTTTGGAGTTGTCTTAGATGATCTCAAAGTCTGGTTTTGAGCCTTGTTTCTGTGTCTTCTCATTTCAACAGATGCAGCCTGCTGTGCCTTTTTTGAGGCAACTTTTGCTCACTTAGAGGTCTTCAGTTCTCAGTAAGCCACTGAGCAGCCTTTTCTCTGATGCTCACCAGTACACCAATTCTTTGATTCAGAATGGTGGTCTTCTGGATCCCTAAGTTGACCGGTCATCTGGGTGGCCTTCTGGATAGGGCCTGTGCGCACTTTGGATGGTATCTAGTCATGCCTCTGGCTTTGGCCTGACTTTCCATGTACCTGTTATTTGGGAGGGCTTTGGCTTGGGGCTGAGCACCCCAGTCCCTTATGTCTGGGTGGGCTTTTGGCTAGGTTTCTGTGTGCAAATACTGATGGAATCCGAGTGGGCCTCTGGATGCTACTTGTGCATCTGTGAAGCTCTTTTCTGGGTGGGCATTTGGCTTGCTCCTGTGTCCCTCTGGGGTTGGGGCAAGGACCCTGGCTGGGATCTGCCTGCAGCTGCACTGCTGCACTGTACACACTATTGCTCCCTCGGATATGGGGACATTTACTGATGCTATGGGGCCCCAAATTTATACTATTCCTTATGTTGCTCATCATTTGTTCATTATTAACTCCCTAGCCCAAGCCTCTGTCCTAGTCTCACTTTCAGTTTGATACTGTTTGCAATTTAGTATGTAATTGTTCATCTCTCACTGCTTCTTGGGTCTTCATTTCCTGAGTCTTAATTTCCAATGTCATGAAAAACTTAAAAATTTTCCTATTAATCTGCCTTACACTAATTTCTCAGTCCTAATAGAAAGCCAAAGAGAGTAGAGGTAAAATTCTTCCTTTTGTAAAATGTCAGTACCCAGTTATGATATATGTAACTATCTATCTATCTATCTCATCCTTTAAATTATTTTCAAAGCCCCATTGAGGTAGCTAGTATCATCACCTTGAAATACATATGAGGGAAGTTGCTGTGGGCCAAGCCTGAGGTGGTCCTTTGCCTCCTCTGCACTCCTTTTCTCCCCCAAAGACTAGATAGTCAAACAGACTATAGATTGTAGAGCCTGGATGACCTAGCCCCAGGAGATAGTTAGTTACGTTATGGATCATTCTTATTTGTTCCCTTTCTATGCATGCACTGATCATGAGACAATCACACTACATTCAGCCAAGGCCATGTAGCACTAGTTAGGCTGCCTTCTCTTCCTGTTTGTCTTACACTATAAATAAAGAGTGTGCCAGACTCCCACTATTAGCTCTTGACAGATTATGGCTCCACTTGGTCCCAGCTTTCAAGAATAATCTTGGTGTTTTCATTTTTCAGACCCTACAACGTGAGAGTAGTGGCAGGAAATAAGGCCCTGAATTGTACACAATGTGTCAAATGTTGCAGGTGTAGTTAGCTGGCCTTGAATCCTAAACCAGAGAGGCCAGTTTTTGAGCCAACACTTATAACTGCTGCACTTGGATGAATTCTTAAAATGATGTAAATATTAAGATTTCTGGAAAGCATACTTAATAGTCTCCAAATTATCCAAACAGGAATTTCAAAGACAGTAAAATAGAAAAAAAATGCATGTGAAAAATAATCAAATAAATAATAGGAAAATATTTCAAAGAGATGGAGAGACACAGAATACTTTGTTTGAAAGGATGTGTCTAATGCAGAGAAGAATGTTAAATAAAAACTCAGCATTCTACATATGGATGTACTACTGTAAAATTTATAAAGTGGGGGGCATTAAAAGTAAATGTAATATACTAAAAGTTTCTAGAAAGAAAGGAAGAAATTGACAAATTGCATAGTTTGTCAAGACAAAACTATTTCATTGGTGCTCCAATAATCAGCATGATTCCTGGGAGACAAAAATATATAAATATATATAATTTTCAAGGTCCTGAGCAAAATTGAATTTAAGCCTCTCTTTTGCAAATAACCAGACAATAATCTGGTAAATAGAGTTTGAAGAGCTATTTTAAAATATGAAAAGGTAGGAATACATTAAAAGAGTAAGGAAACATTCTAAATTCCTATAAATAGAAAAAAAATTAAAAATTAACATCAACAGATGTTGGGGGGAAGCATATATCATATTCTACTAAATTTTCTACTACAGAACATCTTGACAAGGAATATTTCTATATTTTGCATGATGGCATGACTATGAGGTTAAAAATGCTCAACTAGAGAGAGGCTTGATAATAGTAATAATACTAAGTAAGGGTGGTAGATAGAGTAATAATAAGAGTAATTCCATATTAAACCTTATTATGTAATAAGAATTGCATTGTGTGTTTTAAGCAAAGTATCTTTAATCTATTCACATTTTAGTAGCTTACCATTGGTATACATTCATGTGAAAACTGATATTATCTAAAAATATAAGTAGATGATAGTTTAAATAATAGTTAAAAAGACCATGTTTAATACGAACTGGGATCACTTTTCCTTAATTCATTAAAAAAAAAGTGAAAGAAACCAGTCAGTCTGTCAGAAATGAAATGTATTATTTCTTCTTAACATTTATATTCAAAAATTTCCATAATATTTAAATATATGATCTTGTGGAACTTCCTTAGTTGGAATTTGCTAGAATTTAATAAGTGGCTGCTTAATGTTCCTAGTTTTACTTTCATTTAAAATTGAAGAATGACACTATGATATGTTTAATGTCCTTCAAACTAATATCACATTTATATCCTACATTCACCTAGACAAGTAGAAGAAACACAAACCAATATTTCTCAAAAATATAGAAAATTAATTTTATGTAAATCACACATTCTACATTTTTAACAAAATTATTATGATAACTTGAGAAAATATCACAGAAAACAATACTAAACACAGTTACATTAAAATGGAAAAGTAAAAAGTATTTTCTTTTTTATTGTTGTTCTTTTTTCTAGTCCCTTTTTCTATTTTTTTTCCTTAGAATGAGAGTGTGGTAATTGCGACTTTAACTTCAGCTGCAATGATTTCTCAATTTCAAGAACAATACTTATTTTCTTCTCTTTCATGTTCATTACATAATCAGTTTACTTTTCTTCCTTTCTTAATAAGTTTCTTCTAATGCCTAAAACATGCACATAAATGTAACTGGTAATATACGTATTTACCACAGAAATATGTTTGAGCATAAGGAAAATTTATTTCCTTCAAGGCTACTCAGTAATAATTAAATTTGTTTACACACATTTTGTTATTTCTTCTACAGGCTTAGGATATTACCTTTTCTAAAGTAAAATACTATGAATGCTTTCAATGAATTGTAGTCTTTTATTAAAAGAATGCAGATATTCTATAAAAACTGTGAAGTGGACAAATTTCCCCTTTAATATTATTCAAAAAACCCTTACCTGTCACATTTCTATATCCCATTCTACTTTATTCTATTCTACTTAGATTCTAAGTGTTCCTTGCTGTTTATCCAGCTACTCATTACCCTAGCACCTTATATTCAGTTAGCTATTCTGATGTTGAGAATTTCTATATGGTAATTTGCACATGTGCCTAAGTTCCTCAGCATTAAAGTATTATTTTTATAGTGCAAAATTTAAAGCATTTAAATTAAAAGAATAAAATTTAAACATTGAAATTTCAGCAAGCAAAGGATGCTGATAGGCACAGATGCTTCAAAATTCACTACATGTCAATGAACAATGTTTTAAACAATTTAAGGCTTGACAGTGATCCTTACTGTAACATTATCAATCATCAAAAATGCCAAAATTATAGTCATCAGTTTCCAAACTTGTCAGTCTTTGAAAGGTCAATTAAATGCCACTTTAGTGAGGTGTTTAGAATGAATGTCTCTATGCCTGGCCCCAGAATGACAAGTCACATGATTTTGATGACCTTTTCAAAGGAAGCTGCCTCATCAATGTGTAAGGTTGATCATGTGGTCAAATCGATTTATATAGGTGGCAATGACAGCAACAGTGATTTGAGTAATTAGCCATAAAATGACCATTTTTCTTATCTCAAAGATCCAAATTTATAAGTTATTCTTAAACAGTAAATAATGTATGTCCTTTCTTCCATATTTTTATTATGGACAGAAGTCCAAGAAGGAAATTAAATTTAGATTCTTTAGTGATGAATTGTGTAAACATTTATTACATTTTCATCTGAGTAAGTCAGCTGAGCTGACCTATTTTTACAGGGATTTCATAAAAGAACATAAGGCAGTGATTGTGCATGGATCCAGCAACTCCATCTGTCTTTACCATCTCTTTTTCCATTGGCTTCATGTGGAACTTACTGGTGGCTGAGGTCAGTGGTGCATATTAACTTGATTAAAGTTGTGGATGAAATAAGAAGACATTTTTAATTTTTACATACTTCAACCATAGAAGACATCACAAACTTTTCCATAGACGGTGAATGCTGCTCCTCTGCCTAGATGGCTGTGTTCTGTCACTTGTCTTTCTATTGGAGCTTCTCTTTATAACAATAACAGACTCAGATTTAAATTTTTTCTTAGCTGTGTGTCTTTGGAAAATTGCTTCTTATTACTGAACTACTGCTTCCTGGACTAGTAAACAATGGTACTTTTTTTTTTTTACCTCCAGAGGGTTTTTGTGAGGATAAAAATATACAAACATAAAGTTCTATGACAGTCCTGGCCCAGATAGGAGCTCACCAAATGTCAGTGTCTGACCGCTCCACTCATATTTTTTGTTGCAAAGGCACTGAGCCTGCCTACTTCATTATTTTCTAGGAAATGGGTTGTTCATATTATCTGGCTCATGTTCCACAGATACTATCATTAGCTTAATGGTAAAATAAAATTCTGAATATATATTCTGACAAAGGTCTGAATATAAATGAATAGAATACTATTCATGTGTGTGTGTGTGGGTGTGTGTGTGTTCATACTGTGGACTGGCATGAGTATCTTTGCATCTTTGATACAAGGTCTCCCTAAGTTGACCATTCCTAGGCTCCAACTTATTATCTTTCTCCCTGAGCAACCCACAGTGCTGAGATTATAGGAATTTGCCAACATACTCAGCGTCACTATGTCTTTTAACTGAGAATAAAAATGCTTTCTAGTAAGAAATAATTTATATTTAATAACAAAACTGATTATTTCTAATTAAATAATTTTATAGGGACAAATTTTGACCACTTAATATAATAAAAAGAGGTATTTACAATATATTCTTAGGAAAGATGATATAAAATCAATATGTGAATATATTTATTTTCCTAAACATGTCTCTCTCAAATATATTCTGTTGTCCTAATTTCAGTTACTTTTTAGTTTCACAATTTTGTATACATTGTACTGTTGTGAGAAAATTTAGTATCATCTCTCATCTGGGTTATATGCGTAGTTGATCTCATTCCTTTTTCTCTTTATTTTCAATAATATTTTAGACTTATCTTCCTTAATGCACTGGTTCATAGCTTTTATTTCTTTAAATGATCAAAAGAGTAAAATATTGCAACATCTCTCCATTTCATTCATTGTTAAGGTTTATTTTATTTTAATGAGAGAGTATTTCTTTTTTCTCATTAAATTTATTGGTACATTTTAGGTATACAATACAGTTACATTGATCACTGGGATCTTGTACCCTTATATGGCAGATCTTGGTTCTCGTTTTTTTCCCCATAAAACCCTGCCCTCTCTTCACACCCTCCACCCTTTCCTATTTACAAAATCTTTGTTTCAATTTTTTCATTTTCTCATATTTTTTCTTTTCCCTTATTTCCTTTCCTCTACCCTTCCCAATTCCCCTATACCTTTAGCCCTTTTCTTCCTATTTCACATTGTCAGTTATACCTTTTGGATCTTATTGTGTGAAAAAATGTGTAAATAAGATCAGAAGAGTATTTCTTTGTGAATATAGCATTCAAAGTATTTGGCTTATTATTTTAACTCCAATTTCAGCCAAATATTTCATCTTGTGTAAGTCATCCAGTTTTCAAATTTCTCTACCTTCTCTACTTAAGGCCAGTTTTATGTGACTGAGTTCTAGTTGAGAGATTGAACTAGTTACTTTCCGCAGGTGTTGTTAGGGAACATGTCTTCCCTTGGTGTTCATTCTTTCACACATTCCTTCTTACCCTCCCTCTTCCCACCATGAGTAGGAGCACCAAGGGCCCTGAGCTGTAGCTGAGCAGGTGATGGTATCATTCTCATAGGCTTCTCAGTGTCCAGACTGTAAGCCAAAATAAGCTCTTACCCTCTGGAATGCACACAGTCTCAGGTGTTCTGTTTTACCAAATGAAAAAGTACTATGGGTGGAGCCAATATTAATTTACTAAAACTGAAAAATCTGCATCAAGCTAAATCTTTTTGACTAGGTAAGGCCATTTAAAATTGTAAATCATGAAGTAAAGGTAAAGTAGACCATGCACAGATCTAGATCATCTAGTCAGTGTGGCTAGTTTTCTCATGAAAAAAAATTGTTTAGGACATTGTCTATAATGAAAAATGCACGAGAGATCTGCCCCTTTTGAAACTGTCATTTCAATACAATGCTTGTGTTAGTTAGGATTAGATGGGCCTGGGAATAGCAGTGCTGGTCTAACAGTTGATTAAACATGATGGATTAAACATGAGAAATAGGGATATGAGCAACCCAGAACTAGTGTGTAAGTCTTGCCAGTCATGTGGAAATCATCGACTTCCAGCTTTCCTTTCTACCATTCTTAGGGTTTGGCCCTTAATCCCAAGGAAAGAGAACAATTTCTAGCCTTCACTTCTGACAGGACCAGCTACACAATTTCCAGAGCACAGTGCAAAATGAAATTCTTTTCAAAATGAAACATTTTTCCAAAAGCAGGGAAAATAGATGCTATAAAAGATACCAAAATATAGAAAACATCTTTTTTTTCCCTGAAATTTCTCAGCTTGATAGGATCCTTTGCTTTGCTATTAATTTCTTCTAAGTAAATAAAAGTCAAAAATTTAAATTACTAGCATAATTTCACAATTCATTTTATATTATAGATTTGCTTGAAGTTCAAATATAAAAGCATTTAACATATATATATATATATATATATATATTCATCAAAAGTGCACAATTCATGCACAGTGCTAGCAAATATATTTTTTTAACTTTCTTGTCATTGAGTTTATTGGTACAGTTTAGGTACACAGTACAGTTACATTCATTATTGGGATCGTGTACCTTTACATGACAGGTCTTGATTCTCATTTTGCCCCTTGTCCCTGCTATCCCTTCATCCCCTCCTCCCTTCCCTATTTACAAATACATTATTTCCATTTTTTCATACCTTTTTCTTTTCCCTTATTTCCTTTGCTAACAAATATTTTTATTCCATTTTTTCATGTACCCAATCTACCTATCCTCTCTGCCTTCCATCTTCTTGGTGACTAAGAAAAGACTGAAAGGAGAAAGAATTATGATTTGCCTCATCTTTCTCCTTTCTTGAATATTATCATTTCCTGTTAAGTGATTGCCTGATAACACAGGAAAGTAGTACAAATAAAAAAAGGATATGTTAGGGGTTCTTTGTTCCTTTGCATTTTTCCAACTACTATTACCTTATTGAACTGGAATAAGATTCTTTAAACATTGTGGAGACTCAGAAGCAGCAGATTTATGAGTTGGATACACGGTGACATGTTCACCTTGCACTCCGTATCTTGCTAAGCCCTCACACATTGCCTACTGCAAGTGTGGCATCTGAAGTATTTGGGAATGGACTGTATGAGAAAATAAGGATTATGTTTCCAAAGCACTTACTATTTTTATTTTCTCTGTTCAAACATATGCTCCATTGTTCCATGGGGCTTCATTTACAAAACAGAGGTTCAAAGATAAAAGCATTCGTAATTTCAAGAAGACTAGAGCAGGTCAATAATTAGTGTAAGGACCTTGTTAGCATGAAGTCCACAGTGACTCCACTGTTAATGGCCATGAAGCTAGTTCTGCCTCCGTGTTCATTTTTTAAGAAGAGGAAGGGGAGAAGGAAAAAAGGAACTTCATCAGCTTTCTTTTAAGGTGTCCCAAAAAGCTGTTACATAACTTGTATTTCATTCTAGTGGTGAGAAATCTGATATGAGGCTGCAATTAACTGCAAGGGAAGCTGGTACACGCAGCCATTATTTTCAGGTAGCCAGAGACTCAGCTAAAGATGGTAGGTTTGGGAATAAGTAGCAACCTATGCTACTAGATTAGTATTCTTCCTTCCCTTCCCTTCCCGCCCTGCTCTTCCTTTCTCTCCCTGTCCTTTTGAGATGGGTGTCCCCTATGTTACCCAGGCTAGCCTTGAACTCCTACTTTTCTTACATGCCCCCTCTTTGCTGCGATTGCAAGAGTGTAAAACCATTTCCAATGCATTGTAACATTTCTTACCCCAACCAAGACATGGTGGTTCATGCCAGCAATCCCAACACAGACAGGCTGAGGTTGAAAGGTCACACATTTGAGCCTGGGTAACTTAGTGACCTACAGAGAACAGGTTTAAAATTTTTTTAAGAGGGCCAGGGATTTACCTCAGTGGTTCCACTGCCTGCCTCACAAACGCAAAGACCTTGGTTTGATCCCCAGTACCAAAAAAAAAAAAAAATAAAAAAATCCAAAAGTATAGCTAAGTGTGCAGCAACTAGCTTTAATCACCAGTACCTAAAAATAATTTTAAAAAAATGAAAATTTACTTCAGTTGCCACAATAAATGAAAATTTGTGAAAACAATTTTATTATTCACTAGAGATTTATTTTGTCAATGGCTTCTAAATGTAGGAAAATGATAGTGAAAATTCACTTTCAAATTGAAGGCAGCATATGTTTAAACATGAAATAGTAAGATCTCAAATTTTAATGTTTTAATTTATAATACCTTAAAAGTTCTGATCATCTTTTAAGATGAATTACAAAATCTTACATTTTATGGAAGCTAAAATTTTTTTTTGCTATTTTTTCAAAATCAGAGTCATGTGTAGGAAATTCATTTATCTCATACTTTCTCCAGCATCACTGCTCAGATATCTGGATTGAATTGTAAAATTATCCTTTATTTGATTCTCACAACACTTACCCTTCAGAATAGTGCTTTTACCTTCATTTTATTTTGAAGTAGAGTTCTGAGAATACAGAAACTCAAGATCCAACCACTGCAGTTTTTCTTCAAATTCTCGCTTCTATTTTCTAATGTCCTTTCTCTTGTCTGTACAGTTTTTCATTTAGACATCACTTTCCTGAAGAGAGAGACAGAGGAAGAGAGAGAGTTTGCAGCATTTTGTGGAAATTTATTCTATTATCCTGAAAGAAGTACATATATTGAATTCTAGATATATTTATATTAATAATTGTGTGACTTCAGAAAGTTAATCTTTGGATGAAAGTTTATTTTAACTTGAAGCTTTTTATTAAAGCGATCAGTTTTCAAGGTGTAGTCTGTGGACTTCTTGTTTCAGAGATCCATGAATTTTAATTTACATGTCTTTATTATATTAAAGTCAAACCTTTCCCTATCCGCATTAGTTGTACTGTAAGAAATGACTAGACACACAGAATTAAAAAATACTTTATCGTTCCTAGGGATATATGTATACATATAGATATACAGGTAGATACATAGGTATTTCTCAAAAAATATCATCATAAATCGTAGCAACTCATTTTGTTACATACTCTTTCTGGTATTTCTTAAAAATGAAAAGCAAATTCAGAGGGTTAAATGACTTGTCTAAGAATATCCAAATAAGCAGTTGTGGTCCAGACTCCTTCCCATTGACCCCAGAACAGAACTTTTCAAATTCTTCTTAACAGCTTCTTCTACTCTCTCTGGTGAACAGTAGAGATCTGAAACAAAAAAGTAGAATGAGGTAGCTGAAAGGGCATAGTGACTCTCAACAACTAGGTCACACACACAGAGAGGTCTGGAGATTTTATTCAAGGGGTGGTAGTAGAGAGAGAGAAGAGAGAGAGAGAGAGAGAGAGAGAGAGAGAGAGAGAGAGAGAGTGGAGGTAGAAGAAGAGAGGAACAGAAGAAGCGAACAAAGAAAGGAAGGTCCCTTTATTGGTTTTGGGCCGGGCTATTGCTTATTCATGAGTAGTGGGCTACTTTTAACCTATCACAGGCCGGTTGTCTTTTATAGGTTCAGCTCTGCAGAAACAGGTTTCAACTTCTCTGTCTCACTGTGGCCTTGGTGGGAGGGAAACTAAAGATAAGAGCATGAAGTCATTCTAAGAGCCAAGAAGCACCAGGAAAATGTAGCCTGTGATGGCGGCGTCACAGCATACTTTAACATGATCAATTCCCTAACAGTAGCTAGGGCAGAGTGTCAACTCGATTGCTTTGGGATATGGGCAGGGTTAGTGGAGAACACTTCTGAGTGTGTCTGAGTGAGTCATAGAGATGTGACATTTGGGTCTGTGGTCCCTAGTTCCTTCCTCTCTGGCTCTCTTTTCCTGATCTGTTTCCCAGCAGCCATGAACTGAGCAGCCTACTTTGCCATACACTTTCACCATGATGTTTCTGTTTTGGAACCTGTTAACCATACACTGAATCCCCTTAAATCATTAGCCAAATTGTATTTCTTTTCCATTAAGTTGTGGGTGCTGAGTATTTTGTCAAAAGCTGACTAATAAAGAGAGGGTCTTCCTGTTCTATCAAAGTTGGCAGTGCAAATGTTGTGTTGCTTGATGTTTTTGTAGCTCTACACATGCAGGTCCATTATGAATAATAGGAAAATCCAGTGTGTATTCATTTAGGTGCAAATACATTTAGTAATTAGGCAAATTTTCAAAACTAGAGTTTATAAATAATTTTAAGTATATTAAGTTTTAAAACAAACATAAAACAAGATGTATGTATATCGAGAATATCACATTATATGTCAAAGCCAAAAAACACCGTCTGAATTTTAGTTCAAATACTAACCTGTATTTTAACTTCTTGAAAAATTGTTATTGACTTGGAAGGTATCTGCTCTACTTTCCTATTATAATTTTTCTCTTTTCTTCTTAATACATACTTTGTGCATACCCACTCATGTCAGAATAAAACAGGAATACGTTTCTTAGATGATGATCTATGACTTCCTCAATTAAATAGTCAGAGAAGACTCAAGTCCATCTGTTCAGTGCTTATTATTTTCATGGCCATATATTCAACAGTGATGAGTTCTGTGTAGGAAAGGTATATGGAATTGATATTGTCTCATAAGAGATCTAACCTAATGTTGAGGAGGAGGAAGTGGAACAAGTAAAGTTCCTCTGAAGGGTGAGTGAGAGTTAACTAGGGAAAAAAATCACTGGTGAAAAGAGGGCACTGAGCAATGGCATGAATCTGCAGAACTCCTTTATTGGATGAAACCAACCTGAAGCAAAGATGAAAGCAGCTGAGTGACACTGGGAACAGATAATAGAAAGATTGTCAGGGATCAGGACATGTAGAGCTCTATAGGTCTTTTTTTTTCCCACTAAGTTTCTTGGTGCTTTTTAGGTATACAATAAAGTTACATTCATCGTTGGTCTTTTTAAGAAGAGTGGTGCCATGAAAGCATGGGACCTAAGAAGGGGGGATGAAGAGCAAATGTGTTTTTGGAAAATGTCTGTAAATGTGCTGTATGAGTAAGTCATCAGAGAAAAAGGAACTTATTTGGGAAGATTCACTAGGAGGTTTCTTAGTAGATCAGAGAAGGCAGGATGGTAGACTGAGAGCAGATTGAGCACATGCAGATAAAATTGATTCAAAATATATAATTAATGTATGCTTAGCTTATATTACTACTTGAATGCTATGTAAGAATTTTTCAGAGGATGAAATATTTTTAGATGAGCACTTGCATGAATCAGATAAGAATAAATTTCTCTATTGAAAAGCTATGAAAGACTAGGTGAAGAAATATAATGATGGTTATTGCTATCAAAATTTCTGTAATATCAATATCTATGCTTAGCCAGTTGTGTGATGGAGAAGTTATTGGGGAAAAAGAGTCTTTGGGAGTAATGTAATGTGGCTGATCCAGAATATGATTAACAAAAAGAAATTTTTGAAAAGGTTGTGATGTTTGTCATATTTATGTATACTGAAAAATTGAGATAGTGCCAGTCAACTATCTGTAAACTGCTATAACAAAACGATGAAGAATTTTTTATTAGCTGTTATAGAGTGGAGCATTTTTCAAGTTAAAACAATAGCTTTTAAAAGGTAACAGTTTTATAGTCAGACTTTTCTTGCTTTATTAGAACTATTTTCCTTCAATATCACTAAGCCTGCTTAGCATAAGACCACCCTGTTAATCTTGAAAATTTCTGTCAGGTTATTTGTATTTCCTGTGTTTTCTTGGCAGGGGAGTTAACAGCCCAGAGAAGACCATGGAAGGGATGGTCTCCGCTCATTTGAGTTTTCCCCTCTCTGTGAAGTGACCATGTATTCCTTTAAAGACCCTAAAATAGAACATAATCCTGCCAAGGTGTCTAGGCAAATTGTTATTCACATGGTAGATTTTTTTTTCCCACAGTACCACTACAACATTTTCTCTTCACAATTGATATACAGGAAGACAAAAGCACACTCCATCCTAGCATATTCAGCAGATGTTCTCTTCATAGTCAAAGAAAAAGCATTGCAAGTTACTCTATCCAGCTGGTTCCTAAATCATTGTGGAATTCTCCCTGTCTACTCCCAAAAGATGTAAATTAGCCTGTAAAGAGAACAGCAGGTTAAATGATTATAAATAAAGATGGCTGAAAAACTCATATAGAAGGAGAAAACTAATGAAAACTAGGAAAAAGTGACCACTGTGTGAGCAAGGTCAGCAAATTAAAACCTCTATGAATTTACTACTGTATACAGAAGGTTTCCCATTTAATGAGGCAGGAAGTATTTTTTTAAATTTTTTTTCTCATTGAGTGTATTGGTACATTTTAGGTATACAGTAGTTACATTCATCATTGTGGAGTGTCTGTTTTTGGCTTCTTTTATTTTCCTATCATATGGTTCTTTATTTTTCAACTTGTCAGATCCTTATTTCAATATTACCAAATGATGGAGTATAGAAAATACTCGCTGGAGGCAGAGATGTTTAAGTAATAACTGAAGTTCTGCTTCCTGGTTCAACAAGTACAGTTTAGAGATCATCACTCCTTTCCTTACCGGAAGGCAAAAGTTGAACAGACTGAAAATCAGTAACTCTTTTTAGGTTCATTGTGTATTTGATTCTCAGGGGAAACAACTACCACAGAAAGATAACACAGTCAGGTACAGAGATCACATCTTCCAGCAAGATGAAGCACAGACCAGAAGCCTGAAGCTGAAGCCAGTATTGGTGAGAAAGATCAGCAACCCTTACTTAAAAAGTTGCTGGAGGCTTAGTGCATGCTGGTCTAAATGAGCCTAGCATCAGGGGCCCCCACAATTTCCTTACTTCTACCTTTCAGGCATCCTATCAGATTGTTATTATGACAGTCTGAGAGAAAAAAAACTAAACAAACAAACAAACAAAAAAACCCTTTCACTTCCAGTCAGAGGAGGGCTAAAGGAATCAATCTAAAATAGTCCAAAATTTCTCTGTTCTCCTGTAATAATGTTTGTTCTCAATGGAAACTTTTGCCAGAGCCTAACAAAATGAGACTTTGCCAAAGTTTCATCGGTGTCTAAGAAGGAGAAAACTATGCCTCCTTAGCTTACTAAACAGCTAAGACCTAACCATGGGACTGTTGGATATTTCCATCTTCCCTGTGCTTTACTACTGTGTCAATAAAAATCTACACACTAAAGAATTACAGGTAATAAGTGCTATAATCTTCAGATATTATGTTAGATTCTAGAGAAACCTAGGAACAACAAGGCAGACAATAATGTCATTAGAGAAAATTTTAGCCTCTGTCATTTTACTACAATAGCCAGTGAATACAGCCTAACTCCTATCCAGAAAAACATAAAATTCCACACTATGAAGTCCTACCAGACTCAGTTCCATTAACTCAATAGATAGTTTCTCAATTTCAAATAAATTACAAAGCATAGTAAGAGATAAAAAGCACAGTTTGAAGAGACGAGGCAACCATCAGAACCAGACTCGGATATGGTTGAGATATTAGAATTAATAAAATAGTTGCAATTAATATGGTAAGACTTTTAATAAAATAGTACACAATGTGCAAAAATAACAGAAAAATGAAAATAGGGGTAGAAAGTCTAGAAGAAATGTAATGTAAATGCTAGAAATAAAATAAGCACTGTAAAAGAAATAAAGCATGTTTGATGGCATCATTAGTATACTGGACAAAACAGAATTAGGAATCCAGAAGATGTCCATAGAAACTCCCAAATCTGGACTATGCATAGAAAAAAGAATGAAAAAAACAAAAGATTATATCCAAGAACTATGAAAAATTATTAAAATGTAAATTATGTAATGAGAATAACAGATGGAAAGATTTAAGCAAGAGAAAAATAAACAGAAAAAGTAGTTGAAATAACAATAGCTGAAAATTTTTAAATTTAATAACAGATACCAACTGCAAATATAAGACGCTCTGAAAATATTAAGAAGGATAAATACTGAAACACCTATACCTAAGTATGCAACATTAAAACTGTAGAAAGTATAAGACAAAGATAAAGCCTTGGAAGAAATCAGAGGGAGGAAAGTGGACTCCAGTTACAGAGGAACAAGGTTAGGAATTACACTGCTTTTGGCTTCAGAAACTTCACAAGCATGAAGGGAATTCAAGCAAGGAAAAATGTTAAAGAAAACAACAACCTAGAATTCTGTATTTATAAAAAATATCCTTCAAAAATGAAAAGAAATAAATACTTAAACAAGCATAAGTAAATTTGCCACCAGTAGAATTGTCTTCCCAGAAATGTTAAATCAAGCTCTACAAAGAGAAAGAAAATTATATAGGTAAAAAAATCCAGTCTACATAAATAACAGAGGACCATCAGAGGTTAAAAAGAAAAAAAAAAGTGAATGTAGGGCAAAATCTTTTCTTTTTGTCCCTCTTAACTTCATTATCATAATAATTACATTTAGGAAGGATTGAAGGGAGGGCAGGGGAATGGGAAAAAATAAGAACCAAGATATATCATGTAAAGGTACAAATTCCCAACGATGAATGTCATCATATTGTATACCTACAGTGTACCAATAAACTCAATAAAAATAATTAATTTATTATATATAATTATTATGATATATCTTCCAATATTCCCAACTATGAATGTCATCATATTGTATACCTACAGTGTACCAATAAACTCAATAAAAATAATTAATTTATTATATATAATTATTATGATAAATATCTTCCAAATACAGAGTAATTTATGATGCTGTAACTTGGGGCTACATGAAATGTATGACAGCAGAGTTACACAAGATACGTATAACTGGGAAGAATTGGTTATAATACTCTTTCTTATTCACTGTGAAATATGAAAGCATGCATTGAATAGAAGCCTAGAAGGACAGAAAAGTAATGAGAGCAAAAATAATGAAAAGAAAGAAAGAAAAATAAACAAGAAGAAAAATAAATTATGTTTCCAGTGAAGAATGCCCCCCATACTACAATTAATAGCATAATTCTCATGAGAATGAGGAAATCCAAGGGAGAGGAGAGCCCAAGCAGCCTACTCCAGTCTCTTGCCTTCAAGCTCTTAGATTTTAATTTCCTTTTCATAGCCGTCTCACTGAGGTAAAATGTGAGCTCTCTCCCACAAACACCCACACTATGGATGCTGATGCAGCCCAAATCTATTCTCTGACTTCACTGGCTGTGGGCCTGTTCTCTGATCTTCCCTGCTTCAATCCACCTCTCTGTGGAGTTCCACTGAACAACTTTACTATTAAGCAACAATAGGAAATCCACGACCCACAAACCAACTGTAACCCACTGACTGATTTTTGTAAATAAACACTTATGGGAAAAAATGACCTTCAAAGGCTTCATGCACTTATAGGCAAGGCTTTTGAAAGGTGATCAAATCATGGGGGTGACACAGCAGAACAACTATTAGGAGAAGGGACCCAGCCTGATGAGGCAGGTCGCTGGGACTTGACCTGGAAGGGAGTACCTTCCTTCAGAGATCCCCACTTCACTCTTCATTTCTTGGCCACCTTGATGTAAGCAGCTTTCTTTTGTCCAGGCCATTCGACAATGCTGCTAGTTGTGCAAGGTTTGAGACATTTAGACTGTGAACCAAAATAACCTCTCCTCCTTTCAGTTGTGAGTGTCCAGTGTTTGGAGCCAGCGAGGAGAAAGTGATAAAGATGTAAGTGGGACACAAATACAAACATGATAGTTGACAGCCCAACTAAGTCAATGTGTTTTTTAAAAGTTTTGTAATTTTTAAAACTGTGTCAATATATGTTTGCAATTTGAGCAGTTTGCAATCATCTTATGGAATTGTTACATGTACACATTACAACTTGTCTGTCTACTTTTTAATTCATTAAGTTTATTAGTACATTTTAGGTACACAGTATGGTGACATTCATCATTGTGAATTTGTACATTTACATGTTATAAATTGGTTCTTATTTTTTTCCCTGTTCTCCTGCCCTGCTTTCTACCACACCAACCCTCCCTATTTATAAAGACTGCCTCCATTTTTTCCTCTTCTCATATTTATTCCTTTCCCTTCCACTACCCCATCAACTTTCCCTTTTCCTGTGTGCCTTGTCTTCCTATTTCCTATTATCTATTATATATGTTGATCCTTACTTACATTTTCTCACAACAGAGAAACTATTTGCTATTTACACATGTGTGTCCTATTTATTTCACTTAAGAGTACGGCCTCAATGTGCATCCATTTAGCTATAAATGTCTCTAGTCTCTCAATCTTTATGGCTGAATAGTACTCCACTTAATTTAAAAAAAGCAAAAAACAAAACTAAAAACAATTCTAAGCAACAAGACAAGGTAGGGAGTACAATAATTCCCAACTTGAATCTATATTATAAAGCTATTGTAATAAAAATAGCATGGTACTGTCAAAGAAATAGAACCAAGGATCAGTGGAATAGTGTAGAAGATGCAGAAACAACTTCAGACATGCTCAGCCACCTCATCTTTGACAAAGGAGCCAAACACCCTCACAGAGGCAATATAGCCTTTTTCAATAAATGGCACTGGAAAAATTGAGTTTCAACTTGCCAAAGATTAAAACTGGACCCCTAACTTTCACTATACACTAAACTAAAATTGAAATGGATCAAAGATCTAAATATTAAAACAGAAAAACTAAGAAAGAGCTGAAAGGGAGATTTGGTTGAAGTCTTGAAGACATTGCTATAGGAAAACATTTCATGAACAACACCTCAGACACACATGAGCTAGCACAAAGAATTAACAACTGGAGTCTCATCTGATAAAAGCTTCCTACATGGCAAGAAAAACCATGATCAGAGTGAAGAAGCAATCTACAATGTGTGAAAAAAATTTACCAGCTGTTCCTAAGATAAAGGTCTACTGTCCAAAATATGAAAACAACTTAAAAAATCAGACCTCCCAAATTTAAAGATCCAACTGAAAAATGGGCATCTAAAATGAAAAGACATTTCACAGACAAAGAAGCAAAAAGAGCAAATAAGTATAGGAAAAGATGTTCAACATCACTGGTCATCTGAGAGATGCAAATGAAAAAAATGCTGAGATTCCACTTCACTACAGAGGGGATGGCTGCTATCAAGAAATCAACCATGAATGATTCTAATTTCTCATTCTTTATGGCTGAATAATATTCCATTTTATAGAAAAACCACATCTTCTTTATCTAGTCTCCAATTGATGGGCAAATGGGCTATTTCCAAATTTTAGCTATTACAAACAGTATCACAATAAATATAGGTGCACATATATCACTGTGATATGATTCTTTTAATTCTTTTGAAATGATACCCAGCAGAGGGATGGAAGGGACAAATGGAACCTCTAGTCCCAGCTCTTTGAGGTATCTCCATATTGATTTCCATAGTGGTTGCACCAGTCTGCACTCCCACCACAACCCCGCCAACATTTGTTATTGGTTGATTTCTTGATAGCAGCCATTCTTTGTGGGGTGAGGTGGAATCTCAGTATTGTTCTCATCTGCATCTCTGGAATGACCAGTGATGTGGAACATTTTTTCATATATTTACTTGCTGCTTTTACTTCTTTGTCTGAGAAATGTATGTTCATTTCAGATGCCCATTTTGAATCAGTCTTTATTTTTTTTGAGTTCTTTATATATTCTAGGTAAGAGTCCTTTGTCTGAGGAGCAGCTGGTAAAAATTTTTTACAACATTGTAAGTTTTCTCTTAGTTCTGTTGATGGTTTCTTTTGCAGGGAAGAAGCTTTTTAATAAGATGAGATCCCAGTTGTTGATTCTTTCTGCTAGTGCCCATGCTATTGAGGATTTGTTCATAAAGTCTTTTCCTATGCCAATGTCTTCAAGAGTTCTGCCTAATTTATCTTCCAGCAAGTTTAGTGTTTCTGTTTTAATATTTAGATCTTTAATCCACTTTGATTTTAATTTAGTGCATGGTGAAAGCTAAGGATCTAGTTTTAATCTTTGGCAAGTTGAGATCCAGTTTTTCCAACACCATGTATTAAAGAGGCTATCTTGCCTCCAGTGAGGATGGTTGGCTCCTTTGTCAAATATGAGGTAGCTGAGTACATCTGGAGTTTTTTTTGAGGATATACTCCTAAGTGAAATAAATAAGGCACACATGTATAAATACTGAATAGTTTCTCTGGTGTGGAAAACTATAATGGTACATAAGAACCTAATGATATAAATGACAATGTGAAATAGGGAGAAAAGGGCTAAATGTGTAGGGGAAGTGGGAAGGGTAGGGGAAACGTAATAAGGTAAAACAAAAAAATATGAGAAAATTAAAAAATGGAAATAAAGTGTTTGTAAATGAGGAGGGGAGGAGGGATGAAGGAAGGGCAGGGACAAGGGGAAAAAATGAGACCCAAGACCTGTCATGTAAAGGTACAAAATCCCAATGATGAATGTAACTGTACTGTATACCTAAAATGTACCAATAAACTCAATGAGAGGGGGAAAAAAAAAAGATCAACCAAAATAACAAGTCCTGATGGGATTGTGGGGGAAAAGGAACCCTTCTCCACTGTTGGTTGGAGTGTAGACTGATGCAACCACTGTGCAAATCAGTATGGAATTACCTCAAAAAACTAAGAAGAGAGGTCCTATTTGACCCAGCTATTCCCCTGCTGGGTATCTTCCCAAAAGAATTAAAAGAGTCATACTACAGTGGTATATGTGTGTCCGTGTTTATATTGGCATAGCTTACAATAGCTAAAACTTGGAAACAACTCAATTGCCCATGAAGTCTCTGTATTTCTTAATTCCCTCTTTCACTCCCTCTCCTTCCTGCTCTGGTTCCCTCATCCCCTTTTTAATGCATTGATTTTTTTTTTTTTTTTTTGGTCTTAGCTCATTTTACAGGATAAGGAGACGATTTTTTGCAATGGGGGAATGGTCAATATTTATTTTAAATGAATGTGATATAAATACCTCAATTAAGAGACAGAGAAAGTGAGAGAGAAAGAGTGAGATAGTTCCTCCCACACATCATTCTAAGAATTCTACATATACTAATCCCATAGGATCACTTTGTACCCATAGCAGACTAGTGGGAAAGGTGTTATTTGTATCTTCATTTGATGGACAAGAAACTTAGGAATACTTAATCAAGTAACTTGAACTCTATTGCACTCTTAATAATTTGCATCCCTATAGAAAAGACCCAGGAAGAATTGCTTCAGAATCTCTTTCTGTCACCACCACACTCTGACCCTTCCTACATCCCTGCATTTATTTACTATTATTTCTTCTTTTAAAAGTATTCAAATCCTTTTAAAGGAGATGAGGTTTATAAATAACCGTATTAAGGCCATCTGAATCTCATTATCTATATCTTCTCTGTTTTTCTCAACCATTATATTATTGATTTGATAGCTTTCAAGATATTATCTGTTTTATTGAAAGATGCATTGATATCTCTAAAGTTTCAAAACAATATTGTCCGTTGACCTGATTGTTTTCCTGCCTCAGATATTGAAGTCTCTCCAACACACAAGGCTTATCCTCTCCTTTTGTAAAGAAAATCTTATTACAAGATTATATCACCATTCTATTGATCAGTGCCAAGTTTAAATGGGATAATATGTGGAAGAATTTTTAAAAATATTAAGCATGCTCTGATTTCATTTGCACAAGCATAGCATGAGTTTCAGCTAGCTAGTATTGACTGTGTAGATATTAACTTTGAGGGAAAACATGAAACCACAGAACTGTTTTTCTTTTCAGCATTGTCAAGTAGCAATAATAAAAATTTATAGTGAGAAACCAGTTTGTGCGGTATCTTGATGGGAGGAGTTCGATAATTAGGGCTGGTGACATATATAGATAGAATGTACCTCCATGATGATTTAATCATAAAGATCTTCACCGTAAGCTGGCTTTGAGCATCTCGCTACCAAAATTTTCTGCTGATGGTTCAAGATCGGGCATGTGTTGTGTTTGATGTGGCCCAATGGTGAAAGGACCAGTTATACATGCAATCTCTTGAAACTTTTGAAAGCATAATTTTATTTCACTGTTACTAAGTTTTAATCTTTGCCTATAATAAAGATTATCTTGGAGTAAAATTTTTATGTCTTCTTATAAATTAAATTAATTTACATTTAAATTAAATAATATATATTTAGCATAGCACCTGACATACATTATGCTGTTAAGAAATATTTTTTGGTGTCACATCAATAGTATACTTGTCAGTGCCTTTTTGAGTGCACATCAATGTTAAATACCAGGCAAGCAAAGAAAAAAAAATTCTACAATGCCACGGTACATAAAGAAGATATAAATATTAAATTCAATGAAAATAATATGTTCTGCACCAATTTTTTGTGGGGGAGGTACTGGGTATCAAACTCAGGACCTTGCACTTGTGAGGCAGGTGCAGTGCCACTGCGCCAAATTCTCAGCCCATGCACCAATTTTGAGACAATTTCCTATGAAGAGATATGTGCTGCAGTGTTTCATGAAGTAGTGTATAAAAGTGACCATTGGACATAGAAAAGGCATCAAATTAGCTCATTATTATACCAATGATTATTGGTGACCTATACTATTCAAGATATAGTGAAAAATTCTGAGATACATTCAGAATAAAGGAATAGAAGTTTCTGCTATTATGCAAATTATTCTGTTATTTAGCAAATTAGACTGACACAAAATAAATATGAAAGTACAAAGTGATTATTGTGAAGTAAAATAAATTAATGTTCTGAAAGGAAATCATGGTGGATGTTGGCATTAGGGGTCTATTACTCTTTGTAAAAGTCTTCTGGCAGGAAAATTAATTGCAACTCAAAAATGGAGAAAGAATTGGAAAAGAAGAGAATAAAGAACACATTATGGATAGGGAAAAATGGCATTTTCAAAATGAGAATAAAAACCACTGAAGAGTGTGGAGACCCTAGAACCCAACATAGGTTCAGTGTGGTAGGCACTCATTGAGCAAGCAGAGGAATGGACTGGGGACACATACTTGAATATTTTTAACTGTTAAAAGATATGAAAAAACTGAAAGATTTTAAGCAGAATGGTGACAAAAGATGACCCATCCATTTCAAATGTCGTTTTTACTATTACAAGGAGAACATGTAGACTGCACCATGTGGTTGTACAAAAAAGAAAAGTGGGGGAGAAGACAGAGGCTCTTTCTAATCATCCAGGTGAGTAGTGATCGTGCTTCAGGTGTGAGTGGTGTCACTGCAGGTGGAAGAGAATTTGAGGAATATTTTGGTGGTTAAGTTTTGAAATTTTGAAATTGGTTTAGATGATAGAAAAGTGTCACTTATTACTCAATATGCAGGGGAGAAATAAAAATTATGTAAAATTTAACTTTCATATGAGCATCAATTCTACTAGTTAAGACAAATAATTTTTGTAAACGTATAAATCTCAAAGGAGAGTGTAAGATGATTATGGGTCAAATTCCTTAGCCAAGTGCTACTGAATGAGAAAAGTGTTTAGGAAATTGCTAAGTCAAATTTCACAGACTTTGGCTGGTAAGAAGCAACTCTTTTTAGCAAAAAGAAGGTTCAATCTTGTTGACTATTGTAGTCTTCAGTACAGGTATTATAAATATGGGAAACTTGTCATTAGCAGACATGGAAATATCTACAAAAGTTGAAATCAATCCCAGGTCATCCAATACTCCTGTATCATCCCACTTCTCACTAAATATAGAAAAAAGAAGTTTGTTTCATGAGTGAGCATCAATGGACTGCAGAGTAGGAAGACTAAGCAATGGGGCACACAGCATGCATTATCACAGTGTGCTTAATTCCCAGGATAACATAGCCATCTCCTGTCTGACCAGTAAAGGAGACATTAAAACTGAAGACAACCAACCGGTCATTCTCCAGTTTCTGGACCACTTTGAGCTTCTTCTCTTGTTCAACTCTTTAGCCTCCACCTCTTCCATACTGTCACCCTGATAATTCTTGCCCATAGCTTTATTTATGAATCCCTCTTGCAACCTGGGCCATGCATACTTGTACCGTGAGTATGGTAAAAGCTGCATCATCCTTCTCTCCTCTGCTGTGGCACAGGACGCTACCTGCTTTTCACATAGCTTCCCTTCTCTTCTTCCCATCATCCCCACCCAGAGAGCAATATTGGACACCCACAGTGTTATATGATACAGGTTAACCAAATGAAGGAGGATAAGGAGTTACACACAGGGAAATATATAATGCTCTCACTTATGTTTTCCACATGTGAATCTTTCTTTTAAAGATCTAACTTAATGCACAGGCTTGCTTTGTTTAAGTCATAACATTCTCTACTCCTTATTTTTTTTTATTTTTCCCATTTTTGAAACTAGCATAAGGATATTATAAGACACCATATGCTCATTATTACCCACACTGTAGGTGTCTCTTGATAGTATGCATTCTTCTATGAATCTAGAATGAAATAAAAATGCTGTGGTTACTATGTAATCTACTTGTAAGTGAAGAACATATTGTAAAGAAATTTTATACTATTTTATCTGCAGATTAACATTTCCTATGTTTTAAAAGGCATGCTACCCAGCATCAGATGAATGGTATAAAATGCTTTAAGTCAGCCATAGCTTGCTGGCAAGAAATGACCTTACCTTAAACTCAACAGTGGGACTAAAAGCCTCTACTGCATTCATTCTAAAGGAATTTAAGAAGAATATTATGTTTTGGCTCAATTCAGAAAACATTTATTGAGTGTTGATTATATAAAAGTCTGTTTTGGCTAGTCGATGGGAAGTTTCAAAGATGTACATATAAATATTATGACTATAAGAGATGTCCACTTTGATTGTCCAGACTAGCATAGAGAAAAAGCCATGCTTGACATCATATGAGACAAATGCTATGATAGAAAAGAGTCATGTTGAGGATTTTACCAGAAAGGTACATTATACATGGGATTTTTTTTTTTTTTTTTTTTGTACCAGGGATTGAACTCAGCACCTTGCACTTGCAAAGCAGGCAGCAGAACCACTGAGCTAAATCTCCGGGATGTCAAGAAAGAATTGCATTTCAAATAGTAGGAAATGGAGAGGATATCTTCAGTTCAGCATGCAAATATGCCAGGCTTCAGATCTCAGTGTTGAGTGCGTGACTGGTTGGGGTTACATTCCAAAGCTCTTCCTCATGTACATTCAGATCTAAGGAATGACTGCACCATTGAGGAATGTTCCCGAGTTGGCAAGACGAAACATCCCTTGGCTCCTCATTTCCAAGTTTTCATCCTGCAAAAACTATCACCAAGTCCTGTCATAATTATCTTTAAGTATTTCTCAAATATGTCCCTTTCTTTTCAGCCTCACTATCCCCTGCTGTCTCACTTTAGGCAGTTTGAATGCCTTGTTAATTTGATTTAAAACCACCTCTTAAGCAGTCCATCTCTAATGTACTCACCACAAGTTTTCTTCGCCATTTGAGACAAAAGGAACCTTCAATTGCAAGTAGAGTTGTGCCATTATCCTGTTCAGATCCTTGTAGTTCAAAACCATGTTTCAAACTGTTGGCTCTGTTAGAAAAGGTCTTTTGTAAAGGTACAAATCTCCAATGTTGAATGTCGTTATATTGTATACCTAAAATATACCAATAAAATTAATTTTTAAAAATGAAAAAGTCTTTTGTGACTTGGTCCTAAGTTCTCAACTGTAGGTCTTTTGCTCACTACTTTTGGCTATCTAGAGTCCAGTGCTTTTCAGTTTTCAAATAATTCTCCTGCTCTTTTCCTCTCATTTCTCTTATAATACACATTTATTCACAAACACACATACTTTTTTGTATTAGTGATTTATCGAGTATGTCTTATTCTTGACATTTCACTAAGCTGGCTATATTTGCTTAGTAAGACTTATTTATCTACTATGATAGCACCTTTCCTGCCACTGGAGGTGCTATTTGACATCTGAAATCCATGTCTAAATTATATGCTTGCATCACATTTCCCCACTGCACACTCTGAATATGTGTGTCATACAGTTATCTCAATACATTATAATTGTCTTTTTCTCTTAGCTTGTATGTGTTAGACAACTTTCCTATTGCTGAACAAAATATCTGCAGTGCACAACTTGAGGGAGGAAAGGTTCCATTTAGTTCATACTACACAATCCATAATCATCTGGGTATGGGGAAGGAACATCACATCGGGATGGTGCGGTAGAGCAAAGGTGCCTAATTCACGGCAGCCTGAAAGTAAACCAGGTAACAGTGTCAGAAAGGAATGAGTCATGGACCATATACAGTACCTAAGGTCACACCTCCACAACGCAACTAGCCACATCTGTATGTTTTTCTAATCTGGCAGCCATTCTTAACCTAAGAAATCACATATGGTGATTAACAGTTGCATTCTATGATCAACTTGAGAGTTTACCCACATACAAAGTGTGAACAAAAATGTAATAAATAATGAAGTTAAAAATTATCCAATAAAAGACACATTACCATTAATCTTCAAAGTACACTCTCCCTCTCTGAACACACGTACTCAGTTGTTCTTTTCACTTTCTGCAGTTCTAGAAATCCTCTTTTGTGAATGCTTTTATTTACATTGTCATGGCTACCTCAATTGTCCTAAAGTGATTCAAAACATGTACCTTGCATGGTCATTTTGACTTTGAGGAAGAGCTAGAAGTTACACAGTGCCAGATTCAGTGTATAGGCTGGGTGGAGATACAGTACTGCTTTTATGAGCCTGCCTTTCCCTTGGATGGCACTCAGCAGCATCAGTAATGATATGTTGTTTTTATCGTAGTCCATAAAGACACATATAAAAGAATGTTCACAGTTGCTTCAGAAAGAAGCAAGAATGATGGGATAAGTATGCAAGAGTCCAGGGGCATTATTATGAGGGGAATTAATGGCAATATTTTTTACTCTAATACTTTTTTCCAATATAAAACACACCTTACTTTTTGAGCAGCTCTTGTATATAGAGTCCATACCATTTTATATATTAGTTTATAGAGTGAATATAATGATTCTTATATATTAACAAAATAGTAAAGAAATAAAGGAATAAAGGTGGATATTCATTCTTTTGCTTACACCAAACCCCGCCTTTAGGGATTCAAGCTTGCCATGGTGCACATGGTTTTGTTAGAGCCTCAGATGCCAGCCCTTAGCTTTCCAGAGATACATGCATATCATTCAGGATGTTTCACACAGGAGGTGATGTCCATTTCTTAGAATATTCTAAGTAATAGGAATCATCAGAGTAGGCACTGATTAAACCACAGGTTATTTGACTCAATGAGGGTGAACATGGGAGATTTCTGGCTTGCTGTTTGTAGTGAGAGCTGACTGTTGTTTATTCAGGAGTCATTCACCACTTACCATGTCATCCATGTTGATTACTTCTGTTTTATTTAAGTGGTGCAATTTTTTCTATGTTTGTTTGATATAGATTCCTATTATTCTATGTTAATAGTGATCCCCATTCTCTATGTCAGTGATTAGATCAGAGGTTAAATCATGGGAGGCTATGTCTCCTGGTAAGACTTTTAAAATATCATAAAAGGAGAAGTACAGGAAGAAATAGTCACTTTACAAGAAATAGATGATTTTACATTTTTATGTTACTCCTGGAATGGTAGTCACCCTAAGATAAAACATTCCAGTCTGACAAGGCTATGTACTCAGAATGGCAGGGTAAAGAGTCAAAGAAACTTCATCCTCAATGTTAATACTAAAATTTTTAATTAACCATCGTGGGCCACCCAATGCTGGCAGTTCTTGTTAAGTGAGATAACAAATTGTCTTTTATGTTCACAGTTGATGTGAGATGATTTTACTCTGTTACTTGAATTCTTACAATTATTTTAATTGGTGTTCATGACATTAGTATTCAAATAAGTAAAGTTAAAATACTTAAATGGGGTTTAATTTTTTTCATTGAGTTTATTGGTACTTTTTAGGGATACAGTATAGGTAAATTAATCATTGGGATCTTGTACCTTTACATGACAGATCTTGGTACTCATTTTTCCCTATACCTCTGCCTCACTTCATCCCCTCCACCCTTCCCTACTTACAAAAACTTTGTTTCTAATTGTTCCATTTGTCATATTTTTTTCTTTTCCCTTATTTCCTTTCCCTACCCTTTCCACTTCACCTACATCTTTAGCCCTTTTCTTCCTATTTCACATCATCAGTTATATAATTTGAATCATATTTACACTTTTAAATTTTCACACCAGAGAAACTATTTGGTTTATACATGTGTGTCCTATTTATATCACGTGAGTATGGTCTCGATATGTATCCATTTTCCTATGAATGACTCTAGTTTCTCATTCTTTTTTTTTTTTGTACGAGGGATTGAACTCAGGAACTTACACTTGCAAAGTAGGCGGCAGAACCACTGAGCTAAATCCCCAGCCCTAGTTTCTCATTCTTTATGGCTGAGTAGTACTCCATCTTATGAAAGAACCACATTATTTTTATTCAGTCTCCAATTGATGGGCAATTCACCTGCTTCCAAGTTTTAGCTATTATAAATTGTGCTGCTATAAAAATGGGTGCACATATATCACTGTAGTATGATTCTTTTAATTCTTCTGGAAAGACTCAACAGAGGAATAGCTGGGTCAAATAGAACCTCTAATAATAATTGTTTGAGGTATCTTTTTATTGACTGGTTGCACCAGTCTGCACATACAAGAACAACGGAGAAGGGTTCCTTTCAACCACCAATTCCGCATTTGTTATTGATTGATTTCTTGCAAGCAATCAGTCTTTCTGGGGTGAGGTGGAATCTCAGTATAGTATTCATTTCTATTTCTCAAATGAACAGAGATGTTGAACATTTTTTCATATATTTACTTGCTGCTTTTACTTCTCTGTGCATTTCAGATGCTCATTTTTGAATTGGGCCTTTCTATTTGGGGGGGCTGATTTTTTTTAGTTTTTTATATATTCCAGATAAGAGTCCTTTCTCTGAGGAGCAGCTGGTAAAATTATTTTCCCACATTGTAGCTTGTCTCTTAGCTCTGTTGGTGGCTACTCTTGCAGTGTAGAAGCATTTTAATAAGATGCAATCCCACTTATTGATTCTTTGGGCTAGTTCCTGTGCTACTGAGGATTTGTTCATAAATTCTTTTCCTATGCCAGTGTCTTTGAGAGTTCTGCCTAACTTATCTTCCAGCAAGTTTAGTGTTTCTGTTTTAATATTTAGATCTTTAATTCACTTTGAATTTAGTTTAATGCATGGTGAAAGACAAGGGTCTAGTTTTAATCTTTGGCAGGTTGAAATCCAATTTTTCCAACACCATTTATTAAAGAGGTTATCTTTTATCCACTGAGGATGGTTGACTCCTTTGTTAAAGATGAGGTAGCTGAGTATATATGGAGTTGTTTTTGTATCTTCTTATCTATTCTACTTATCCTTGGGTCTTTTTCTTAGCCAGTACCATGCTGTTTTTATCACAGTGGATTTGTAGTATAGTTTCAAATTGGGGATTGTAATACCTCCAGCATGTCTCTGTTGCCTAGAATTGCTTTTGCTATTCTAGGTTTCTTCTGACTCCAAATGAATTTTTGGATTATTTTCTCTAGTTCTGTGAAATATACTGTTGGGATTTCAGTGGGGATTGCACTGAATCTGTATAACAGTTTTGTAAGTATGTCCATTTTCACTATGTTGATTTTTCCTAAGCAGGAGCAAGGGATATCTTTCCATTTCTTTATATCCTCTTTGATCTCTGTTTTCATAGTGCTGTAGTTTTCAGTGCACAGGTCTTTTGCTTCCTTCATTAGATTGATTCCTAGATAGTCATTTTTGGAAGTTATTGTGAGTCTCAGTGAGTCTGTTATTTGTGTATAAGAAGGCTATTGGTTTTTGTGTGCTGAACTTATATGCAGCTACTCTGCTGATAGTGTTAATTAAATCTAGAAGTCTTTTGGCAGTGTTTTGGGTCTTCTATGTAGAGTATCATATCATCAGCAAATAATGACACTTTAACTTCTTCTTTTCCTATCATTATTGTTTTAATTTCTTTCTCATGTTTAATTGCTGTGACTGATATTTCAGCAACTATATTGAATATGAGTGGTGATATTGGACTTGATATCATCTAGTTCCTGATTTTACTATGCAGGATTTCAGTTTTTCATTTAGTTTGATTTTGTATGTTGGTTTTTCATAAATAGCCCTTATCAAGTTGAGATAATGACTATAGATTCCAATTTTCTGCAGGTGTTTTTTTTTATCATGAAGTGGGTGCTAAATTTTGTCAAATGCTTTTTCTGTGTCTATTGAGATAATCATACTGTTTTCATCCTAGACTCTATTACTATAGTGTATTACATTTATTGATTAATGTAAGTTGAACCATCCTTGCATTCCTGGAATAAATCTGACTTAGTAAGGTATATATGATCTTCTTGATGACCCTCTGTATTCTATTTGGTAGTATCTTACTGAAGATTTTTCTTCTATGTTCATTAGGGAGATTGGCCTGAGTACAACTGTAACTGCCATCCTATTTGGTGTTTTTTTTCCTTGGTTTTGGAATCAAAGCAAAATTTGCTTCCAGCAATGAATTCAGAAGTGTTGATTTCCTTTCAATTTCATTGAAAAGTTTAAAGAGTAGTGGCAATAGTTCTCTAAAAGTCTTATAGAATTCAGCAGTGAAGACATCAGGACCTAGGCATTTCTTTGTTGGTAAATTTTTAATTATGTTTTTAATTTTACTGATAGTAATTGGGGTATTTAGAATTTTTTTATCTTCTTCATTCAACTTTTGTAATTCATATGTATCTAGAAATCTGTCCATTTCTTCTGTGTTTTCCATTTTATTAGAGTACAGTTTCTCAATGTAGGTATCAATGAGCCTTTGGATTTCTGCTGGATCTGATGTGACTTCAACTTTCCCCTTACTCATTGCATGGATCTGAACATTTTCTTTCCTTTTTTGTGACAAGGTTAGGTAAGGGTTAATTGAATTTATTTATTCTTTCAAAAAGCCAACTCTTCAATTTGTTCATTTTTTTTGCATCATTCTCTTAGTCTCCATTGCATTGATTTCTGCTCTAATATTTATAATTTCCTTCCTTGTATGAGCTTTGGGTTTTTATTGCTCTTGTTATTCTAGGAGCTTAGGATTCATTAAGATGTTTATTTGAGCTCACTCTGTTTCACTAGTGTGGGCATTCGCTGCTATGAATTTTCCATGTAGAATGGCTTTCATTTTGTCCCATAAATTCCTATATGTGTTGTTGGCATTTATTTCTAAAAAAAACTGATTAATTTCTTCTTTAATTTCCTCTGTGAGCCACTGATCATTCAGGCAAGTATTGTTCATTTTCTATGTGTTTGCTAAATTCTTGCAGATTTTTATGCTGTTGATCCTCAGTTCAATTCCATTATTGTCTGATAATATACATGGATAACTTCAATACTTTGCATTTATTTAAACATGTTTTATGAGGTAGTATGTGGTCTGTTTTTGACCATGTGTAGCTGAAAAGAATGCATATTCTAATTTTGTGGGGTGGAACACTCTATAGACATCTATTAGGTCCATTTATTCAAAAGTTTGTTTCAGTTCTAGTATTTTGTTGTAGTTATTTTTGTCTAGATGACCTGTCTATTTGTTACAGTGAGTTATTTAGGTCCCCCACTACAATTGCATTAGTGCTTATTTGGTTATTCATGTCCATTAATATTTGTTTTGTATAGTTGGAGGTACAAATATTTGGTGCATATATATTCATGATTGTCATCTCTTCCTCTTGGATTGTTTCCTTTACAAGGATGTAGTTACCTTCTTTGTCTCTCTTAATTAGTTTTGGTTTGAAATTTACTTTGTTTTGGTTTGTTTTTTTGTTTGTTTGTTTGTTTTGGTACCAGTGATCGAATTTCGGCCTTTGTGCTTGCCAGGCAGAAAATTTACTTTGTCTGCAAATAACAAACACAATAATAGAACAAGTTAAAGTAATATAGAAGCTATAAATTGTACTCACTTTCCTTTGAAACTAATGACAATAGAGGGGAGAAAAAAGAGAGAAGAAAAGAAAAAGAAGAAATCTGAATTAGGGAAGAAACAGGAACAAAAATGGAGATGAAGAACAATATGGGGGAACAAGAAATTGAATGGCAAAAAGAAAGAAAAAAGGAAGAATTTGAAGTGTGGTAAAAAATAAAAATTTTAAAATGTAAATTAAAGATAATAGGAAAAGAAAAAATTTAAAGGGTCTCCTTCGGGGTATATCTCTGCTGTCACAATAGACTATGTGAGTAGCAATGTGCAGAACGCAGTCAATTAGTCTCAGCAAATCAGTGATAGACCCCTGAGATTCTGGCTGAATCCTTGCTGCAAGACCTAAGTTGAGCTCCCTGACCTCTTGGAGGGATAAACTTTGCAAGGTTCTATGGCAAGTTCCAGCTGCCATTCCCCTAAAACTAGTCCAGGTTCTGAGGGAAGATAGTGAACTCTTCAATTTACCAACTATGGAGGTCTGATGTGACTTTATTGAAGTTGTTCACTTCCATTCTATCTTCTGGAGGTCAGTACAATGGTCTTTATGACCACCTGTGCCTTTACAGGGTGGATCCAGGTACCAGCATAACCAGGAGGCTAGAGAGTGGGGGAGGTGGGGTCAGGAATGCTTCAGGGTTGCCTCCATGGCTGGGCAGTCATCACTGTTCTGCCCTGATGAAGGCCTGGGCCACTGGGGGTGTGGGGAAGCAGCCTAGCTCCCCACATTGGCTGGGAAATTCTCACTGATTTACCAGGATTTAATTGTTTATGGCAACTAAAAGTTACAGACTGAACTGCCCAAATATTTTAGTAATCTTAAATTTTCTAAAGGTATAGTGGGAAGGGAAGGGGAAAGGTAATAAGGGAAAAATATGAGAAAATTTAAAAAATGGAAATAACGTGTTTGTAAATGGGGAGGGGGGAGGGGATGAAGGGAGGGCAGGGACAAGGGGAAAAAATGAGAACCAAAACCATCTGTCGTGTAAAGGTCGAAGATCCCAATAATGAATGCAACTGTACTGTAAACCTAAAATGTGCCAATAAACTCAATAAAAGAAAAAATATTCTCAACATAAATAAAATTATTTTAAAGTTAAAAAGGACAAAGTTAATATCACATATTAAATACCAAGGTAAGAAATAGAGAACTAACTTGAAATATATCTAAGTATATATATATA
>NW_022900950.1:987850-1000061 GCF_012274545.1 Fukomys damarensis | reverse complement strand
TTAGAAGACTCAAAAGAAACACTTGATTAAACTTACCCTTCATTTTTATTGATGAAAACACAGACTCAATTTTATAAGTAGCAATCATTTGGCCTAGAGAATGGAAAAGGACAACATGTTAATGAAAAAGATAGTTGGGACATAGTGTGTTGGTTGGTTTTCTGTTACTATGACAAAATGCCCGTGAAGGAAAATTTAAAGGAGGAAACATTTATTTAGGCTCTGTGTTTCAGAAGTTTCAATCCATGATTGCTTGACTCCATTGATTTGGGCCCGAGGAAAAGCTAAACATAACGGTTGAGGGGAAAAGGCAGAGGAAAGCTGCTCAACTCATGGCTGCAAGCAAACAGGGAGAAGGAGAGGGAGAAGGGAGGGGGGAAGAGAGAAAGAGAGGAAGGACCTGGGGACAGGATATAATATTCAAGTTTAAAACTGCATCACCTACTCCCTTCAAATAGGCACTACTTTCTAAGTTTCCACTATGTTCCAATAATGCCATCCAATTATGAATTCATCACTGAATCCTCGTAATGTCATCATCTTCCAAAAGTTCACCAATTAGCAAACAATGCCTCAGCACATGGCATTTGGGGGATTTTTTAAAACCCCAAACATAACTCATTGGAATATATCATGAAATGCTACATAATATTTTAGTAGGTATCATCATTTCATTTGCACATAAATTAAGACAGTCAATACATTTATTTATATCAAATATTTTATCTTGTTTTCTAAGATTTTCCTCCTGCAAAGAGTTAATTTTATACCAAAAATAAAGAAAAAATATTCACAACCAATTATCTGCAACTTAGATGTCCTACAAAACAAAAAAATGAGCATGTTGAATTTGAAAAGTAAATATGGAAGTAATATATTTTAGTCCAAAAATTAAGATTTTATTTACAAGCACAAGTGGCTGTGAAATAAAAGTAGTAAAACATCCAAGTCAGCCATATATTCAATGTTTTCTGGGTTTAATTTTCCTTTTCCTTGCACTCCCTAATAAAATGTTATATTTACCCTGAAAAAGTTCAAGTTTCAAGATTATTGTTTGGAAAATTTGTTTGTGTACCAATTGCAATTCAATAGTAGAAATTAATAGTGCATTTCTCCTGAAATTATGATTTAGTAGATCTGACCCAGAGAAGGCACTCAAGAAATAATAGTGTATAAATCTAATAAACTGGAAAAAGAATAAGGGAATGACTTGAATGAAGCATTATCTACCTATGTGTACTTGCTCTCAATGGATGCTAGTTTCAAAAGGAAATATATATTCTGAGTTAGTTTTTACACATATTTAAGTTTTCATTAAACATATGAAATGATATTCCTTTTTCCTTTTTTCTATATGTGATAGAAGCAGAACCAAAGAATCTTCCAATATGATTTAATCCTGAAATGATTAACTTTACATCAACATGGTAACAGCTTCTAAAATGAAGACATCAGCAGTCTACTGGCAAAATTTTGTGAGGCAAACTCTAATTCAATTATCACTCTTCAGGCACAACTATTGGTAAATTTACACATAAATTGACTTTTTCTCTTCTAGAATTATCTGCCAACAATAGAGTCAAGGCCTAATATGCAAAATCAAAAGACTTTTGTGTATTTCAATAATTCTGCACTGATTCCTTTCCCTGCTTGGTAGATTCTTTCTTTGCTTGGTACTTCATTTTAGTAGCACATCTGACACTGGAAGTCTGACCTCTGCTATTCTAATAGTTGTTAATGGAAACTTCACCTCATGCAAAGATAAAATGGATTTTTTGGCAGCTGTAAGAGATTATGAATAATAAGACCAATCTTAGTTGGAATAAGAATAAAAGAAGTCTTCTGTACCTTAAAGCACTCAGCTGGTTTTCATTATACATCAGGCCTACATTTATTACAATGAGGGTAGCCAAGAGACAGACATTGATAGGCCTCTGCACTTTGAATGAGTTGGGTAGTATTTGATAAATTCGACTTTTCATCTTGACTTGAGTTCAAATGACTCTTAAATCTGTTTGAATTAAATGACACATAACTGGGAGTCAACTCAGGAAGACCTCTACTCTTCTCCTTATCAGATGGCTTGGCTCTTATTTCTATCTGGAGTATAATGAAATCTTAGTAAGCCCAACTCGTTAAAATAAATGAGTGGTTCTATAAACCCCTAAAGTTATATAAATAAAACTCATTTAAAATTGTTTTTGTGATATGCTTTATATTTTTATATTTAATATGGTTTTGTCTCATATCCTGAGAATTTACAGTATGTCTAAACAAAAAAAAAAGGATGATTGGTGAAGTCTTGACATAGGAGAAGCTTGGTATGACTCTTAGTTTCATAAATAGTTGCATTAGAATTTTTAGGATTTTTTCTTTGTATCATTTAAGTCATACATTGAAATGCGGATATGAAAAATAAATTCCTGGCTCTGTTAGTATAAACATTTTTTTAAAAACATTGATATAATTCAATAAGGAGCAATGTTTTAAAGGACTGTAAAAGAAAGAGACTTCATATATTAAAAACCAAAGGTATAAAATAATCATAGATGAATTATGCTAATAAGTACATGCAGTTAATATAAAACTCTAAGAACTATGATAAAATAAAAACATATTAATATATTCATTGCTTCAGTAATGTCACATAAAAATTTATCATGCAAACATACCAGCATGTATGTTATATTTGAATTTGGAGTTTAATATGCTAACAGGTCTACTTGTATGAAATACAGTACTTGCATTTAAAGGAAAAATGGTAGCTTCAGATAAGATGTATTTGGAGAATTTTTTAATTTTCTTTCAGAGAACAGTAAGAAAATATAAAGACACAGGGCAAGAGGAGAAGCCTTCTTATGAAGAAAACCAATTCAATTCAATAAAATGTAATTACTTATTTTGTAAAAAAATACAACATTATATACAAGACACTGACATGCATAAACTTTGGGAAGGAAAATAAGACATAATTCCTTTCCTCAAGAACCTGATAATCTATGGAAAAGATAAGAATCCATAAATAACTATTAACAGTGAGAATCGGGAAAATGAGATAATAGCTAACCTTTTAGAATAGACAGTTTATTTTTAAAACATATTAACAAACATTCATGTTACTGAAATATAACAATGTAAGCAGTGTAATATGGTGGGACAAGCCTGTAATCTCAACACTCCAGGAGGCTAAGGCAGAAGGATCGCAAGTTTGAGCCCAGGCTAGACAACCTAGTAACTTAGCAAGAGCCTATCAGAATAAAAAAATTTTAAAAAGAGCTCTGGATGTAATTCAGTGTAAGGGACCTAGGTATAATCCTCTGTAACACACACACCACAAAATATTAATAAAGCACATATTCATATTTTCATTGGAATCATATTACATTTATACTTTGGGGAGATTTATAACTTTATGATCTTGGATATTCTATCTGATATTGTAGTTATCATTGTTTGAAGTCTTTGGTGAAGTCCAAATGGTTTCCAGGTTTTTATTGTACATTTTTCACTTACTTTGTATTAAATGTTAAGATAGATGTGATTTATTGCTTGGCATTTATAAATAGGTCTATATTTCATGATTTCTTCTGCTTTGTGATTGCTTAACAAACAGAATTTACTAATCCATAACAAATGTGCCAATATTTATTTCATTGTTTTCTTTTTTGTATATATTGTTTTGAATTTTGAATGCATATAGTCATATAAACTGAAAATAATTTATTTCTTAATTTCCAATTTTATCATATTAAGATTCATATCACCTGTATTGTTCTTAGCCCAGATGTGATGGGGCAGTAGAGTGAGTTGCCAAGACATTCAAGAAAATACCTGGAGATGTTGTGTAAGAGATAAGGTTTAATACTAGCTGGTGAAAGATTAATTGCATTTCACAAGCAAGGGAAAGACCACAAGTACCTATGCACCTCTTGCAGTTTCACAAGAGATGGTATCTAAAAATAGCAACCCGTGGCAAAAATCATGAAGGGCCCTTCTGGAGAACAGTGTCATTCAACAGATACAGAGGTTAGAGGTTAGCTGAATCACTCAGTAGCTGGTTAAAGAAGGGAGAGATCTTCTTGATTAAACTACATCGTGGTAAGATCACTAGCTTTCATTGTTCCATTGAATGACCTCCACACCAAGCAGCGGCTGACTTAGCATGAGGGCAGGAGGGAAGCTTCTACGGATAACACAAGCTTGCCCCTTAGCCGTGCCCTTCAGATAGCATTTGTCAGAACATTCTTATCCCGGTGCAGTTACACTGTTCCCTAACTTAACAAGAGTCTTGGGAAGGAAAAAAGCAGATTTCAGGGACTTGGTGTTAAATGACCTACTTTTTCTCAGGGCTAATAAAACATCTACTTGGTTTGATCAGGTTATAGAACAATGTTATAGATGATCATCATGCTCTCCTGCCTGACTCTGCTGAAAGTTTATCTACTTATCTACATAATGCTATATTTAAGTAAGATATATATTTAACCACAGTGAGAATGCATTTCCTCATTCATGTTTAATTAATTTAATTTTATAAATATAGATGTTGAATTTTATTAACATTTGTCAATATCTCTATTTTTCAATTTTTTTTCTTTTATTGAGTTTATTGGTACATTTTAGGTATACAGTACAATTGCGTTCATTATTGGGAACTTGTTCATTTACATGGCAGGTTTTGGTTCTCATTTTTCCCCTTGTCCCTCCCCTCCCTTCACCTCCTCCTCTTCTCCCCATTTACAAACACTTTATTTCCATTTTTCATTTTCTCATATTTTTTTCTTTTCCCTTATTACTTTTCCCCTACCCTTCCCATTTTCCCTGAACCTTTAGCCCTTTTTTTCCTATTTTACTTTGTCAATTATATCATTAGGATCTTATATACCATTATAGCTTTTCACATCAGAGAAACTATTTGGTATTTATACATGTGTGACTTATTTATTTCACTTAGGAGTATATCCTCAATATGTTTCCATTTTTATGAATGAGTCTAATTTCTCATTCTTTATGGCTGAGTAGTATTCCATTTTATAGAAAAAAACATATCTTATTTACCCAGTTTCCAACTGATGGGCAAATGGGCTGTATCCAAGTTTTAGCCATTGCAAACTGTGGTGCTATAAACATAGGTGTGCATATATGGCTATGATATGATTCTTTTAATTCTTTTGCAAAAATATGCAGCAGAGGGATGGCTGGATCAAATGAATCCTCTAAACCTAGTTCTTTGAGTCCATGGCCAAACCATCCTTAATGCACCCTATCTCGTATGGGTGAATTTTTTTTACCAGTACACTTTTTGTTTTTGAAGGGAATTATTAATCTCTTTATATTTAATTTAATTACTGATAATTTAGGGTTTAAATCTGTGATTATTTATTATCTCCCTTTAGCATATATTTTCTTCTACTTACATTTCTTCTTGATAGCATATACATACACTTGCTTGCTTTCAACAAATTTTATAAAGAGTATAGATATGTAGATATGTTGAATATTTATATTCTGTTCTACCTTTATTTGTACCATTATTTGTATTTATTTCTATTTGAGAATAGATGAAAGGAGTCTTCCATTATGTATGTGAATCTCTTTTTGGCATTTTCTTAATAACGAATACATAAATGGAAAAAGCGTAGCCCTATGCACTTAGTAATCATCCCCTGAGCTGTTCACATCAGTTAGACAAGTTATGCATCCTGAATCTATTTATTTAATAATACTAAAGACAAATGATTAGCTATCACTAATTATCAATTGGTTTTCCACCCAATTTTCTGTGTCATAATACATTCATGACCTATGTATTTCCCAATTTTTGTATTATGGTTGGAAATAGTTACCTCTTCTTTTTTTGTGCTTAGAAGGAGACTATAAAGTGGCTATGTTACGGTTCCTAACTGTTCTCTCCTCACTAAGTTGGGAGTCTTAGGAGCCCTAACTTAAACATGGTAACTGCACCATGCTGACATAAACAGTTCAATTTTGGTAAGACTCTGGACTTCATGTTAGAAAATAGTTCTTAAAATCAGTCAAAATAGATGATTATTCTGTTTGAAGGTATCTGACGTTCACTACCAGTGCCTAACAAATAAGATTTGATTTTTTTTTTTTTGGTACATTGCTACCAGGGAATCGAACTCAGGTCCTTGCGTTTGTGAAACAGATGGCAGAAACACTGAGCTAAATCCCTGGCTTGATTCTTTATTCATGTATTTAATGCACCATTTAATAAAGGAGTTAGGAGAATACAAAATATAAAATAAATTCACCTTACTTATGTTGAAAAAATAGTATTAACCCTTTTCAGAATCAAGTTAAAATTTTTATTTTTTTCATTTTTAACCAAATATATTTAATATATAACGATAAAGCACACCTAGATTTTATTTCCTATATTTCAAGGGAAGCCAATTTCTACAGTCCTCTATAGTATTTCTTTCATATATGTGATGATTTGTTTTACTTTTTTCTTCGCATTTGTCCACACTTTGTTAGCTGAAGAAGAAATTATAAATACAAAAGCAAATAATCACCCATTACCTGCTGTACTTTGTATAGTTATGAGTTTTATTTTCATTAACAAATATTATTTATTTATCCACTACATGTTTTTAAGATTAAAACAGTGAACATAAAATAATAGAGTCGTGCTTTCAGAAAGATTGCATTAGGCCTGAGGACATCAACATATTACAATTATTTTTCAATTAATAGTGCTATGGTCTGAAAAGAAGCAATTTTATACATGAGTTAATATGGGGGAAAAAAAGATCCCAGGAAGACTTCCTGAGAAAGTACTGATTGAACTGAAATCTGAAGAAAGAGGTAGAAGGGTGAGAAGAGAGGTTGCTTCCTAAGTCCAGAAAATAACGGTGGAGAAAGATGTCTGTTTGGAGGTTGTAATGTGGTGGAGGGTAGAAGACGTTTGGCAGAAACAAGAATCAGGATCCAGGAAAGGACTGAATGAAAGCAATGTTGCTGAATGCAGAGATCAAAATAGTTCTGGTGAAAATTGTAATTGGAATGTTAAAGTTGGGCCCAATGCTTCAGAGTTTTATAGGCTAACATGTTGGACTTTATCCTTAGAGAAATGAGAAACTAGAAAGACTTCGGCATGGAGGAAATAGGAAAGTGGGCATGGGTCATACTGTGATTTGGATTTATAATCTCCTCCTTTGAAGCAGGAATTTGAGCAAAGTAAGGGCTGACACAGGTAGATGCTTTGTAATAATTCTCATGAGGAAGGAAGCTACATGATTTAGAATAGTTTTCAGAGGAGGCAAAGTGGATGAGGTCAAGGAAACGCAGGAGGCCATGTTGTTATGAGGGATAGTGAAGCGGATAGAAAGCTAAAGAATTAAACCTCAGCCATTGTAGTCAGAGATTTTTTTTAAAGAGCTTGAAATCTTTTAAATAGTGCAAAAAGATAGTCAGAATAAGAATGGAAATAAATAAGTTACACACATGTAAATACCGAATAGTTTCTCTGGTGTGAAAAACTGTAATAGTACACAAGATCCTAATGGGATAATCAATAGTGTGAAATAGGAAGAAAAGGGTTAAAGGTGTAGGGGAAGTGGGAAGGGTGGGGGAAAGGGAATAAGGGAAAAGAAAAAAATATGAGAAAATGAAAAAATGGGAATAAAGTATTTGTAAATGGGGAGGGGAGGAGGGGGTGAAGGGAAGGCAGGGACAAGGGGAAAAAATGAGAACCAAGACCTGTCATGTGAAGGTACAAGATCCCAGTAATGAATGTAACTGTATTGTATACCTAGATTGTACCAATAAACTCAGTAAAAAGAAAAAAATAGGAAAAAAAGAATAATAATTGTCATTTGTTCTCACTTGTTTAGAATCTGAAGGAAGAATCTTGCCTTGAGTCTAGCTTTCCAAGTCCAGAGTCTCCTCCAAGAGATTATGAAACATTTGCTTTTTCAAAAGGTAATATCACAAGAGGTGCATGGAGTAAAAGAAGCTTTTAAAATACAGGAAAGGGCTAGATGGTTATATTCCATGAAAGCAAAGGGACACAGGCTTACCACTTTCAAAAGAACTACACACCTGTGCTCTGCTCCCAAGAGTATCCTAGGAGGATGAGCCCCACCCCACACCTGCCCCATTGAAGTGATGCCTTAAACATGGAGAGTAAATTGTGTAACTACGGTTTAGGATCTATGGGAATGACCTGACAAAGATGAAATGTGTGTACAGAGAGTGAAATCTACCTTCACATGACTATGTACTTTAGAAAGTAAGTAATTCCCAAGTAACCATAATAGAATGAAATACTTAGGACTGTCCCCAAGATCCTTAAGACTCTCATTTCTTTGCAAAGGAGAAGCAGAATCCCTTTCCTCCACAATGAGTCAGAATCCATCCCCTGCCAGCCCTGGTAACTGTAGACCAGGCTTGGTTGGATTTAATGTAGAAAGACCAATTCCTGCAGCTCAAATGTCATGCAACAAATATTTATTGGCCACCACAGAACAGCATTTAATGAGTCTGTTTCTACTTAGTAGTAGATTCTTTTATAATTTGGCTTACTATAAAGTCAACTCTTCTAGTGACACATTTAGTATAAAATCCATTCCCCCATTACAGCGTGAATAGAGGTCCAGTGCAACTGAAATATGGCAAAACACATAGTTCCAGCTGGCATTTTGTTGATAAACCAAAATAGAAGATGAACAATTTTCTAGAAACAGAATGTAAGTCTCAAATTCTGGAGAGACAGAATTGAGCAAATGGAAAAAGTTGTTATTAACACATAATAAGTACCTGGGAAAGATATGCTGCAAATCAAACTGGAGGAAAAAAAATCTTAAAATATTGTTTAGGAAATCATTGTCCTTTAAAGCAAATATGGATTAAAAGAATGTGAAATCATTCTCATTAACATGAAACAGATGTCATTTTGGAAATCTATCTGACCTCAGTAATTTAAGGGAGCTTGGCTTGATCTCCTTGTGACACTGACTGGGCATTTCCAACCCTCTTTCCTACTTTATTTGTGATCCAAGGCTTTCCTTCCCTGGATCTGCTCAACTATTTAAGAGAATATCCAAATACCCAAATGCTGGTAAAGTTTTATTCCTTACTCATTTCTGAAGAAGTTTAATTTCACTACACATATTATGTATATGTATATTCTATGAAAACTTGAAATATTGGAGAAAAGTTTCATTTACAACTCATTCTTGTCAATCATTTTCAATGATTGCATTTGAACTTCAAAATCCCATCAGAAGGTTCTGATCTGTAACCTTCTCCAATAAAACTTTCAGCTTGGGAGGTGGAGTGAATTCTCTCCTGGAAAAACTGGCAAAAGTAATAGGATTTGTTGTACTGTTTGCCTTTGACATCCAACACATTTAAAATTTGGTTAAATAAAAAGTAATTCTTTGCAGCAGTAACAGTTTTTTTTCAATATAAGCAAGTACAGTTAGCAATAGAAAAGCACGTGACAGGCAGCAGTTAGGCAATTAAGGTATAAAAAAATTATGAGAAAAAAAATTGAGACCAGTTTGGAAGAGAATTGCAGCTATATTAGACCATGAGTTTCAGTATTCTCTAGAAAAAACAGGTTAGAATCCATATATCAAAAAATGCTGTACACTAGTAAAATGTTATGGTATCCGTACAGGTATCCACATGGCTTTTTAAATTTCTAGATATTTTTAATTTTTTTTTCCTCATTGATTTTATTGGTACATTTTAGGTATAGTACAGTTACATTTATTATTGGGATCTTGTACCTTTACATGACAGGTCTTGGTTCTCATTTTTTCCCCTTGTCCCTGCCCTCCCTTCACTCCCTCCTCCCCTCCCCATTTATAAACACTTTATTTCCATTTTTTTCATTTTCTCCTATTTTTTTTTCTTTTCCCTTATTACCTTACTCCTATCCTTCCCAATTTCCCTAAACGTTTAGTCCTTGTCTTCCTATTTCACATTGTCTGGGTGTTTTTTAAATGCAATACACATTGCCAAAGTTCTTGCTTATCCTCTGGCATGATTTTGTATATTTCCTTTCAGTAAGAGATGAGCAAGTGAGGATAAATTTATCTTCTATTTATCAGCTTCATACTTTTATTCTTATTTTTGCTCTCTTTTCTTTGATTCTTAAAATAATTTATGAACATTAAAAGTCACCACTCATATTTAAGGCAAAAGAAGGTATATGTGTGTTTGAGGGACTTTTTCTTATTAAGGAGCTTCATGATTTATTTTAATACAAATTTGGAAAGAAATGGGAATTAAATAAAATGCAGGAGTAAACATTTACATATGAATTTTCAAAATAAAATATGATACTGTTACAATTTCAAGTAAATTTCCCAAAACTGTTACAAAAGATGAGCTCAGTGTGGTGTAACCAAGTAAATATCCTGTATTATGGAAAAAGGGCTATATTTCCATGTTAGCTCCTGGTAAGCTTCGCCTTTTTATTCCTACATCACTCTCTGCACAAATTAACTTTCCTCTTACCCTTTACATTTAGGGAAATTTATATAAATAAAATACATTCCAAATTTCTTTCAAAAACATTCCATTTATTTCCACAGCGGTTAAAAATATCTAAAAAATAAGAGGTGATTGGTGATCATGCTTTGAACTTAAAATGAACCTTCTGCATGCTCCTTGCAGTTTAAGTTAACCAACTTATTTTAAATATAAATCAGAATAAGTGATACCATATCATTTAGATTAACCCCCATGGATAAACCTAAAGACAAATCTACAAATTATATTTTAAATTCTGTGGGAAATTAGTTCATGAAGAACAACTAAAACCTGTAAAACTATTATTTGTTGCTATGAACATGAATCTTGACTTTTTCTACATTTGTTTTCTTGGATAATATCATTCAACATTATGAAGTAAATACTTCTAAAAATGTGATAAATTCCACCAGATTTCAAAATAAATGAAGATGAGTTACTATTTTGTTATATTTTGGATTACTTAGAATACAATTACAATTTAAAAATAACTTTTAAACATGTATTTTCTTCACGTTGAAATTATTTTGCTTTGGAATTGTGATCCTGGTACTATTTCATAATGATTTGGAATTGAGGATACCTGATATTAGGTATCAGGCTTTATAAATTTTAGCTCTGTCTCTATACAATTAAAATATATATCTAAATATCTATATATTTATATATCTATGTGTAAATCTATATATATGTTTTCATGCTGTGTCCATTCAGTAAAAATAAATTTCATAAATTTAAAAAATCCAGTTATGTAAATGCTAGTTTGTGGATCCTTAACTACTCTTCAAAGTTTATTTTAAATAATTTAAGTTATATGTAGATAACTGTGTTATTTAGGAGGATTGTTTTGCCTGTGTTATCATATAGCTTGTGTTGAGTGCATCTCATGGGGCTCACTTTCTTAGAATATATTTTCGGGTAGAATAAAGAAAACAAGAAGGAAAGATAAATTATGCTGCTAAGTGACTGATTGTGAGTCTGCAAATCACTAATGAGGCCAAGGCTCTCAAAGGCATTGCCTGTCTTATGCATGAACCACTTAAATGTTTCCTCACAGAGTGATTAAGGTCATCATACACACACTATATATACACGATACAGACAATATAATGAATTATAAAATAACAGTTTGGTGTGAGAAAATCTGTAACTGGACGGGAAGAGGTTTTGAGGGACTTCTTGTCAAAATCATTCTGTCCCTAATTCTTTTAGTTCGATTGTAGAGTGCTAGAAAGATGTGGATGTAAACAAATTTGTAGCAAAATGCAAAACAATATTTTACTTTGAAATTTTCTTAACCAAGAAACAGCAGAGTGGGGCGGAAGGATGGATTTCCCCATACTTCAGTGGTGAGACATCCGTGGTAGGAAGAAAGAATGACTGTTTAATTAAAAAGACAAAGAGTTTCATAAGTGCACTTCTTTCTGCCATAATACTATATTTAAAGTGATCTGATCTAACAGGACTTTAAAAATATCTCCTGAATAATAAATAAAGAGATTAAAAATCAAAGGAGAGCTGGGCGTGGTGGCGCACACCTATAATCCCAGCACTCGACAGGCTGAGGTAGGAGGATTGCTGTGAGTTGGGGACCAGCCTGGACTACATAGAGAGTCCCAGGTCAGTCTCAACTACATAGTGAGACCCTGTCTCAAAACACCAAAAAAAAAAAAAAAAAAAAAAAAAAAAAAAAAAAAAAAAA
>NW_022900950.1:965186-987767 GCF_012274545.1 Fukomys damarensis | reverse complement strand
CAAAAAAAAAAAAAAAAAAAAAAAAAAAAAAAAAAAAAAAAAAAAAATCAAAGGAGAAATCATGTAAAATCCAGATTCTCTTATTTTGACTTGAAGTTAAGATGGCATCATTTGAAATTGAAACAGATTTTATTTGAATTTTTAAAATGTTGAATATTACATTAAGACAGCCTATTCTACCAACACTTAGAAATTGTAGGCTTTCTAAGTAGATAGATTGATGTACATGCTTACTTAAACATGAAAATATAGATAAGTTATCTTAAGTAAAGTGTACAAGGCATTTCTTCATGGTACTCTCAAGACATTGCTTTACTGAGTGGCTTTTTGCTCTGAATCATTGAAGTCTGTGTTCTCTAATACCAGTAATTCTGGACCAGCAATTCTCTGGTACAGCAAATAGAATATTCCTCTGTTTTCTTCAATTTTCTTCTGATTTCTGAGAATCTTTCTGCAATTTGATGATAATCTGTCCCTGGCATTTTCTGTTTCTAACTGGTAGATTTCTATTTATTTTCTTTTTATTGAGTTTATTGGTATATTTTCGGTATACAGTACAGTTACAACTAAAGTTATAACAAAGGCATGAATTTCCAGTCCTCTTTCCAGCATTCCTTGAATGGTTTTGTTTATCTCCGAATAGAGTGTTTCCCTTCAATCTGTAAGGCCTCCACGAAAGTTGCTCTGGAAGGTTATTTTTTAGCTAATTGAGTTTATGAATCCTTAGGCAGTGTCAACTACTAACAACTCTGCCCAGTCAGCAGAAATTTCCAGATTCAGACCAATCTGAAATAACACGTAAATTCATGTATGTCTGGACATCAGTAAAACCTAGAAGTAGTGTTCTGACTACAGCAGCTTTATGTAGAAAGCATTTACAAATGTGATAATCAGCAGCAAGTGATATTGATGAATGTTCAGTTCCACGGTTTGCAACAGGAACAGAAGAGAACTGGGCTTTGTTAGCAATTATGTGGCATTTCAGAGACCATAGGGCATAAAGCGGGTGATCTGGTATGTGCTGCAAGTCTGTGATTTGGTTGGTAGATGCAAACCAAGGACTTCACGCTTAGTTTGAGTTATAATTTAGCTCTTGAGTCTTCTAGGGAGAAGCACTATAATGTTTGATAAATACCCTGCTAATTTTTTGGTAATTTTATATTTGTGCATCACACAGACATGGCACTTCATTTTGATATTTGCAAGATTCTGGATAATTTACCATAATATTTTCTAGTACACTTAAGATTCTTTTTTGCTTGCTTTATTTTGCCAGACAAGTACTAGATATTAAATTGTAAACTATATTATTTTACTACAAAATACTAAATATGGGAAATCTGGGGAAAACTCCTTTTGTTGAATCTTGAAACTATCTAGCTCTTACTAGACTCTACTATATGTTATAAAACATATAAAAAACAAAAGGCAAAAATGTGCCTTGTAAAGAAACATTTAATACTGCAGTTTTTCTCAGGGGAGGTGGTGGGAAACTAGCTGGTGCTGAACATGAGATGAGAAATAAATCAATTGGAGATCTCTGTAGAATACCTGCTTTCCATCCCAAGGGATTAAAAATGTGTCTGTATAGAAGAGGGACCAGTGCTTATAATTAAAAGTATTCCTAATTAGGAACTCATTTATATTCTACTTTGTGCCCTTCTGTTGGATTTTGTTTTGTTTCTTTTTTAATGTTAGTTTAATTGTGTGGTAATAGTGACATCAGAATCTTAACTAATATTGCAATGCAGTATCGGTCTGATGTTGGATGTTGAATTTACACATAAAACTAAGGAAGTTTAACCTGAGATCATTAATTTAAATCCAAATTGGGATTTAACCCAGGTTAAATTGAATTAAGCATAATTTACTGGAATACTACTCATTTTCACATAGCAAAGAAAGAACTATTGGATTTTGGAAAGATTTGGAATTTTAAGAAGAGAAAATTTTGTTGCTAACATCTCGTTTAGTGTCATCCTCTCCTCTCCTGACCTCTCCTCCTCTCCCTGCCCCTCTGTGCCCTTCTAGTCCCCTTCCTTTCTCTCTTTCCTTCTCTTCTTCTTCTCTTCTATTCTCTCATTCCCCTTTCTTCCTTCCCGCCCTTTCTCCCTCTTCTATTTTTCTCTAACATTTCCCTTCTGTCACTTGTTCCTCTGTGTTTGTTTTTGCCAAGATTAGTGTTCAGAGGGTCAGGGGTGTAGGTCAGTGGCACCCTGTCTGCCTGGCAAGCACAGATCCTGAGTTCAACCCCTGCTACTACAATAAAATAAAATAATAAAAAAATTAATGTTCTCTTTCTGTATTTTGTTTTTTTGTATGTAGTGGGGAACAAGGAAGATGGGCTTTTAGTTTTGTGCCTCATAAAGAAAGAAAATTTTCTCTACTAGTTGAATAAGAGTGACATTGGGAAATAATATAACTAGTCAAGGTCATGTTCCATGAAATCCTTCTCTTGGAACACCACTTAAGCAGTGTCCTGCTCAGTAATCAGGGGTGATGTAAGGAAATGGAGAAAAGGAGCATTATCAGCAACTAAAAGCAATGCTATTTGAGAATTTGAGGAAGATATTTCTTCCTCAAGGTGTGTTGAAAACAATAGAGTCTACTACTAAGAATAAGAGATATATCCTTTGGCTAGATTTAACATAAATAGATAGGGTAGCACTCATAGCTAAAATAGAATGAGATTATGAAGCCAAATTTGGATTTCTTCCATTCTTTTCTGAACCTTATCTAGATGAGTTATCCTATTTTTGCAGTATCCCTTGGGACTATTTCTTCTCATTTACAAGATGAACTCCCTTTTATTTTACCCGGTTTCCTCAATTCTGCTTTCTCTACATTGACCACTACATATCCGCAGTGTCCACTGAAATTTCCCCTATACATTTTCCTATAATAAAGAGTTTTACCCATTTCCCTTTAGATGAGAATACCTTACCTGGTGTCTCTGCATTAAATAAAGTCCACCACCGTAAAAAATATGCAAATATATGTGTGATGACAATAACTTAATTATGATAAGAACAAAAAAATGCCTTGCTTGGATGTTGTCTGTGCCTACAATCCTAGCAGCTGAATGAGTTATCTATTTATGTAAACAATGTGAAGGGTCAGTGAGATATTGGCCTTGTGTTACTATATCCTCTCTCTTGAAAGTGCTTGTTGCTCTATTCTATCTTTTTATATTTCATTTTCTTGATAATGCAACAAAATTATTTTTTCCTCAGTGTCTCATTAACTTAAATTTCCTTTATTTTCTAGAAGTAAAATTCATTGTATTACATATTTATTTTTCATTATTATTTTATTCAATGCTCAGATCTCATATTTCCACACATTTTGTATTCATAAATCCATCTTTTCTAACTGGATTGATACTTTAGTGCACAATGTTACATAATACAATATGTGATAGAAAATATTGTCTATAATCGCTTCTCAGCCTTTTGGCTAAGATCAAGTGAAAATATTTTCTATAAGCTCTAAAGTTATAAAAATGCACATAGTATTCCATTGAATTGAGTAAACACAACAATGCATTAATAATAGTAGAAATATAAGGAAATAAGGGAAAGATGAACAACTTTTAAAATTAAGAAAAAAACATGACATTTGCTAGGAAAAAATTACTCTAATAGTGGTAAGTATTTACTTGTGTAGTTGTAAAAATGGTGTTCAATACACATATTGGACTAATGTTAAAAATCATACTCATTGGACTAATGTTAAAAGGGTCTGAAAAATTATGATGAAAGGAAAGTTTTCTGGAAGTTTTAAAGATTTAGTTTTTAAAAGATTAAAAATAATGAATGTAAAATACCTAACTACATTTGGAATGGATGGATTATGAATTTCATCTATTCAACCCCATTTTGCAAAACATGGGCCACCTGCCAGGAACCATGTTACTGGATTGAGACTTGAAGAGCAAAGAGCATCAAGAATTAAAGAAGACTGTTCTGTTATCAGGGAGAATAAAAATTGATTAAACAAATAAATGTAAATTTTCAGTGCGGAGAATAGCTTCAGAGTTGCATAAAAAAACATAAATAAGCTGAGAAACTTAAGCATTAATGGTGTTAGGGCAACATGTAAGGAATTACATAGAAAATGGTTTCTTTAATAATTTAAGCACAGTCTTCGATCATATAAATTTCTTTTCAGATAGTTATCTATTTATATGTCTATCAGTAAGTGATGTTTTCCTTGTTTTTTGTTTGTTGTTTTTGTTGTTGTTGTTTTTTGTGACAGGGTCTCACTATGTAGTTGAGATTGAACTGGAACTCATTACGCAGCCCAGGTTGGTTTCGATCTCACAACAATCCTCCTGCCTCAGCCTCCCAAATCTGGGATTACAGGCTTGTGCCACCATGCCTGGCTCATATTTTCCATATTCTTTTTAGATTTATGGTTGACCTTATGCAAGGACAATGTAGATGTATAAAGTGTTGTGCCCACCATCATCTTACTCTTCCATTAAATAGTCTTTCATTTTTAGTATTTTGTATTCCTGTCATACTTTCATCTATTGAAAATTCTCTCTCTTTTTTATTTTCATCCGGGAATTGAACTCCGGTCCTTGGACTTGCAAGGCAGGCAGCAACACGACTGAGCTAAGTCTCTGGCAACATTTTGTATTTCTGAAAGCTACAAAAATCATATTATATATTTCCACACAAAGAAAGACGTGTAGAATGTTTGAAAATTAAACCAAAGCATCCAAAAACAGAGTGAGTGCCTAATATTAAATTTGTATGCCTTTTCATCAGTTTCACAGAATATTTCTGCCTGTTTCATTTTTTTAGGAAATCTTTAAATAAGTGAACAGTATGATAGCCAGAAAAGCTACTTCTGAAACATTCTTTTTTAGGAATATCTTAGATTCCTTGCAAATATCTGAAGCCTAGTTGCTATATGATAGAAATAATTACCATACACTTCCAAAAACTTCTAAGTTACCCATAGCTAATATACCATCTTCCTTAATATTTTGGATGGCTTATGTGTAACATTATTGGAACGTGCCAAATGTGCCATCTGTATGCAGGTTGCATCTATTAACTTAATATTTGTCATCATCATTGATTTAGGAAACTTTCATGTTTATTTTAATATAATGGCAGTTTGGCCAGAGTCTATATCTGCTCATCTCTGAAAAAAAATGATAGCTGTCCTGTGTTCATAAACAACAGCATATAAGATTAGAATAGAACGATGTTTTCAAAAGAGAACATATATTTAAAAAAGAAAAGAGATATGCAATATGACATTCATCACTGGGAACTCGAACCTTTACCTGATGTATCTTGGTTCTTATTTTTCCCCATTCCCCTGCCCTCCCTTCAACCCCTCGATCCCTCCCTATTTACAAAGATTTTGTTTCCATTTTTTTCCTTTTTCTCAGGAATAAAAAAAAATCATTATGTAAAGAAAAATAATTAAAAATAATGATTGTTTTCAAAACAGAGAATTAGTATAATCAGATAATGCCAGTCCCTTCATCTGGCAGTTTGCATTTCTCATCTTTCAACAAAAGTTACTGAAAAGAAGATGAGAAGAAAATATTTTATATTTGCAGTTTTCTATTTTAAATAAAAAGCAAAAATTCTAAAAAAAAACAAAGGAAAGAGAACATATGGACATTTTTTAGCTTCTTAGAGTATCTTTTCATCTACAGACTCATTTTTAAAACCCTAAATTTTAGTATTTAACCAAAATGACTCATGTTCAATTTTAAAGCATAAATGCCAACATTTCAGCAATAATCAATTGAAAATTCATACATGAAATACTTCCAGTTCATTTGCTATGTAAGAAAATATCCAGAGGAGAGAGAAACTGCAGTATTCTCTTTCTCCTCTCCTTAAAACAGAAGTTATTCCCTTTGATTTAGAAGTAGAGAAATTTATTGACATGGGTTAAAATTCATCTTGATGCTAATGTGGAAGAAAAGAAGAACAAAAATATTTATACCACATTTTCTACTTAGAAGGCACACGTAAAGGAACATGAAAATATTTTTAACCAATTAAATCATGAACTGCAATGATCCCTTGAAAAGATGGGGTCATGAGGTTTATTTCACTGAATGGCAAGATAGAAGGAATTATTGAAGGGAGTGTAATATTTTATATATGTTTTAAATTTATTGTAATCCCAACTAACTTCCTTGGCTAGCCATCATCATATTTATCAAAAGTGGAAAAATATCCTGCCCACAAAATGAATCCTATTTAAAATATAAGTATAATCACAAAAAGGACCAACAGGAAACTCTGATGTTTGTACAATGTCAGGCAAATGTACATCCACTGTCCTGATTAAAACAATTTAAGGCAGCTAGATAAAAACTGTTAAAGTTTGTTAATGCATCACAATATTGGCAAACATTACCTTTAAGGTATAAACAAATATTTATCAGTAATTGCATTAAATCTAAACAAAAATGAATCTGAAGGACAAAAATTGTCATTTCAAAATCAAATCATTTTGATGGGATTTTTTATGCAGAGAAAAATTTTTATTCCTTTTTTTTTTTCCACATTGAGTTTATTGGTACATTTTAGGTATACAGTACGGTTACATTCATCATTGGGATCTTGAACCTTTACAAGACAGGTCTTGGTTCTCATTTTTTCCCCATACCCATGCCCTCGCTTCACCCCCACCTCTCTTCCCTATTTATAAAAACTTTATCTGCAAACAGTTTTGAGAGTATTTTGACAACACTGATTCTGCCTGTCCAGGAACAGGGGATATCTTTCCATTTTCTGAATTAGTCTTCAACCTTCTTTTCCAGAGTACTGTAGTTTTCTTTGCAGAGAACATTCACCTCCTTGGTTAGGTTAATTTAATTTTTCTTTTTGCTAGTTTGAATTGTATTGGTTTCATAATTTCTTTCTCATTGAGTTCTTTTTTTTTTTTTTTGAACTTGGGTCCTTGCGCTTGCAAGGCAGGCCACCGAACCGCTGAGCTAAATCCCCAGCCCTAGTTCCTTATGGATATAAACAAATGCTACTGATTTTTGTGTGTTTATTTTTGTAAATCCTACTACATGGTTGAAGTTGGTTATTAATTCTAAGAATATTTTATGGAATTTTTGGCCATCTTCTAAGTAGAATATCATACCATCTGCAGATAATGATAATTTAAGTTTATTTATTTTTTTTTGCATGGTTTCCCTTTTGTTTCTTCCTCTTGCCTAATTGCTTTGACTAATATTCATAGTAATATACTGAAGTGTTTTTAGGTTATTCATCATTGTGTCTTCTTGGGTTATTTCAGATATTCCCTTTCTAGGTAACTTCCATAATAAGCTAAAGATATCACATCACAGCAATACTTGCATACAAAAGAGAATGGGGAGAAAACCTGACAGTTAAGTTTAAATAAATATTAATTTTAAAATGAGTAACAAACTGGAACCAAAGAAATCTAAACATAGAAAGTGGTGGGATCGGGAAGTTAAACAAATAATTTAAATTGAATAATAATGAAAGTAAAATTTCAAAATTTTAAGATATAAAGCTATGCTATGCTTACAAATAATCATGTAGAGTAAATCACAGAGATTCAGGGAGAAAAATAACAAATACAAAATGTTCAGGAAAATAAGTCTATCAAAACATGGACAATGAAAATGAACAAATAAGCTAAATCAAAATTTGGTTATTGAAAAAAATTATGTGAAAATGAAAAAATGGAAATAAAGTATTTGTAAATAGGGAAGGGAGGAGGGAGTGAAGGGAGTGCAGGGTTAAGGGGAAAAAATGAAAACTAAGACCCGTCATGTAAAGGTGCAATATACCAATGGTGAACATACTTTACACCTAAAATATACAAACAAACTCTATGAGAAAAAATAAGTTGGTTGTTTATAAAGACAAAGTTGATAGATAGACATCTAGCAAGAATGACAAAAAGAAAAGTACTGCATACACTGTATTACTGCAAATCCTTAGGAAGGGACTCATAAATATTAACACTATGAAGCCAGGAATTATTAAAGTTTAAATTATCATAACACATTTCAATAATTTACATATTCAAAAACAAAAATTACAAGAAATATAAATGCTAATATTGCTATAATTTATTTGAAAATTGAATCAATAGGCCTGTGGATTATTTGAAAAACATATGCTGTTAAGTTAGGGTTACAAAAGAGTTATTGGGGAGTAATATGTTGGAAAAGGTAGGGAAATAAAGAAAAGATTGCAACATTTGACTGTAGACTTCTTTCAAATATTTAAGGAATAAATGATAAGAACCTCATACCAACACTTTGTTAAAACAGAAAAGGCAAGATCAGGACTCAACTGATTTCATGTGACCAGCAAAACTATACCAAATCCTAATAGAAGTATTCCACAAAATTACAAATTAATATTCTTCTTGAGTATGTGCATAAAATTCCTCAAACACTACCAATAGAATCCATAATAATTAACAAACCATGTGAAAATGTGTTTTATTTCAGGAATTTTAGTCTATTTTTCTGAATAGCAACTAAAAAAATCTATGTAATTTTTCATATTAAATGATTAAAGGAAGAAAAGTGATATATTTATTAACAAATAGCACTTTTTAAAATTCAACACCCATTTGGCTCAAAAATTTTCCCCAAAGTAGTAAGAAAATAAATATCTCTATAATGTAAAGTATATTTATAAAAATTGTTGAATATTCTGTGAAATTATTCTTACTCTTATTTTGTACCATAATTTATTCCAAAATTCACACCCAAAATTAGTTTATTTGTTTCATAGACGCAAACATTATATATATTAGCTATTGTTATGTTTAGGACCATGTTCATATAATACATAGTTAACATATTTAAAATATTATGATTTATTATAAAGAATTAACTAACATAACTCCAGTAGCCTGAGAACCAGAAACAGAGCTGAGATAAATTTAAGTCCACGAGCAAGAAAAGTCATGTCAGCTCAATCATTCAGAGGAAAAAAATTCAATCTCTTTTTAAATTTTGTGTCTATTGCAGCATTAATTGGACTAGAAGATTCCCATCTACTGTAAGAAGAGTACTATGGCATATGTAGCCCATTGGCTCCAATGGCAATCCATCTAGAATACCACGAGAGGCATACCAAGAAATAATGTTTAGGTAGATAGTTAGGCATCCTGTGGCCCAGTCAAATTGATACATTAAATTAACTATTTCATGTGGCAGTAGATAAGATTCTATGTTAAGCAAGTTACTTAAGAAATGAGGAAGTAGCATCAAAACAAAACAAAAATCATCTTTTCAAAAATGAAACTGCATAAAGGAATAAGTAAGAGAGTAGAGAAATATTTGTCAAACGCAAATCTAAAAATGACTGTTAAATAGTGCATATAATGATCTCTGTTAATTTAGCAACAAAATGCAACCCGCCAAATGATAACATGAACAATAAATTAAATAGATACTTTACACAGGATGTTATTCTACACAGGATACTGAGTTCAAGGAAATTAGTTTAGTTTCATTAGACATCAGATAATATAACTTAAATTATAATGAAATGCCATTACACATTCCTTAGAATAGCTGCAAGACTGACAATGTCATATTTTTGTCAGTATTGGAGCAAGTGGAACACATAATTTATAGGAGTGTAAAAATCATACATTTAATGTATGTACATTAAATGTATGAACATGTGTGTACATACACATGTTAACTCAATCCAGCAAATCCAATTCGTTCTTATTTATCAAAAAAATCAAAGATATTCATAAAATTACATGTGCAAGTTTACTCATAAATGCTTTTCTCATAATAACCATATAACCAGATCCAGTGTCCACTAACAGCAAAATGAATAAATTTTGATATAGTCATTCTGTGCTTCATCATAATCGCAAATCATATGGTAAGTGAAAGAAGAAGCATGAGAGTATACACTGTTGATTATATTTATATATATTTGTCAGAAAGGATAAATAATTCATGGGAGGAAAATGAGGAATGGCCTCTGGAGGGGTGAAAGTGAGGGCATTAGATGAGCACAGCCCTGCAACATGAAATTTCTAGGATGTTGAGATTGATTTATATCTTGAAAGTAATTTGTGTTTCACAGATGCATGCACTTATCAAAATATATTTTATGGTAAATTCAAGCAAATTTTACTGTAAAACAATGTAAGATTTGATTCTATTTTAATGATATGTGTGATGTGTGAAATTTACTACTTTTAAAATGGGCCTACTTTAAAATGTAAAAGGAGTGGGAATTGAATGAGCTGCTTACAAGAAAAAGAGTAAAGAGTTGATAATTTTGGAGATCAAATATAGGCCAAGTGCAATTCTTTAATACTATGTTTAAAAATGTTTTTGATTGTTTTTTTGTTTAAGAAAATATTAAATGAGAATATATGCCATTATCACTTTTATTAATCATGCCCTGCAGATCCAAGTGAAGAAAATATAGGGCAAAAATAATACAGTGGATGTTTTTGACAGGAACAAATAAAACTTCTGTTATCCATAGACAGCATGATTGCATTCTTGGAACAATCTAACGGGATGTCCAGATAAAATATGAGAATTGGTAAGTGAATTCAATAAAATTGCTGTAACCAGTAACATTATAAAATTCAACCACATTTTTGTTAAGTGGTATACAAAGTGAGACAGAATAAACATGACACAATGATGTGATGTCCGTTTAAACCTTAGTCATAGAATTACTTAAGTAAAAATAGGACTAGTTATTTGAAAATGGAACAGGAAGTATATTGATTAGTCCAAAGTCAGTCTTAAGATTCAAGTTGATCTTAAATAGTATTACACAATATGCAGTGTGAAAATTGACAAGCTGACTAAATTTAATAAAGAAATGCAAAAGAATACAATTTTATAGAAAATAAGAAAAGGAAAACAAACCTGTAAAACAAAATTACTAGATATTATGATTTATTTTAAGCAATAGTAACTAAGTTATGACAAAGCAAAATTTGACAATTTGATCCATAGTTATAGAATGAATATAACTTTCAAAATAGTCCTATATGTGATTTACCATGATGACAGATGATATTATATGAAAGCAGATAAAATATGACCTTTTTCTGAGAAAAGAACAAATCTTGAAGACTACAGAACAATGTACATAAAAAAATTCAAAGCCAGGTGAATTTTAACTAAATAAAATAATAAAAAATGTCTACCAAATAAAATAAAACTTTGTATAGCTTTGGGGATTGTAAAGATTTCTTAAACAGGGCAAAAACACTACTAGCAGTTGAACACTGCAATAAAAATGTGATACATCTATTTACATTGATAATATTAAGAACTGTTTCTCAAAAGCGATCTTTAAAAATTAAGATGCAAAGTCATTGGAATAGGTATAATTAGCAAAATTCTCTCAAGCAAAAGTATGTAATTAATGCCTACAGAGAGAGAGACAGAGAGAGAGAGAGAGAGAGAATCATGACCATTAAAACAAAGAAAACTAAATAAATATTCATCTTCTGTTTGAATGCTTGAAAGAAATGAATTATTTTGTCAGAAACCTAGGAGACGATTTTATATTTAAATAAGATTAAAATTTATAGGTTTATTGCAGAAAATTTTAGAGATTATTATTTTATTTGTAAATCAAGAAAACGGATGGCAGGAACTATTTGGTTGTTTACACTTTCTTAAACTTTTATCCAAGTCCTTTATATATTGTTAATTTATTTAGCAGAATTTCATCAATAATTATAAGGAAAATGTTCTCTAAAAGTAGGAATGAAGTGTACACATTTTATATGATCCTTCCTTCCTTTTGTAAAGCACCTATCAAAAGGGATAAATATTAAAGTACTCTGATTTTAATGTGGTAAAATAAGAAATAACCTTTATTGAGCTTATGCATATAAGGTTTATAAGCATGAACAGGAAGGGAGGAAAGAGCTTTTCAGGATGATATAGTACCATTTTTCAACAGAGTTTATCCTGAATTCTACCCTCTACTTCTTCAGCCTGAAAAGACTGATTTTTCTGTTGGAGTTTTGACCAAACCACATGTTGTAAACCTACTTCTGCCCTCATGTTAGAAGCTATGAAAATGTAAAATTTTCAGCACCATGAGTGAATATTGTAAGGAAATAAAATTGTAATTTTTGTATGCCAGTTTTCTTAAAACATATAGTAAAAAGTAATGTACACAGATGTAATCCCAGTGTATCAGTATAATCTCAATTCTTGATCCTTTGTCTAGAAGATGGTAGGCATTCAATAAATGTCACCTGAATAAATACAAATAGATAGGAATATCATTTTGAAGACTTTAAAATTATCTCTGTTCCTCAGATTCTTACACAGTTTGAGAATTCTAAATACGGAGAAATTCATATAACAGGGTTTTACAAAAGAAATTTCCAATGAAAAAAGATCTGTGGGATTATGCAAATGAGATTTCCCACTAAGTAGAATCAGGAGAATTTAAAATTAAACTTTCCATTTGCCAGGAGTAACGTAAGTGAACTCTTGGTTTTAAAAATCCATTAAGTCACTCTGGAAAAGACAGTAAGCACAGCTTCATGTAACTAGAGGACTCTGTTTGGCAATATACACCAGTAATGTTGGGATTTCCATTAAATCACATGCCTTCAAACACTTTTGTACATCCTTTCTTACAAAACATAATTTCAAAAAGTTGCTCTGCTTCAATACTAAGAATTTTTTGAAAGGATTTGTTATAAAAATGAGTACATATGACATTTTATATTGGGAAAGTACACATTTATATCAACATCCATTAGACTGCATTTTGTTCTCCTGCTCCTTTATTGATGATTGAAGTGAGATTCATTGCAGTTAGTTTTTACTATATTAACATCTTCAAAAAATTAGAACTATAATAGGGAGATTTTTTAACAAACATTATAGTATTTTTAACTGTAAAAATAACAAGACGTGGTATTAATGTATTCTTATTTATTTTTAATTATGAAAATAATTATGATCCGTATGTTACAAGAGGTTAGCATGCTTATGTGATATTTTAAATCAACTCACTAGGTCCATGGTCACTCTTTTCCATAAAATCAAACTGACTGTTCTTTCAGTGCCTTTTCTCCAGAGATTTTTCTGTAAATGATTTGTTCATATATAAGAAAATGATTTAGTAATAACACTAATGATACCTTAAATTGTCTTTATTTGATTATAAAATATTATAAATTGGAAGTTTTTAATTCTTAAAAATAATATTTTCTTGTCTAGCTGAAAATTTCCTATTATAGGGCTGGGGATTTAGCTCAGTGGTGCTGCCACCTGCACTGTAGGCACAAAGTACTGAGTTCGATCCCCAGGACCAAAAAAAAAAAAGTCTTACTATAACTATATGTGTGTGTATACATATATCTTTACTGTAAAAATTACCTTCAAGTGGTAAAATTATTAATCTTAAAATATGTTAAAATGTCATTACTTGTAAAAGGCATGTTTTTTAAGTGACTGTTTCATGTTCCACTTCTGACTCTCAAATGTGTGACCTAAAGAATAAGCACGAAGTTGACTTGGCAAAAGTTTAGCATGGTATCAGTTGCTACTTTATAACAGACCTTTGCAGTTTTATTAAGTCCAATTTATAATGAAATATTTTTATTGATGACCTTATCAATGTACAAATACCTACTGTAAAGAGAATTATTTAATTTACATTCAGGCCACCCTTCCTCACTGCAGTAATACCATAGGCAAGGAAAATATATCATAAATGCTGCTAGGTCTTGCATACAAAGAAGAGCTCAATGCAATATAAAACTATAACTGTGATTAGAGACATATAGGTAAAAAAAAAAACACTGCCTGAAAATGAGGAAAATATTCAGCAGTTTAAAGAATATCTCTTATGTCTTCCTTGTTGCAATTAAAGTGAATTTGTATTCTAGAGAATTACTAAATGGTGTTGGTGATTTTTCCATTGTAAATTTAGAATCCTAGAATTTTGGTTATTTCATTTTTTTCCAAGCAAAGCAATGATCTGCCAAAATCTATTATATACTGGGCCAAAGATAAGAAATCACATTTATATGGTATGATGGTATGTGCACCCAATTACAAAAATTGTTAAATCTATACCTTCATTACTAATACTAATATCATATAGTCTAGCAAAATAGTAGGCAGTACATTTTTAACCAAAAGCATATTATATTACCCATGCAAAGAAATGGATATGAACTGAGGTAATCGATGAAGGCTTCTGCGAAGAAGTAGACTCACCTTAAAAAATGAGAACTAGTAGTCATAGATACAAATGTCTCACTTGTTCTTTGCAATGACTGTATGATTTGACGCCGTTGTTATGTCTATTGTAAAGATAGAGATAACGAGGCAAAGAAATTAAGCAAACTTATGAAGATCATGTAGCTAGTAAGTACTGGAGCTGGCATATTAAATACAGGTGTTATAGTTCTAGTGCATAATGCCTGTCAGATAGGTGAGGGCTCAGTAAAACAAAACAAAACAAATAGCTTTCTGTTATGTCCGTCCTATACTTTTCGCTCCAGGGATAAGGCAGATGTTTATAGCCGTTATCAAAATCACTTTTCTCGTGAATGTTTGAGTCATTTTGTTTGTCAGCAACTGTATGTGTGCATGTACAGATGAACACAGGGGTGTGCTTGGCTAGAAATTATTAAGACTTCTGGATCACAGTTTTTTAAATATGAATTTTAATAAAACATACTTAGAGTTTCACAGTAATATGAAGCAGTAATAGAGAACTACACGTTTATTATAGAGATAAATTATGGTTTTATAAAAACCTGTGGTCTCATTCATTGGGCTGTAAAATTATTTCTTATATTTCATTCACAGTAAATGATTATTTTTGTTGTTGTACAGTATGGGACATTGACTAAAGAGACATTGCCGGCTAATTGGGAAGTCATCTAAAGAGTGAAAAGAGCTAAAAATATTTAAAATTAATTCTTTCATAATTAAAAGATCTGTGTACAAGTAAGGAGTGAGTTCAGATGCTGGCCAATGCTCCGATAATGTCATTCATTACAAAATTAGGAAAGACACACTAAGAGAAAGCAGAGAAATCGCCCTGCAAGTTAGGAAGCTTTCATGACTTACACATTCACATCATAGTGTTTGTTCCAAAAATCAGAATTTGTTACTCTTGGTCCACATTACTATTTAACATGTGATTTTATTTCATTTATTTATTTATTTATTTTTGGTATCGGTGATCAAACTCTGGACTTTGGTTTGCAAGGCAGGCAGTGGCACCACTGAGCTAAATCCCTGGCCCTAACATGTGGTTTTAGAAATCTATTTTTATCCATTCTCTAAAATTAGACAATAAGACATAATTCTAAATTATATTCTGTACTTTGGTTCCTGGCCAGTTTATGAAAAATATTTGGTACAATAGTTCATTAATTTTTATGTCATTGTAAATTATTCTTAACCTCACACATCAACTTTTTTTCTTTTTCTTGACAAAGAGCTTTTAAGCTAATGGTATTACCACAGAATATGGTCAGAATACTCATACCAGCTAAAACATTGATACAAATAAACACAAAACTTAACTCTGTATCGAGAGCAAAGCATGCTTTCATGGCCACACATGCTTATGTGCAATGTATTATTCCTGAATCACAAGCCAGTTTGGAGGACTGAAAGTAAAATGAAAATAACAGGCCATAAATACTTCTGTATAAAGTCACTTCTTTAATATAAGGGGATAGAATAAATATTGAAAAGAATTTCTCTTGTAAAATACAAAATGTGGTAATAGGTCATTTATATCTTCTGAGGTAACAATGTACCAGACACCTACTGTTGTCATCATGTATCCATTTCCTCCTTTCCAGAAAATGTTCAGCAGAGTTTTTAGTGGTACATATAACCTCCCAGACTCCAGCCTTCTTTGAACCTCTCTGTATCCACTGAATACTTCACAACAGAATGTGACCAGAGTGACGTACAGAGGTTTATGGTATACTTTCAGAGCTAGAGACAAGCATCTACTTCCCCTTTCTGTATGGTGTCACAGATCTGAAGTTTCCCTAGACAGTACTATCTTTTGTTGTTGTTGTTTGGTACAGGGGATTGAATTTGGGACTTTGCACTTGTGAAGCAGCAGAAAGAACCACTGAGCTAAATCCCCATCCCTTAGAAAATACAATTTTATAGGACTTTCTTAAATACTTTTTTACAGACACTTTCCATTTTCAGTGTAAACAAAGATTTTATGGTTTCCCTACCTTGGCCTTTCTGTCACTGTGTGGAATGTTGAACAGGAAGTGAGCAATCTCAGGACACTTGGTGAGGACAATGACCATGAGATGATGATTTAGAAAATCATTTTGTCCATGATGACTTTACAAGCAAGGTCCTTGTCCCACTTGAACTTTTACATTGAAGAAAAAATGAATTTAAATTTTATGTACATCACCAGATATTTTGAATTTCTGGTCCATACATCTGAACTTACAGTCTAAGTAATGTAAAAGTCAACCTATTAATAGTCAGGTTTTACTGGTTTTCTTGCTTTTTTGTTTTGTTTTGTTTTTGTTTTTGTCATCTCAGCCATATTGTATTGAAGGCAATATCAAAATAGAAACAGGAATTCAGATAAATTTCTGGAGTCATGTTCCAACAACATGACATATTATTAAGCTTTATCAAACTAACACTTCAAATATATTTAAATCATTTTTATTTAAAGAAAAACATAATAATCCACTAACATGTTACTATTATAGGTAAATGAAAAGGGAAAGCTAATCAAGCAATAATATTGTTAGCACACAAAGCTTTCTCCATCCTGTAAAAACTGTTTAGTATGTATCTCAGATTTAGACTTCACTTTAAAAACATTTTAGCCTTATGCCCTGAAAATACTGTTTGATTCTCAAACAGAGAATGTACGTGTAGTTCAGAATGAACTGATTTTTTGACTACTTGTGATTAGTAAAAGGTATCTCGTGATATTTTTACTTTGCAGAAGAGACTGTTTCTTAATAATACTTTTAATTTTGAATACAGATACTTTGATATAGCATTAGATACCATTAAGTTTATTTTCAATAACACAATGAAAATTTTGTGGGCTAAATAAAACAGGTCTTAGACAAGATTCTATCAAGTTTATAAAACTATATAGATAAGGCTTTAAGTATTTTTCCTGAATTTTATTTACAGTGGACCCTTCCTTCTGTTATCTCTACGATGACCTTCTAAAGAAATCAAAGTTTGAACCACCCTGATCCTATCTAATAAATCTCCTTAAATATATATATATATATATATATATATATTGTAACAATTCTGTTCCTGTAAAGACCTCTAATACAATTATCATAGAAAGAGATTAAATTTTATGTGGCACACACTTGCTGCAAATAAATTCAAGGAATTGATATTAGAAAGAAGACATGGCTTTTAGTATGGATGATCAAGGAGGCATCATACAGTTGTTAAGTGGAAAATTAATACTAAGTAGACGATGGAGAAGGCTCACCTTTGAAGATGCAATAACTGGAAACTGACGTAACTATGAAAAAATAACAAGGTCATCTCAAGAAGGTGGCAGAGCCAAGAATGCAGACCAAAGAAAAGTAGCTGATCTGTAGAGAATAACAATAAGGATTGCCAATTAATATGACAATCAACGCAGACAGATGACCAATTTACATGAGGTTAGGTGTTGAGATATAAAGAGCAGTTTGGGGGTTATTTAAATAAAATTTCGTAATGATCAAAGACAAAATCTTTAAAATCAAGAAGTGAAAATGAGGTAAATATATTTACTTCATATTCTAATTCAGATTAAACCCTTTCTTCAATGAAAAAGTTGTACCTTAACTATTTAGAACCTCCGATCTCTGCCTGGCACTGTGAAATTCCCAATACTGATTCATAATGAACAGGAGAAATACTTTACTAAGGACTCTACACAACACTACATTGTTCTATAAAGTCACTTAAAAGGTCATTTCATATTTCAACAATGACTCCTTTTCTTTTAGTGCAACAATATTTTTGAACTGAAAACACACTGAATCACTTTTGTATGTTTTCTAACAACATGATTTCAGGGAAAGATGCACTAATGATTTCAACACAATAGTTTCTAATCAGAATTTCCTAGAAAACAAATTTAAATGGAATCATGTTTTAATAAACCTAAAATTTTACCAATAACAGTTCATATACATGATGAAATATTTGACCCAATGTTCTACTATGTAAAGTTTGAAGCCAGGAGAGATTAAAAAATTAATATACATCAGTTAAACTACTACACATCAGTTAAGTTGTCTTTCAAAGACTTTACCTATATATCTATGTGTTGGCGCAAGAGTAGGAAAATTCAGAAAGATAGGGTTTGTGGTAGAACTAAATACCAGGAGTCATTCATGAGGAAATGCTGGTTGAGTTCACAAGATTAAGAGAGCAAAGAAGCCTTAAGACCCAAATTTGAAGGGAAGGTGGTCCATTTATTTAAAAAAAGTAATGAAATCCATAGGATAAAATACTAGAGAAAGATACAGCATTTAGTCAACTGAGAATTACAAAATGAAGAAGAATACAATGTCATTTGATGGAAAAAGAAATAATAACCCCTCCAATGAAGTAAATTCTGGGAAGAAAGAGCTAAGTGTTTAATATATGGGAAAGACACAAACTTAGAGAAATGTTTGTATTGTGATGACTAAGGAGGTTAGAATACGAAAAAATTATAGAACAGGAGTTGAAAAATATATGGAATGATGTTTTTTATGTCTTTAATTCTAGAGCCTGATAAAAGCCATGGTAAACATTAAAAAAAATTCAGGTTTTTAACAAATAATAACCCAAAGAAATGAAAGTATTTTCTGTGTTAAGAGAAAGCATTCCTTCTGGAAGGGAGTGTTCTCTGGCTCCTTGTAGAAAGTATCTTAGTTACTTCACTTTCTACTTTCTAAGTAATTTGTTTTTCTTCCTAAAGACTGACATTAAATATTGTTATATTCACTTATTATTTCTAGACACATTAGCAATATTTTCATCCCTTAAACCTAAAAAACAATCATCACAGCGAATAATATTCATTTAATTTTTTTTTCATACATTGCTTCATGTCCACGCAAATGTGCAGGCTTTTGTTTCAGGCATTTCAAGACACTGCTCTTTAAAGACATGTTTTTTTTAAGTCATGAAAATAAAGAGTTTCAAACTGTGTTTCAGAAATTACATTATAGAAGAAGAAAAAGCTAGAACCTAATTTATTATTTGTTTTAATAACTAGTGTAACACATGAGTATATGTTCCTTTGAAGTGAATCGTGTAGAGCAGCATTAAATATTTTATCATGGAGCCAACGTAACCACATATTGACCTCATTGTTTGGCTGCATCATAGCTATGTCTACATACCTCCAAAGCACTTTGTTTGATTTGTTTCACTGACTTGTGGTCTTAAATAACTCCATTGTTTCAGTGTAGCACCCGTAACCTACACCACATTTAGCTGTAAAAAATTCTCTTGGCAAAAGCTGAAGCGTGCATATGGTTGTAGGTGGCAATGCCTGATAAGAGAATTTATCTTTCTACCAGAAACTTTTGATCAAATCTTTGTCTGGAATGATTTATTGCACTTTAACAAAGGAAACTTCTTGTTCAAATACTTCTTTCTCCAATTGCTAAACTAAGAAAGCTAATTTAGTATTTGGAGTTTTATCAACGGTTTTCTCTACAGAGTTCTCCAAATTTTCCACATTACTCTGTGAATCCCCCAAATTGTAAGACAAAAGTTATCCATTGATTAAATTTAAAAAGGCATGTAAGAACACATTGTTAAGCAGAAGGTTTATGTTTACTATGATTCTCATTTATTTATTTGTTTATTTTGAGATGGGCTTGCACCATGAAGTTTGGGCTATTCTCAAACTCACTATGTAGACCAGGCTGGCCTCTGAGTCATGACAATCCTCCTGCCTCAGCCTCCTGAGTGCTGGGATAACAGGTGTTATCCTATCACACTTGGCTTTATTATAAAATTAAGTTTAGAAAAGTAAATTTTTAAAAGGATAGGAAAAACCAGCAAGTGTAACCAATTGGCCTTCTAGAAGGTTGGTGTAAATCTCATTGAATATGTGGCTTCAATTACGCAAAGCATATCTATACAAGTGATGAAGGTAGAGTCTATAAGATATTGTGAAAGGTAAGCAAACGATATTTTCAAAGTTATACTCAGAATGGTGGCATAATAGTAAATGAAAAGCATCTCTTGCTGTATATGTGAAACAATGATACATGAATCTCTCTCACAGTTTAGATATATGTATTTGATGAATACATGATTTTGACTTTGAGACTTTGCACATTGTTCAAGGCAACTTTGATATGTCTCTTCAAATGTTTCTAGCTCTCTTGTCTCTAAGATCCTTTCTTTTTGGATTATTTTTTCTTTCTTTTAATGCAAATGTAGTCTAATGACTTTTCTCCTAATTTATTATATCTAGTTTACTATTCTACTTATTCTTTGAGTAATTTAAATCTGGTGTTAGTTCCATTTTGGATACCCATAAGATTACTTTTATAGTTTGTATCTCTATTGAAAGACTGTATTGCCTTTCTCATATTTTGTCCATTTCTTGTATTTCTTTAACCTATTGTTCATAATATATTTTAATGTTCTTACCTTTCATGTCTTCTTCTATTGCCTTAAACCTCCTAGTCCTAGAAAATCTTTATACTCCAATATTTGAACAAGATGTGGATCAAGCGTTAAAGGCTAAAATGTTAGCATTTTCTGTGTGAGTAAAGAACATTAGTTACAGATTGCATTAGTTTTCCACCACTGAGACATTATATCTAACTCCTACAATTTAGAGGAGGAAAAGTTTTATTCATAATTTTAGGAAATTCAGTCTGTTATAGCTTGTACATAGATGGCTCCCCATCCTCATGCACTTGGAGGTGGGACTTTTGAGAGTGACTATGTCATGGTGTGATACTGGATTAGTCTACTGACTGGCTTAGTATAATTCTGCTTGTGGGTGATGGACTTACTGAGGAGGAAGGACACACCCTGGTACCAGGATTGTACCCTGGATAGAATAAAAGGGAAACAGAAGGAAGGCTGTTGCCTCCTGCCTGCCAGTCCATAAACTGTTTCTCCTCTGCCGTGTTCCTCTGCCATCCTGCCCTGCTTTGGACCCAGATAGCTATGAATTGAAACCTCTACAGACTGTGAGTTTCCATTGGATCAAAATTTAAATTTTCCAAATTTTTTTTCTCCACCTTTTGCCCTTGATTCTCACTATTAATCTGCCTAAAAGCAGCAAGCATGCAAAAGCCTGAATGCTAAATTGTCTTGAAATTTCCTCTGTCACATTAATCAGTGTACAACCCTCAAACTTATTCTCCCACAATATTTAGAGCATGGGCAATATATAGAAAATTTTTTTCCTGGAATGTAATAACATGGCTTCTAGTTCAACTGGCAATAATTCCTCTTCCCAGCTGAAACCTCTTGAGCCCAATTTTAACTGTCCACCTTCTAAAGTTCTGGGCTCCTTTCAGAATAACTCATCAGGCTTTGCTTATAGCACTTATCCAAGCCTTTTCAAATCCCTCCAGAAAACAGTTCCAATGGTTTCTAAATCACATGGCAGGTATAATCACAAAACTGACCCCACTTCTCGGAGACCAATGTGTTGTGTATGTCAGGTTTCTGTAGCTGAAACTCAATACTGGACATCCACAGCTTGAAGAAGGAAAGGTTTAATCTAGCTCATGTATGCAGGAAATTCCATCCATGGTCAGTTGGTTCCAAGGCAGAAAGACAAGGTGGAAAGGCATGGAAAAGCAATGTTCCTTCTTTGGTGGCAGGCAGGAATCACGGCAGGGGAATGCAAGAGAGGGATGGGTGAGGCACCACAAATAGTACCCTTTCCCATTCATGGTGAGTGGTGTGTTGATCTGCTAGGTATTGTAACCCAGTGCAATTGAATTAGGGTTTGGTAAAAGATTAAATGTACTACAAAAATGTGGATGTGATAATATGAAGGTTTTACTAGATAGGCTTATAATGGCCACCTACAGAACCAGGGGTAAAATAATGCAAAATGGCCATGGCTGCACTGGAAATCTGGAAAATAAAGCCAAATGTTGAAATCCTATAGCTGCCTGAAAATTCCAGTATGAGTCTGAGTGAGAAAGACAAAGGCTCTGTGTTGGAAAGCTGAATAATCTGTGCTGGAAAACTCAAGGAACAAACAGACTAACATGCAAGGGCAATGTTGAAGAATAGAGTTTCTCTGAGGAAGAAGAAAAAAGTTGGTGGTCTTCATTCTTATTTCCCTTTTTAATCTCTCCAGGCTATGATTCCATTGATTGGTGTCATCCAGTCCAGGTGGGTCTTTCTTTCCCAGATATACCCTTCGCTAATCTGCTAGGTGATGTCAAGTCAAGTTGATACATCACAATTAATGATCATGGATATCATATCTGAATTACCAGTCAGGAAAGATTTTTTAAAAATGTGCTCATAGAATCATTAATGCTTGTCTTTTTACCCAAATAGTCCTTGAAAGAGGAGTTGTCTTTCTAGGAAAAAAA
>NW_022900950.1:891241-965084 GCF_012274545.1 Fukomys damarensis | reverse complement strand
TCTATATATATATATATATGGAATTTTCAGCCTATACAAAGGTCTCTTTATTGATAAGAGAAAACTCAAAGATTGAGACTTAACATTAAGACAGAAATCATTTTAAACCTCTGAAAAACTGTGTTTCAAGTCACCAGTGCCCATGGTCTTATATATATGACAATGAAATATTTTTATTTGAAAATGTGCCCTCTACCCTAAGTAGAAGTGTTTTACCTTATTATTTTATTACTATCACTTATTCTCTTAAGGAATACTGACATAGTGACGAAGTCATTTTTTTTTTTATTGAGTTTATTGGTACATTTAGGGATACAGTACAGTTACATTCATTGTTGGGATCATGTACCTTTACATGGCAAGTCTTGATTCTCATTTTTTTCCCCTTACCTCTGCCCTCCCTTCACCCCCTCCTCCCCTCCCCATCTACAAACACTTTATTTTCATCTTTTCATTCTCTCACATTTTTTTCTTTTCCCTTTTTGTTCTTCCCCTACGTATCACACCTTCCCTACACCTTTAGCTCCTTTCCTCCCATTTCTAAATGTCAGTAATCTTATTAGAATCTTATGCATTGTTGCAGAATATTCACACCAGGGAAACTATTTGGTATTTACACATGTGGGACTTATTTATTTCACTTAGGAGTATATCTTCAATATGTATCCATTTTCCTATGAATGAATCTATTCTCTCGCTCTTTATGGCTGAGTAATATTCCATTTTATAGAAAAACCACAACTTCTTTATCCAGTTTCCAACGGATGGGCAAATAGGTTGTTTCCAAGATTTAGCTATTACAAACTGTGCCGCTATAAACATGGGTGCACATACTTCTCTGTGATATGATTCTTTTAGTTCTCTTGGAAAGATACCCAACAGAGGGATGGCTGGGTCAAATGGAACCTCCAGTCCAAGCTCTTTGAGGTATCTCCATATTGATTTCCATAGTGGTTGCACTAGTCTGCACTCCCACCAACAATGGAGGAGGGTTCCTTTCTCCCCACAACCCCGCCAACATTTGTTATTGTGTGATTTCTTGATAGCAGCCATTCTTTGTGGGGTGAGGTGGAATCTCAGTGTTGTTTTCATCTGCATCTCTCGAATGACCAGTGATGTGGAACATTTTTTCATATATTTTCTTGCTGCTTTCACTTCTTTGTATGAGAAATGTCTGTTCATTTCGGATGCCCATTTTTGGATCGGGTCTTTATATTTGGGGGGACTGATTGTTTTGAGTTCTTTATATATCCTTGATAATAGTCCTTTGTCTGAGGTACAGCTGGTAAAAATTTTTTCCCACATTGTAGATTGTCTCTTAGTTCTGCTAATGGTTTCTTTTGAAGTACAGAAGCTTTTTAGTAAGATGAGATCCCAGTTGTTGATTCTTTCTGCTAGTTCCCGTGCTACTGAGGATTTGTTCATAAAGTCTTTTCCTATACCAATGTCTTCCAGAGTTCTGCCTAACTTACTTTCCAGCAAGTTTAATGTTTCTGTTTTAATATTTAGATCTTTAATCCATTTGGATTTTAATTTAGTGCATGGCGAAAGATAAGGGTCTAATTTTAATCTGTGACAGGTTGATATCCAGTTTTTCCAACACCATTTATTAAAGAGGCTATCTTTCCTCCACTGAGGATGGTGAGCTCCTTTGTCGAAGATGAGGTAGCTGAGTACATCTGCATTTGTTTTTGTGTCTTCCAGTCTGTTCCATTGATCCTCAGGCCTATTTCTTTGCCAGTACCATGCTGATTTTATCACAGTGGCTTTGTAGTATAGTTTCAAATTGGGAATTGTTACACCTGGTGCCATGTGACTGTTGCCTATAATGGCTTTTGCTATTCTAGGTCTCTTGTGGTTCCAAATGAATTTTTGGATTCTTTTTTCTAGTTCTGTGAAATATAGTGTTGGAATTTCAATTGGCATTGCATTGAATGTATATAGCAGTTTCGGTAGTATGGCCATTTTCACTATGTTGATTCTTCCTACCCAGGAGCAGGGGATATCTTTCCATTTTTTTATATCCTCTTCGATTTCTTTTTTCAGAGTGCTGTAGTTTTCAGTGTAGAGATCTTTTGTTTCTTTTGTTAGATTGATTCCTAGATACTTCATTTTTTTGGATGCTATTGTAAAAGGAATTTTTTCCCTTATTTCTCTTTCTGTCTGTCTGTTATTTGTGTATAGAAAGGCTATTGATTTTTGGGTATTCACCTTGTATCCAGATACTTTACTGAATCTGTCAATTAAGTCTAGAAGTTTTTTGGTGGAGTTTTTTGGATCTTCAATGTAGAGTATCATATCATCAGCAAATAATGATAGTTTAACTTCTTCCTTTCCTATCTTTATTGCTTTAATTTCTTTCTCTTGTCTAATTGCTGTGGCTAATGTTTCCAGAACTATATTGAAGAGAAGTGGCGATAGTGGGCATCCTTGTCTTGTTCCTGATTTTAACATGAAGGTTTTCAGTTTTTGGCCATTCAATATGATGTTGGCTGATGGTTTTTCATAAATAGCCTTTATTAAATTGAGGTATAGACCATCTATTCCAATTTTTTGCAGGGTTTTTATCATGAATGGGTGTTGAATTTTATCAAATGCTTTTTCTGCATCTATTGAGAGGATCATATGGTTTTTGTCCTTGACTTTGTTAATATAATGTATTACATTCACTGACTTTCGTATGTTGAACCACCCTTGCATCTCTGGAATAAATCCGACTTGGTCATGATGGATGATCTTCTTAATAATCCTCTGTATTCTGTTTGCTAGTATCTTATTAAGGATTTTTGCATCTATATTCATTAAGGAGATTGGTCTGTAGTTCTCCTTTTTGGTTGTATCTTTCTCTGGTTTGGGAATCAGAGTGATACTTGCTTCCAGGAATGAATTTGGAAGTATAGCTTCTCTTTCAATTTCATTGAAAAGTTTGAAGAGTAATGGTAGTAGTTCTTCTCTAAATGTCTTGTAAAATTCAGCAGTGAATCCATCAGGGCCTGGGCTTTTCTTTGTTGGTAAGTTTTTAATTACATTTTCAATTTCACTGATTGTGATTGGGGTGTTTAAAATGTTTTTATCTTCTTCGTTCAACTTTGGTAATTCATAAGTATCTAGAAATCTGTCCATTTCTTCTGTGTTTTCCATTTTATTAGAGTACAAAGTAGGTGTTCATGATCCTCTGGATTTCTTTCGGATCTGTTGTGACTGACGAAGTCATTTTTTAAAATTTATTAGTATATGTGTGTTGTGTAGTACAAAATGTATACATTCCTTATGGAAAGTTGATACATGTAAGTAACACATCTTGATTTCTTTCTTTAATATCTTTCCTTTCACTATTCCCTCCATCCATCTATTGATCTGTTTCTTTTTTCTTTTTTCTGTGGTCATGTTTGTAGTATAGAATGTATGCGTTCCATATGCAGAGTTGGTACATCTGCATAACACATCTAATTCTTTTTTTAAAATTCCTTATCCCTTTGCTACCTCTCTCTCCCTCCATCTCCCAATAGCCTTCTCTTTTGAGATTTATCTATCTCCATATTTCTTACCTATTTTGCTATTCATTTATACTCTGGGTTTCTCATAAAAGAGAAAAAGTGTGATATTTAAACTGTGTGTCTGATTTATTTCACTTAAAATTATGATTTCAAGTTGTATCTATTTTCCTACAGAGGACTCAAGTTTAATTGTCTTTATGACAGTGTAGCATCACAGTGTGTAAATATCATGTTTTCTTTGTGCATTCATCTGTTGATAAACATATGGACGACTGCTTATAAATTTTCTAAATCTGACCCTCTTTCTGATGCTCTAATATGATCAATGACCTTAGATTTTCTTAAAATCCCATATGCAAAATTTTTGAATGAATTCTAAACCTGCTGTTGAAAAAAGTCTACAACAATTAAATCAAAATAAATTCATTATACAAATATCTAGATCTTCATACTCTAATTGCTACCAATCACATTTAAAACTAGACAATTGACATAGTCATTTTACTCTTTGCTTTATATATTTTACATTGCTTTAATTATAGTCTATAAATGTTGGCAAATGAATCTTCCTCTTATACTTCTCTGGTCATGCTATCTAATAATTCAGAAATATCTCATGTCTCCCAATCTCCTGTGAAGTCCAAATTCCTAAAATATATATGATAGCAGGGGTATCTACTTGATTTCCAATTAAATTACATGTTCCTAAAACTTCTCATAAAGCATAGTTATTAACCATTTATTGATAAATAAATTGAAGCTGAATTATTAATTAATTTGCCAACATCATAATTTATATTTCCAGAAACTCTAATACGTATCCTGGTCTATTAAACAACAAATATCTTTTTGTTTTCCCTTAACTCTCATACTCACTCTGATACATTCTTCTAATTTATTCTCACAGCATGTAGTGAACTAGATATTGTTTATTACATTCTACACGTAAGACATGTGGATCAAAAGTTACCGATTGTTACAATATTATACAAAAATTCCACATATCTTTCTATACACTGTGCAAGCCCACATCTATGTGGATGATATCCAGCAAAATTTATGGCTAGGGATATATTTTCTCCTTAATGCAATAAGGACTGCTACAAAGTCATATATTTTGCTTATATATATAAATGCTTCAGGCTTTTCTCCATTTTAAATGGCTTCTGTCATCGTGTACCATTTGATCAAATTCTCTCTATTTTTAAAGCTAAATCTCCATGCCATAATTTCTGTAAAGTCATGACTAATTGTCAAATAGAGGAAGAATCACCATTTTCTACTCTTTCATTAAATCACTGGCTCTTGTAGAATATTTGAGCTTCATTTTTCTTTTTCCAACTGTATTTCTTGCACAGAATTATACATTCTTTGAGGGCATATCTACCTTGATGTGTATTCATATTAATTGCTAGTACGGGTTTGCTGCCTTTAAAAATCTTAATAAAGAAACCATTAGTAAATTTCAGAGATATCTAACAGAGTGATACAAATGGGGTATGTTGAGAAATACTGTATTTAAAACATTTAAAAAATTAATTATAATATATCCCTAGCATTTGTTAACACAAGAATAAGGTTCTGAGCTGATGATTTATGGTTTCAAAAGTAAATGTGAATGTGAGTTTAGAGCATGAAAATCATATTGTACTCAATTTTGTAAAGATATTAAACCCTGTCCATTATCAAATTCTAAAGTATATAGACTGACCTATCAAAGACATTCAAAATAATTTAATTCTTCCTAAATGTGTTGAGTCCATAAATTTAAAATGCACCATTTTGAATCTGAATGGAAAAATTGTCTCTCTTTAGAAAGTCTTCTAATACTTTCATTTGAACCAGAGATAAGAATATTTTTGCTTTTAAAAGTTGTCCTCTAATGACAGACAAGGTCAAGGTATTTAATAATGCATTTCTTTATCATCTTTTTATTTTTAAACAGTTTGTGACAATTAACATTGTTTCACTTGATGCATTTACACGGGAGTGTAGTGCTTGTGAGATTGTGGGGAATGGTGACAAGGATAAAGCAGAAATTAGAAAGGACCTACAGTAAACAGGGAACCCTTATAAGTTTTTGTTACAGGCAGGAATATAAAGGCTGTAAATGAGTCTTTAGAACATTCTTCTCAATATCACATTTTGTGCTGAACACTGACACAAAGGAGAAAAGAAATGCACTGTACTCGGACAAAAAAACACCTAGAAAATAAAGTACAGTCATATACACAATAGAATAAAAATAGAAATCAGTAAAATAAATAAAGCCAAAAATTTCCACAAACGTAAAACTGAGAAAAAATGTAATTATTAATAACTCATAGTGCAAATTTAAAAATCTCAAGAGAATTTAGGACAATATTTTGAACTAAGTAAAAAATGAAAATTCAACAAATCTAACACTAAGAAATGTAGCAAAATCAATGATTAGAGGTAAATTTATATATTCAGTGCATATTTAAAAAAATTAAACTATAAATTCCAAAAATTTAATCTTATCTTTTGTAGCAAAATACATAAGAAAAATTTTAGTCAGAAGGAAGTAGAAGAAAAAAATAGACCAGAAATCAATGAGATTACAAATAATAATTCAATAGATTAATGCAATAAAATCCAAAGATAGTTCATAAAAACGACTACTGATACTGAAAATTCTTTATGCAGACTAAGACTAAATGAAAGAAGATGCAAATTACTGATATCAAAAATAAAAAAGTAATTATCACCATTGATCTCTATGGCCACAAATTGAATTATTTCTATTTTTGTGATACCGAATTGAATTCAAGGCTGCATGCATGGAAATCACTCTATCATTGAGCTAGAACACAGTCACAGAGTTAATAATTTAGATGACATGCTACAAAAATTTGCAAAAGAAAACTACCAAAAAACTCACAATAACAGAGGTAGAATATGCCAATAGTAATATTGAAAAATGCACTAAGCTAAGATCATTTCACTGATGAATTTCATCAAACATAAAAGAAATACATGATTTAACTAATATATAATTAAACTGAATATATACCAGTAGTATGTAATCTATTTCCAAAAAATAAAAGCAGGGAGAAAATTTCCTAATTTATTCTATGAGGCCAGCACTAAAAAAGTCATATTGAAAAAATACAAGAAAGGAAGACAATAGCAAAATATTTGTCTCAGTATAAGATGTAAATATTATAAATGCAAATATTCCCAGTGAAATATCAGCATGTTGATTCCAAATATATACATGGGGAATGTCCTAATTGCTTTTCTAATTTTTGAGAAAATACCCATAAGTTAAAAAGGAAAGTATTATTTCACCTTTCAGTTTGTACAGGTTTTAGGCCATAGTTGGCTGGTTCCAAACCAAGGTGGAACAGCAGAAGAGAAACAACTTATAGCAAGTCAGGCAGAAGGCAGCAAGCAGCAGCAGCAGCAAGCAGCAGCAGCAAACCTGTTTTCCTTCTCTCCTTTTGTATTTCATCCAGGGAATAAACCTATTGATTGGTGCCACCCATATCCAAATTGGGGTATCCACCCAAGAACTATCCTAATTACAATTAGTGGACTGATGTAGTACCATACACCCTGATCTCAGTATCACATGCTCTAGATCCAGCCAATTGTTAACAGCCCCACAAATGAGTGCACCAGGCTTTCGGGAGGACATGTCAATACAGTCTATGACATAATTTATCTGTGCAGATCACATCCACTCTGGTATACACAGACACACCTTTCTCAAGTGCACACTCCTGCCATGATGTCCTGCCTTACCTCACCACAGGCCCAGAAGCAACAGGCAAATTGAGTAGGGATTGAAACCTATCAAACCCAAAGAAACCTTTCTTCCTTGTATTTTTATTATCTCTAGTATTTTTTTACAGGAATGGAAAAGTGATGGAAAAACCAAGTGAAATTTGCCCCATGTAAACTATGCAATTGCATTTCAATATTTGAAAATAAACTATTGTAATCCACTGTTTCTATAGCAGAAAAGAAGTCAGATGCTCATATAATTGATATAATACAAAAGATGTGATTAAATGCTACACTATTTTTTAGTAATAATTCTTAGAAAACTATGAATAAGTGACAACATTTTTTATTTGATAAAGAGCAGCGGGCTTAGGCTTCATTTCCATGGCATTACCAAATACTCAATGGTATATTTATTTAAACATTTTTGAAACCTTGGTATTTATTCCTGGTAATTAAGAATTCACAAGAATCCCAAGAAATAAATAAAAAAGCAGAACTCTATGAGCAGTTTTACTTTTTCAAGTATCATTCCTGCTTTAACATCAATCACATAAAGTGTATAAATATAGGATTGATTAAAGAAATGGAATAATGGTTTTGTAAAGAAACTAGCAACACATATGGAGGAATGCAGGAATAAAGCAGGAGTCGTGGAAAGGAAATTAGAGAATGTAATGTATTACTGCTATTGTTCCTTGCATTTCAGCATCAGCTCCTCTCTTTGTAGAACTGCTTTTTCTACTATGCAGGAATCAAGAGGATCAACAATATCTAGTCTGCTGTTATCCCAGCTTACTCAGAAAGGAAGAGACCAATCAAGTCACAAAGCTCAAAGGTAAGAATATGACCAGATCCTATGACCACTCTTCCGATATATTCCCTGCAGTTGTCATGGATGATTTTTGCATTGGGTCAATTTTTCATTCCTCATCTGACCACTACAAGTAGAAAAGGCTGTCTAAGAAGATGGCAGCTCCCAACTGAACCTCAAAATGTGAAGATCAAAGGAGTAAAGGGACATACATTTTCCAAAGAGAGCAATGGTTGCTGTATCCATAATATGTGTGGATACTATATCAAATAACAATGCTAGCAACGACAACATAACAGCAAATGTTACTGAAGTCTACAGGGATTGCTAAGCATCTAAAAAGAGTAATAAAGTGAGAAAATAAGCTTAAAAGTAAAATAAATGAGACATGTAAGAAAATAGAATGTGTAAAGTGGTCAAAAAATGAAATTAGGTAACAACTTACTTTGGATATTGGCAACAATTTCTCAACATTGACATTCAGCATACTGAAATAAAAGCACAAGATTATGTCTAGGAGAGAATGTGAGCATTTCATATACTAAAATGTTTAAGAGTAATTCTTAAACATGTGAAATAGGAGACACATACTGCATTACAGTGTTTTGTAGTCTTACAAAGAAACTGAAATTATTTTTCTGTGTGGGCAGACACACACTACATAAAGGCAGCCCTCGGTTGTTCTGCTTATATCATTCTGACAAATATGTGTGTGAGTGTGTGTGTGTGTGTGTGTGTGTGTGTGTATCCTACCAAGGGCTCTAACATATAATTAGTGCTTTAAAAGGAAACTTTACTCAGTGCTCATATAAATAGCAGAAAATCACACAAAAGAAAAAGGTAGCGATTTGTTTTATATTTTGAAGATGTTTATTTTTTGTTTTTAATGAAGAGTGAAATAATTTTAAATTTAATGAATAACAAAAATCAGGATTGGTAAAAAATAACAAAAACAAAACATCTGTAAAAGGCAAAAATAGTAGTTTAGTCTTTGTAAGCCATAAAATCTGTATTATAGCTATTCAACTCTTCCTTATATAGGAAAGCAACCAAATACGATACATAAAGAAGATATGTTTTTCCTAAAAGCTATTTATAAATATAGGACATTGATGGCAATTTTTAAAACTAGTGTGTGGTACTTTTCCCACCCAATAAAAAAGTAAAACTAAAGAAGAACATGCAATCCTATCTTTCTTTTTTTGTTTGTATGTTTGCACTAAATAACAGTTAAAATTACTATGGAGAGTCAGCATATAATACATCTTAATTATTTTTCTCTCTTTTTCCTATCTCCTACCTTTCGCTTCTCCTTTCAATTCTTGGTCACCTTCCCATTTGCAAAAGCTCTATTTTCATCAATTTCCCCTTCAATTCTTTTTTTCCTATCCTCCTACCCTCTTTTCCATTCCTGTATCTCGTCCTATATTTCTTATAGTTCAATAAACTTGAAATCAAGCAAATCTCCAAGGCTTAAATACATCGAATTATTTAAATGTTGTTTTAGACACTGCATTGCATTCTGGTCTAATGCAATGATAGAACAGTGAATATTTTTGTCTATTCCTACATTATCACTGCTCAAAACTATAGGTAAATATTATAGTATCATGTTTACAGGATAAGAGAGCATGTGTTTCTAAAAGTTAAGATAGTAATGTAATGTAAAATATAAGATTTCTTGAAAGATACTGTTTACTTGTTCTGGAGTAATGAAAAATCATGGGACTAAAGCACTCACACCCTATTCTCAAAATTATTTTAAACATTATTTATATTATTTAAGTTGTGCCAATGTATTTTTTCCAGGAACACTTCCTGCCACACAAGAGCCTTTTAGCCATTCCTCTATAATTGATAGTCCATCAGAATTTCCATTATGCGTCTCAGAATTGTCAAGAATTTGGGGTGGAAATCACCCTCAGTGATTTGTTTGAGGAAAACACTAAATCACATCTGTGACATTAATACCACATGCTATGCTAAAGGCTCTGCTCCACTGGAAATTTACAAGGCATGTGAGAAGAACAGGGCTTCAGATGTTCCCTTCCAGTTGAAGCATTCATCAAACCCCGTGCTTGTTCAGCTTCAGGAGCAGTCGTACCTTGCTGAAAGAGAACTGAAATGGAAATGAAAAACAAAATAGCAAATTGTAGTCACCATATTGGCCTTTGGATCTTTCTAGCAGTTTTTCAGTACTTGGAGGATGCAATATTATGGTTTTCTTTTCTTTCTTTTTTTATTCATTAAGAGAATGTTCAGTGCAGCCAGATGTTATGTGTGTGCACTAGAACTTCAATTCAAGCCTTTAGATTTCTAACTTTAAGATGTCAAATCACTTAGAATCTGTGCTACCTTCTTCACATTTCCACATCATGTCAGTTATTGATGTTCAGAACTTTACAGAAGTGTGTTTAGTAGATTCATAAAAATAATAGAATGAAAGCATCGTATAATATTCAAAAAACTTAAAGGCTTTTTCTGTCACTATTCCCAGGTTTCTCAAGACTTTTCTATGACAGAATCTCCTTACACACTCACATAGTCTACTCCTTTCTTCCAACTTGTCATTGTCCACTTGCATATAAAATCACTGTTAAAATGGATTAAGAGTAAATTTTTTTAACACTGCCTAACCCTCAACTACAAATTTTTGACTCAACTGTGCCAAATTAATGTTCAGTTCCTGATCCACAATGTGACTATTTGGTGAAATGGCCAGAAAGGGAGTTACATTAGGTCCTATGAGTGGATCCCTAATCTATAAGTGATCCTTTTTAAGAGGAAGAGGAGATACTTCCGACATGCATCCACAAGGCCACATGGGAAGCCAAAGACAGAGACCTCCGAGGAATCCAAACCTCTTAGCACTTTGATATTGGACTTCTTATCTCTAAAACTGAGAAAATAGGTTTCTGTTGTTTAAACTTCACACTATAAAATATGATGGTATGTAACATATCAGGTAAATATCAATGTTGCATAACAAATGTCCTATTTATGTGAATTTACACTATCTGATTGCAAAGTATATGAAAAGAAAATCAAGATACAAAGTAAGCATCACAAACGGACCCTTACATGTAAAAAACTAATACAGTATTTGAAATAAAAGTAATTAGTGTGCTGAGGGCTTTAATGGAAAAACAAGGAAACAAGAATAAAAGCAGGGTTGAGTTATGGGGTCAATTGTGTCTCCATTGGGAGGATAGCTCCCAGTGGATTAGGAAATGCAAGGTCCTGGGTTTGATTCCCAATATTGTAAAACAAACAAACATATGTGAATAGGTGGGTAACCCATGGATAGAGACTAAAACTTATGACAGTATCAAAAGGAAATATTTAAAAAGAAAAGTGTTAAACCAGAAATGATGAATGGCTTTGATGGGCACCCAGTTGGGAAGGATACAGCCAATTAAATTGTGAGCCATGAGTGAGCTCACAAGTGCATCAAGAGTAACCTTCCAAAATCCAGAGAGAAATAAAAAATTTAAAGGGAATAAAATATTAAAAAAACTAGTTGACAATTTCAAAATGAGCATTATACATACCACATGAAAGAGAAAAATATATAAGCAGAAAAAATATGATACAGCAATGGAGCATTTTTCCAAAATGAGTAACAGACACCAAAAAGCAGATCAAGGAAACCATGAAAAGACCAAGCATGATAAATTCCAAGAATCTACACCAAATCATACCAATCCCATCTGTAAAGAAAAAAGGAGGGAAAAAAAGATCAATCTTACATGAAAGGACAATATTTTAATTGAACTTCCCTTCCTAACCATGTAAACAGAGAAAATAGAATGTCAGCCTAGACTGTGTTAAGGAGAATTGAAGGAGATATAAATGTTCTCTCAGACAAAAAAAAAAAAAGAAAAAAAAAGAAACAACAGTTTTTAATAGGCTTGCCTTGAAATAATTATTGAAACAAGTTTTTCAGAGGGAAAGCAATTAGGTCAGAAATCTGGATCCATATAAAAAAGAAAAACATTTGCAAAATAACTAATGAAGATGAAATAAAACATCTCACTTTTCTATTCTTAGCTGATTTAATATGTAACATTTCATAATTATGATAACAAAAAAGCATTTGGTAAAACGGACAAATAAAAATGAATTGCAGCAATGATGTAAATAGTATGAGAAGGCAATAAGAATGCTGCGTTATAAGGCATCAGTACTTCCTGTGAAGTTATGTAGTGTTTTTTTAATTGTTAATTGTATATAGTACAAATCCTAAAGCAATTGGGTAAAATTTTGAAAAGTATTCTTCATATAAAAATAGGGGATAGAAAACAGAATCATGTAAAAGATTTAATAAAAATCAGAGAGGGTAAGCAAATGGAGAAGATTTTAAAGGACAAAATTATAATGGAAACAATAAAAATGCTACACAGTCATTAAGAATGAGAAATTAGATTCATTCCTAGGAAAATGGATACATTTTGAGGATATACTCCTAAGTGAAATAAATAAATCACACATGTGTAAATATGGAATAGTTTCTCTGGTGTGAAAAACTATAATAGTGCATAAGACTCTAATGAGATAATTAAAAAGGTGAAATAGGAGGAAAAGGGTAAAGGTGTAGGGAAAGTGAGAAGGGTAGGGGAAAGGGAATAAGGGAAAAGAAAAAAATATGAGAAAATGAAAAAATGGGAACAAAGTGTTTGTAAATGGGGAGGGGAGAAGGGAGGGAAGGGAGGGCAGGGAAAAGGGGAAAAATGAGAACCAAGACCTGTCATGTAAAGGTACAAGACCCCAATAATGAATGTAACTGCACTGCATACCTAAAATGTACCAATAAACTAGCTTAAATATATTTGATAAATAATATAAATGATATAAATAATAACTTCAAATAAATAATAACGTTTGAAATGATCATTGCATTAATCTAATAAATCTACCAGTATAACGCAGAAGCCTACATAGTGGATAATGGAGCACTAACAACAAAACTGATTATATGATGTCTATATGAAGTCCACTTTATATGTACAGACAGGTCTGTTAAAAATAAATGGATGGAGAATGAGTTATTGGGCTAATATAAATCAAGGTAAATCTGGTGATGTTATATTAATTTCAGCAAAGTTGACTCAGACCAATATATTTATAAGGAAATAGAGTGAAATTACACAATAATAAATAGGTTGGTTTTCTAAGAAGCATAAAAGTCATTAATAGCCATATAAATAAAAACATATCAAAAACATATGTGGTAAAAATGCTAGAACAGCTAGGAAAAGCAGAAAAATCCCCTATTACTATTGGAAATCAGCAATTGACAAGAATCAGTAAAACACTAGTTTAACTCAGCAGCACCATCAATAAACAGAATGTAATTTATATTTGTAGGAATGTTTCTTGGAATTACAGCAAAATATACATATTTTCCTCAGAATATTTACCAACATACATCATATTCTGGTCTAAGAAATTGAAAAGAACAGAAATAATACAATGTATACCCACAGGCCACAATGAACTTAAACTGGGAATTGATAATAGATCTCAAAATATTTGGAGATCAAACATGACATTTAGGATATTAGTGAATTAAAAAGTTAAGATAAATTAAAATGGTTTTAACAAATATGCAATAAAATTTATAATAACTGTTTGGATTGAATTGCTAGAAGAAAATTTATATCCCTAAATACATATATTACAAATGAAGAAAAATTTAAACTGTGGCTTAAATGCTTCCTTCAAGAAACTGAGAAAATCAATAACATTGACAAATTTTTATACAGGCTAACAGAGAATGTGAGAGGGCTAAAGGGAGATTATAAAACATATCAGAATAAAATGGGACAATGACTACTAGCCTCATAAATATTTAAATTTTAATAAAGGGATGATACTGAACTGTAGGTCAATAAATAAAATAACAGGTAAAATTGACCAATTACTTGAAACATCATCTACCCAAACTTAAACCAAAAGAAATAGATCTTCTGAATATTTCAGTTTCTTTCAAAGACCATCAATATGACAACCTTCAAAAGCTTCATGTTTTATGCACCAAGGCCAAAAGGTTTTAATCATTTGGCCACTGAAAACACTTAATTCTGACATTTAAGAAAGAAATTATATCAACACTACACAATCAGTACCTGAAAACACAAACAAAAGTTTTCCCTAACTCATTCTCTAAGGTCAGTGTTTTCCTAGTACCAAATTCACAGACAGACTTTGCAGGAAAGATAAACCATAGAAAAATATGCTACATAACAGACACATGGCAGTGGGTATAAAAATTCCCAATTTGAAACTATACTACAAAGCCACTGTGATAAAAACAGCATGGTACTGGCAAAGAAACAGACCTGAGGATCAGTGGAACAGCTTGGAAGACACAAAAACAAATCCAGATGTACTCAGCTATCTTTGACAAAGGAGCTTGACTGTCCCCACTGGAGGAAGGGTGGCCTCATTGATAAATGGATCTCAACCTACCAAAGATTAAAACTACACCCTTATCTTTCTCCATGCACTAAATTAAAATCCAAGTGGATTAAATATCTAAATATTAAAATAGAAACACTAAACTTGCTGAAATATAAGTTAGGCAGAACTCTTGAAGACATTGGAATAGCAAAAGATTTAATGAACAAATCCTCAGTAGCATGGGGACTAGCAGAAAGAATCATGAACTGGGATCTCATCTTATTAAAAAGCTTCTGCACTTCAAAAAAAACCACCAACAGAACTAAGAGACAACCTACAATGTGGGAAAAAATTATTACCAGCTGCTCTTCAGACAAAGGACTATTATCTAGAATATATAAAGAATTCAAAACAATCAGCCCCCCCCAAATATAAAGACCCGATTCAAAAATGGGCATAAAAAATGAACAGACATTTCTCAGACAAAGAAGTAAAAGCAGCAAGTAAATATATGAAAAAATGTTCCACATCACTGGTCATTTGAGAGATGCAGATGAAAACAACACTGAGGTTCCATCTCACCCCACAAAGAATGGCTATCAAGAAATCACACAATAACAAATGTTGGTGGGGTGGTGGGGAGAAAGGAACCCTTCTCCATTGTTGGTGGGAGTGCAGGCTGGTGCAACCACTATGGAAATCAATATGGAAATACCTCAAAGAGTTGGGACTAGAGGTTCCATTTGACCCAGCCATCCCTCTGCTGGGTATCTTTCCAAAAGAATTAAAAGAATCATAGTACAGTGATATATGTGCACCAATGTTTATAGCAGCACAGTTTGTAATAGCTAAAACTTGTAAACAGCCCATTTACCCATCAGTTGGAGAATGGATAAAGAAGATGTGGTTTTTCTATAAAATGGAATACTACTCAGAGCTAAAGAATGAGAAATTAGATTCATTCCTAGAAAATTGATACATATTGAGGATATACTCTAAGTGAAATAAATAAGTCACACATGTGTAAATACCAAATAGTTTCTCTGGTGTGAACAAACTATAATAGTACATAAGATCCTAATGAGATAATTGACCATGTGAAATAGGAAGAATGGGGCTTAAGGTGTAGGGAAAGTGAGAAGGTAGGGGAAAGGGAATAAGGGAAATAATATGAGACAATGAACAAATGGAAATAAAGTGTTTGTAAATGGGGAAGAGAGGAGAGGGTGAAGGGAGAGCAGCGGTAGGGGAAAAAATGAGAACCAAGACCACCTGTCATGTAAAGGTACAGGATCCCAATAATGAATGTAACTGTACTGTATACCTAAAATGTACAAATAAACTCAATAAAAGAAAAAAAATACACTGCAGGAATACAAGTACTAATGCTTCAATAAAGTCATAGCACCTTAATTTTCCCAATGTATAAAAAGAAATACATAAGTGATGTTTAACCTAGGTATGTAAACATAGTTCAACATTTGGAAATCAATTAGTGATATCTATCACATCATTTGCTAAATAATAAATTGTTTGACCAGAGTAATAAATGGAAAATACCAACACTCAGTCATGATAACAACTGTCAGAGAATTAGGAGTTGAATGGTACTTCCTCAACTTGATAAAGAATATCTAAGCCTAAGGATTTAGCTCAGTGGCACCGTGCCTGCCTTGCAAACACAAGGTCCTGAGTTCAATCCCCAGTATCAAAAAATAAAAGAAAACAAGAGAGTATCTAAGGAAAAGTTTCATTACAAGTAGGATCACATCTCATGGTGAGAAAGGGATGCTTTCTCTTTAGGATTGGGAGCAAAACAAATAACTCCTACCTCCCCACTTTTATTCAACCTCATACAGTATGTCCAAGCTGCAGTAATAAGTAAGAAAAGGAATTAAATCTATACAGGGGAAAAGGAGTAATTAAAAATATCATTATTCATAGATGCCATGTTTATTATTGTAAAAAAAACTGTCCATAAAATTCCTGTACCTAATTAGCAATTGTAATGAATATGAAGGAGATAGGGCGGGTCTATGAGCAAAAATCAGATGCTTCTTTAAATGCCATGAAATAAACAATTGAAACATGAAATTAAAGATGCAGTACAGCAAACATGTTGGTACCCAAACTAATTAAAAATTTGGTATAAATTTTATATGTAATAAGAAAAAGAATGATGAATAAAACTATGGTAAAATAAATCAAAGATTCTAAGCAAATTCAAATATACTCCGTGTTTATGGATGGGAAGATTGCTTTTCAGACGTGAAGTCTTCCCACTTTATCTACAGATTCAGCATAATTACACTCAAAATTTAATCAAGTAGTTTTGTAAATACAGAAAAATTAACTGTAAAATTTATAGTAAAAGCTTAAAGACTCAAAACAGCCAGAACAATCCTGAACAAAGACCTTACTTGATCTTACTTACTTGAGATCTGGTTTAGTCTAAAGCTACAGAATAAACTATCTATTGATTTTGGTGAAGAAAAAAGAGAAAGAGAGAAGGGTGGGAGGGAGGAAGGAAGGAAAAAAAGACAAGTTAAGAGGAAAAATTATATAAGAAAAACATCTAAGTGACCCTGGCATTGGCAAGGAGTTTGAGACCATATAATATTAAAAGTCTGATGCATGAAAGAAAAGATGACACACTAAATTTTATTAAAATTAAAACTTCTGCTTTTGAAATACTTTTAAGAAAATGAAATGCAAATTCCAGCTTGAGAGAAAATATTTGCAAAACACATATTTGGCAAAGGATTTTTATCCAAAGTATACAAAGGACTCTTAAAACTCAACAATAAGAAAACAAACAGTCTAATTTAAAAGTGGTAAAATGATCACAGCAGAAAACTTACCAAAGAAGATAAAGAGATACCAAATATTCATTTGAAAAAATGCTCAAATTAGGACATTTTGAAGTAATTTAACAATATAATGTGACTACTCACATTTTAAAATGACTGAAATGCTTCCAGTTTTAATTTCTGGTATTAATAAAGATGATATAGCTACCATGTGAAGAATTAAAGCATTTTTTATACAAAGTTTAACCTGGTTTTATCATGTATTTTAACTTTCATAACCTCTGATATTTACTCAGAAGAGTTGAAAAGTTATATCCACATACTTAAAAGTCTGCATATGTATGTTTACAACCTTCTGCACATATTACCCCAAATTGGAAGCAACCAAGATGTCCTTCAATAGATGAATGAATGCAATCTTTGACTTTTCTGTAGACGTCAATATTAATTAGTATTAGAAGAACTGAGCTATCATTTCATACACAGAAGTGACAGATGTAAATGGAAAAGGATCTTATTGTCTATTTATTTGTCAAAGAAGTGAGACAATAAATGCTGCTGTATTGTTCAAACAACATGGTGGTCTGGCAGAGGCAAATTAGAGGCATTAAAAAGACAAATGGTTATCAGGGCTTAAAGGGAATGGAGAGAGGGCTGTACATGTGGAACAGAGATGAATGTTAGATTAAGGAAACTATGCTGTAATATTTTTTTTATGTTGTAAAATTTTTAAAAATCATGATATATATATATATATGTATATATATAATTTGTCAAAACCTGTAGAACTATAAGACACAGGTTAAATATTAGGCATGTAGTTCGCCTTTAGAAGGCCTGAGGGATAAACAGAGAGTCCAAAGTAACATGCTTTGCTATTATAGCTAAATAAAAAACAAAGACTTCGATGTATAATTCATTTACATCATTTATGCAGTCTCTGACTCAAAGACATAGCACCTCTATTTCTCTAACAAGGCAAACAGTATTTCTGAATACCACAGCCTATGGCCCAATGATACCAGGGAAGAAAAACGTCTTTAAAGACCCCCTGCCTTAGGCTAGGAACTGGTTTCAAAAATGGAAATAAAACTTTTGTAAATAGGGAAGGGAGGAGGAGGTGAAGGGAGGGCAAGGTATGGGGAAAAATGAGAATCAACACCTGTCATGTAAAGGTACAAGATCCCAATAATGAATGTAACTGTACTGTGTACCTAAAATGTACCAATAAACTCAATGAGGAAAAAAAACATTTTGGAAATTTCTATCCTAAATTTCTTAGTAAAGCCACTGAGAGAACACTGACCATCTTGAAAGGACAAGGAGATATTTTGCAGTTCCAAAGTAACTTCTAAATAGAATGTCGACAAGCATCATGAAAACCCATAGTTCTCCAAAATCAAGGCGTAATTCTGCTATGCATAAAAAGATACTCAAACTGGTACCTGAGGCAGACACTTTTTTGTCATTGCCCACCTTCGCACTTGAAGGCATAACTCTCTATCAACTTTACAGTGGAGTCCTACCCACCCTTCTTCTTGCATGGCCACCTATTTGTCTTGACTGAATCATTTCATAAAGTCTACAAAATGACTCAGGAGTTTTCAAGGGTCAGTACCTTGCTATCAGGACACAGATACTCAGGAACAGTGAACACTGATGTAAATTATGGACTTTAATGAATAATAATAATTATGTTCATCAGTTGATTCAAAGAGACCGCAATAATTCAAAGTACTATTAATAGAGAACAATATGAAAAGGTATTAGAACCTGGAACTTAATTCTCTGCTATTTGTTTACTTATCTGTACAACCTAAAATTTTGCAAAAAATACTACTTTTAAAATAAAAAGTGTTCCAGGCAGTGAGGTTGAGAGAATTTATGTCTGGCAAAATTTAGTGAAAGAATTGGGCATCTGAAAAAGGATGAAAAAGAGAAGGGAAAGAAAAAATTATAGATCATGAAAGACAAGCTTATTTTTCTGAAATAAGTGATTACAAATGTAAACAGCAGCCATGTTTCATATTCATTACCTAATTTAATAATTGTCTGACATGGTATGTTTGCAATTCTTAGTTCATTAAACCTACTCTAACTTAATATATTATTTAACTTGCCAGTATCAATTAAATAATAATAGTAAATAAAACATACACACACACCCTCCTAGAGCTCAATAATAGTTATAGAAATACAAATCATATTCTAAGTAAATGAAAAGGAGTTGATTTTCTTCAGGTATGTGTGTGCATGTGTAAGTATATATGTGTATATATTGTACATCTTTCTGGGGGTGGAAAAAACAATAATCTTGGCCCTTCCTTAAATTAAGTCCTATACTTGTGTCTTGTCTGTTTTCAAATATTTCAAAAAGATAATGTTCCTGGGTATCTAAATGAAAAAGTTTTGAATGAAACTAAAATGATTTGTTTTAAAAGTTATCAAAAATTTGTTCTTTCAGTCATCAATTCTTTCTTTTTCTTTTTTCTTTGTTCCATGGGTCAAACACAGGAACTGGAGTTTGCATGACAGGTGTGGTGTCACCAAACTAAATCTCTGGGCCAGTCATCAATTCTCCAAGAAAGTTAAGGGCCTAAAATGTGAAGCAGAGTTAAATGTGCCAGCTATGTATGCATGAAAGAATTGTGGTGTGGTTTAGAGCAGTTCAGCCGACACTAAGTAGAGGTTATAGAAGAGGGAAAAAAGTCAGGATGAAAAGTAAAGCAGGTTCAAAGACCTGGACCAAACATAACCCCCATCCAGCATCTCCAGGAAAATGCCAGCCCAGCTTACACAGCAGGTGAGGACCCTGAGAACTCCACAGGGTTTGGTGTGGAGGGACCAGCTTCTTTACTCTGATATTAAAGTTGGAGAACTTAAGATCATCCATGTGGCAGGCTCTTGACTTCCAAGTGTACTGGAAAAATTCCATCTCCTTTAAGAGATCGACAAAAACATTTCCTTCAGAAATCTTTGAGCAAAATCAATGGTTTCACTCACCTCTCCGTGGGGATTCATAAACATTCCTGGAATATCAATACATAAGGATGTGATCGAAATGTTCAGCCTTATTCACACATTACCATATAAGGATGGTTTTCTGTCTTATCTGTCCTTTGCAGAAGATATTGAGAATATAAACTTGATAGGAACATAGATTTTTCTTTGTTTCATTTATTTTTCTTTTCACAATGTACAGAGTATGAGGTACCTCTGTAATGTTTCCATGATTTTATGTTATTTCTTTCTGTAAACTCTCTAAACATTCTTGAGTACATATTCCAAACAAACACAATCTATTAGTAAGGTCATTTCCTTTTTTTAATGAAGTCCTAATTTGTTACTCAGAGACCCAAAATTGAAGCCAATTCTCTTTAGCACTTGTCAATTGAAAAAATCCAAATCAAAATGGAGTTGACATATTTGTTAACAAATCATAAGGCAGGCTGGAATAAATCACAAACCCTCCAAAGCTGTATTGTTTTACACTTTAACACATGTTCAATGCTACTTTTTCTGAAAAGAGTCAAAAGAGAATCTATTTGAAAAATCATAGATCAGGATTTTATAACTCAACATGCAATGAAACACATGTGCTGGCTAAAAGGTTCCATGTTTTTTCTCCTCACTTTCACTATTATGATCACATGGAGCAGGATACAGTGAATTAGATAAATCAGTGCCTTGCTTGATAGTTACTTAATGGTGCCTCTGATTTTGTTAAAATTACTCTGAGAAGAAAATGTTTGCAAACCCAAATTACAGCGTGTGAAAGACATTTTATTTTGCCCTTTTGGTATTGGTGATAGCAGATGAAAGGTAAGTTAGTGGAACTCTACAGTGAGATCAGACTTCCCCAATTACTGCTTCCTAATGCTAATAACACTTCACACGTGTGCAACACTTTCTGGTTTCGAAAGTCATTTTGCATTTGATCTTCAGAGCTCAGTATAACATATCAGAGTGCATTTATTACACATTATGAATGTGGAAATGGAGACTTACTATTTTTAACTGATGGCATTGGAATATGGCAAAAGCCAAATGGATGAATGTAACTGTACTGTATACCTAAAAAGTACCAATAAACTCAGTGAGAAAAAAAATCCATGGCTGATTCCTAGGAATAACGATATTCACAACTGACACTTAAGTATCACCAAGCCTATATTACTGTTATGTTTCATAAAATAGCTTTTAAAAAAATAAAGAAACTTAGTACATTCTCAAGTATGATGCACTGATGTAACCATGGAATATCTGAATAATGATCATAATATTAAAACTAATAGTACAATTGTAGTTGTTTCTTTATCTTCCAATCTATTCCACTGATCCTCAGGTCTGTTTCTTTGCTAGTACCATGCTGTTTTTATCACAGTGGCTTTGTAGCACAGTTTCAAGTTGGGGATTGTAATACTCCCTATTATGTCTCTGTTGCCTAGAATTGCTTTTGCTATTCTAGATTTCTTCTGGTTCCAAATCAGCTTTTGGGTTATTTTCTCTAGTTCTGTGAGATACACCATTGGAATTTCAATCGGGATTGCACTGAAACTGTATAAAAATCTAAAAGTGTAAATAAGATACAAAATGTATAACTGATAATGTCAAATAGGAAGGAAAGGGTTAAAGGTATAGGGGAAGTGGGAAGGGTAGGGGAAAGGAAATAAGGGACAAGAAAAAATATGAGAAAGGTAAAAAATGGAAAATAAAGTCTTTGTAAATAGGGGATGGTGGAGGGGCTGAAGGGAGGGCAGGGGTATGGGGAAAAAATGAGAACCAAGACCTGTCATGTAAAGGTACAAGATCCCAATGATGAATGTAACTGTACAGTATACCTAAAAAGTATCAACAAACTCAATAATAAAAAACTAATAGTACTCAACAATTATTGAGACCAGTCAAAAACTAACCATTTTATACATAATAATGCTATGTAATTTTCTCAACATCTTCCACACATAGATCTATGTTTTTGCCTATTTTACTGATAATGATATTTAAGCTCAGAGACCATAAATAACTTTACTGAAGGATGTAAACTTTTTACACAGTAGACTTGTGATTTGATGTCAGACCTGATATTAGATTTTGCTTATCAGGCAATTCCATTTTCCAAATCAGACTTTTAACTAAATAACTCCAGTGTGCCATAACTCCATCCATAACTCCACATTTATAATATGAGTGTGATTATAAACCCTGTTGACATATTCAGTCTTCAATAATAAAATGGTTGGCAAAATACTTTTCAGATTCTAAATATGCAAACAGTGTCAGCTACTAAGAGTTAAATTTCAACTTTTATGATTTGCCATTCATACTTTCTAAAGAATTTTTTTTTCCTTTGTGGCCTGCAGTTGGTTGTTTTACTTTACTAGTAAGAATGCAGTGATGGAGTTAGATTCTATGAGGGTGATCCACTTTTCTCTGTTCCATGACCACAATTCAAATCACGCACTTTGTGTGAGGCTGATCACTGAGGTATAACGAAGTCATGAATTTATGCACACAAATCCATGACCAATAACTGAAAAATAATGGTATATACACTATTGACAGTGGGCTGTTAACATCAGATTTATATATGAAAGCAGACACCTTATTCGTTGTTTTGCATTTTCTCCTGTTATTATTTAATAACTCAGACTTATGTAGTTGGCCACTGGGCTTTGGAAATGTGAAAATCTTCATGAGTGTCTTTTCCCAAAAAATTTGTAAAAAGAACCTGCACATTTAAATTAAATATGCTTAGCTGTCATCAACTTCTGATTGTAGAACTTGAGTACTTGGTAAAATTGGGCAGTGGAACGAATCGCACATGGCAATTTCCTCTCCCCCCACCTTTGGCTCTGAATCCATTGACAATAAAACTTACATTAGTTTTAAGTTCTGAAAAAACTGTAGCCCTATTTGAATTTGTCACTCTTTTTTTTTGGTACTGGGGAATGAACTCGAGTCCTTGCGCTTGCAAGGCAGGCCACCGAACCGCTGAGCTAAATGCCCAGCCCCTATTTTTTCTTTTCTTGCTCAACTGCAGAGCCTTACCTTGTTGTAAGACCATGAAAATAAAAACTAGTATTATAAAATGCCTTCTTTACATAAAAATGTTGGACAACTGGTGATGAGGAATGGCAAATAACTAAACATCTATTAACCCCTCTATTAACCCATTTTATTTTATCTACTTTTCCCCAAGCTTAATATTTGTTACCTTGTGACTACACATGTGTTGGTGATCAGCTAACATACAACTTATGTTTTATATAGAGTTTAGCAGCTGTCAATAATTACCTTGGGAGCCAAACTAGAGATTTTTCACTTCTCTCCAAAAAACTTACCATGTGTTCTTCTTTAAAGCAATGTGGTTTTATTTTATGAATTTTCTACAAGCAAAATAAAAAGAAACTCAGAGTTGTGAAATCTGACATTATTCATGAAAAATTATCTGGTGGCAAGTTGATTCTGAAAGTACAGGAATAGGATCTTTAAATTTTTGCATTTTTCATTAGATATGTGCACAGGGAAGAGGATATTATTACCTAAACGTCTCATTTTATGTCATATTTTAAAAGGTAACTATATAATGTTTAATTTAAAGGAAACTTGTTAACTAAATAACTCTTCTGGGTTTTTTATTCAAACTCTTACAGGTAAAATTAATAACTTACAATTTTAAAAAACTACAAAAAGTTTTCAGAAGCTCAATCTTTTAGCTGAACACATTATTATTTTACATATTTACTAAACAAACAAAATGTTATTTGCTACTCAATTGAATATGACATATCTTCAAAGAAATACATATTTATTTCCAAAAGTTGCTTCGATAAACTTACACATTCAGCATGCATATCTTCAATAACTATTAATTATTTAATGAAGAACAGTGTTTTATATACTAAATTTTGAGGAATAATTTTCAACTTAATTTGAGTGGAGACTTTAATTGAATATCAAAGATTTTATTTAAAATTATTTGAAATGTGTCTAGTTACATAATAAAATTTTGTATTTTTTCTTAATACTGAATATAAAATTCTGTGTTCTCTATTTTTCTTTCTGGTTTCCTTAGTTATTTCCTTTATTTGCTTTCCTTTTCATTTTGAGCTGTCTCATAAGGCAAATTTTACTTCCATTGTAGACCAAGCTTTACAACTATTTAAATGTTTTGAGTCCAATAACTTTCAAGACTTTTATATTGCTTTATATTATGTGCATTATATAATTGTAACAATTTTGTCCATTAGGAATACTGTTTGCATATTCTACTAAGACAAAGATTAAGCTCCTGGAACAAAGGGACACCAAATTACTTCGTTAATATGTAGCAGAAAAACATTTCCTGTCCCATTGTAACAGGCCATTTGAGCACCTCCCTCCCTCTACAGTGATTCTTTCATTTCCACTACTTGATTTTCAGTGTTGCTTTAGTTACTGCCATTCCTCATCCATGAGGAGGGAAGCAAAGGAATTGGCAAGGATCCACTTTGTCTTTAAAGGGATAAAATAGAAATTACTCACAACTCTGTTTCTGACATTATTAATTTAAACACACTTGCAAAGGCTACACCTTCATGAAAGTCAGGATAGGAAATGTGGTCAGTTATTGAGCTCAGATATGTCCAGCAAAAATTCAATCTTTATTATGAAGAAGGAAAAAGAGACTAAGTATAAAACTACAGTTAGCCTCAATCCAGTAAAGAATGGCCACTACGTGTCTTTGGAGTTAAATTAATTGGCCAACTATTTGTTTCGAACACTTCGTTACACAATTTGCTACTATTTCATATATATGCAGAATATTCACAAGTAAAATATATTGTCCCTAAAATATAATATTTCCATAGTGAAAATGAAGAATAAAAAAGTGCCAATAAACTAAGATTATTTTTAAAAGAATAAAAATATTTATCTTTCATTCTCCCTTTCTTCTTTCTTGTTTATGTTATGTTTTACATTCTTGCAATATAAGCACTCTGGTATTTTCAAAAGTGCTAATAGCATTGCAGCATACTTTCTAATTATTTCCCAATACATCAACATTTAATTCATGGCACGCTGGAAAAATTAAGACCCACAAGTTTCAAGTTTAATTTTTGAGCACAGGTGGACTAGAGATACTATATAATCTTTCATTAAAATTATATTTTGAGAAATGTGTTATTTAAATATGGCTCTATTAATTTAATGAAAATTATATTATTAATAATCATATTTGAAGAAAAGTGACAAATTTAATACTAATATTCACATAAAAATTATAAAAAATAAGTCTACAAAATTTCCAACAAAAGGAAATAGAAAATATAGAAAACTACTCAAAATTTTAGCTTCTTAGCAGTGTGACAATCTGTAACTTTTTGGTTTTTGTTTAATAATGTTTTACTTATGCTCTGCTTCTTTCAAATGTAGTCATATCAAATATAAATATCTTAAAATATAAATTTATTGATATTATTAACTTTCTATTTCCAATTGCAGAGCGATTTCTTAATCAGTAACTAATGTTAGAAAGTTAAAAAAGAAACATAGTCAAATAAACTTATTAGCAAAGTTTATATCTAGTCATTCATAAGAGTGCTGAGAAACTGTAAAATTTATAATTTCCTCTAAACGTGATGAATAGAGGACATTTCATTAAAATATTTTGTCCAAACATCTATGTTTCTGAAATCCTAAAATATGAGATACATTTCAGATGGGCACTAATTACTAAAACACAACAAAACAATGCAAAATTGTTGCCACACACTGAACAAATGTTACCATTTTATCTTCCTAGAGAATTTCAAATACTATCCTTAGAACTTTTCTGACTCTCTGGTGGAACTTCCTGTGTTTTTTATTTTGCAAATCTTTATATATTTTTTATGTCTTCTGAAATGCTTTTGCTTCTTTAATATTTCTGTGTCAAAAAGCAACTTGTGGAGAGCAAATGATTTTATTTGTACTCCCTTCCCTAAAGCACAATGCTGGACACATAGTAAGCACTTAATACTATTTATTTGTTAACTCATTGCACTAATGGAAATCAACTATATATGTCTAATATCCTATCAACATGTTAATGAAGATCTAAGGTTAAAAACTCCATGTTAGTTACTTTTCTCTCATTGCTGAAACAAAATACCAAAAGTTAAAGGGGAAAAGGTGCATTTAACTCAGTCTGTAGTGATTTTAGTCCATAATTAGCTGACTCTAAGGAAGGAATAGCCAACAGACACCATAGAGCAGAAACATGGCCCGCCCAAGGCAGGAAAGGTAACAAGAGACCTTAGCAGTGTTTTTCTGCTCCTTTCATCTTATTCAGATTATTGGGATTAGGGCAGTGACAAATCCATCACTCACATGTAGTGGTTTAGTAATCACACACCTTTAATCCTAGCATCACACATTCCAGATTTAGTGACCTTCAAAAGAGATTACATGAGACTTTGAGGGGACATCTAGACACAAGTCACAATAGACCCCAATATGTTAAATTATTTGTAACTCAAATAACATATTTAATACTAACAAAAACACCAATGCCAACGACATGCGTTTCCTTTCTGCCAGCACTGTTTTGAAGGCTTTTATAAATAGCAATTCCTTTATTTAATTCTTTGAGTCGACGAACTATTATTACCTGAATTTTACCTGTGAGTGAGGCATCTCATCTACCCTTGATAGAAAGAGCAGACTCGGAGCATCTGCCTCCACAGCTTCTGTTCTTCATCAACTGTCTCACTTTTTTAATAATATTTTTTTTCTTAGAAATTAAAAGTCTTGACAAAGGTAAATACTGACTATCAAACAATCTCTAAGAAGCTCCATGATCCTCACATGATATTAATCTATATTTGAGGTTATAATTTTTCAACAAAATAGTTAGACATCATTGGTCTCAGTTTGTGTAGATTTATTCTTATTGCTTTTAAATATATTATGTTATATCATCTACCTATCTATCCATCATCTATCTAATTGATATATAAAGTATCCCAAGCCAAGAATTATAACGGGACCTCTCCCAGGAGATATGATATTTTTATTTTTTCCATGAAACCTTTAAGAAATAGACACACAGGAGGGCAGGGACGAGGGAAAAAAATGAGAGCCAAGACCTGTCATGTGAAGGTACAAGATCCCAAAAATGAATGTAACTGTACTGTATGCCTAAAATGTACCAATAAATTCAATTTAAAAAAAAAGAAATAGACACACTAACGTAGAGGAAAATTGACTTGATCTATTAACAAGACTCCTATTATCTTTAAATAGTTCTGATTATTACCACCTTAAGCACCACTATTTTAAAGGGTTGAGAAAAGAGAGATGATAACAGATTTTATAAAGAGAATATCGAAAGTAAATTTACAGACAACTTATTAGTTTTATTTAAGACAGTTTAATGATACTTCTGTGATCACTCTTTAGTGAGTAGGTATAATTTTGGATATTATAAGTTAGCCAATTATAGTTCAAATTATTTGTTGCTATCAAAAAATTTATAAAATGTTTGTTAAAATCAAGATATACAGAGGAGCAATACACTATGATTGAGTAAATTAAAATTTCTTCTACAAATTCTTATTCACCTCTTTAATTTTTTTTTATTGAAGCTATTTGCTAAACAGAACATGCCATTGTTCCTATGAAATTTCTTTAAATATGGAATTTACTAATTGCACCCTTCTGGTAATGTTCAACTTGTACTCTCTTATCTATATTTTTTGTGAATTTGTAGTTACATCTGGAGGCTTGATAATTTTCTGTTTTACAACATAACAACAGTAATTTGTATTTGGCACTATGTAAATCTTTTTTTTTTTTTTTTTTGGTACCAGGGATTGAACTCGGGTCCTCGCACTTAGCGAGGCAGGTGGTAGAACCACTCAGCTAAATCCCAAGCCCAATCCATTTTAAACTATATAGCATGGTAAGTTTCAGAAAGGAAAATGAACCTGTTTCTTAAGTTTCTCTATGTTTTCTTTTTTTGCTAGATTATTCTGAGATTATCTTGAATCCATTTATTACCGTTGATTTATTTAATTACAAACCAATTGGCACATAGTTAAAATATTAATTGGCTTTAATATTTTCACATAATGTTTAGAAATGCTTTTTCCTTTAACTCTTATTTTTTTTTTTTTTTTTTTTTTTTTTTTTTTTTTTTTTTTTTTTTTTTACTGGGGATTGAACTCAGGTCCTGCATTTGCAAATGCAGGTGGCAGAACCACTGAGCTAAATCCCCAGCTCTTATTTGATTTTTAAATTGATTTTTTCTGACTTCATTAGTTGTCACCAAATTGTATAGCATCAAATATATGCTCAAAAATATTTTTGTCCTTAATTTAATGTGTGTAATTTCCATGGGAAGATTATTGAGGTACTGGGAATCTAGGGGAGAGATTGATAATGTGATAGTCACTTAATTTTATTTACCTTTTCTGTTCAAAGCAATTATAAATATTGAAATAGTTATTTTGAATTTACAAGTTGTCCAAGACATACTTTATATTTATTCCTGCATTTTCTTTCCTTCCAGATTATCTATCATGAAAATTTAATTGACTATGAAAACAGTTGGTAAAAAGAATTTATGTACTTTATTTATTATTCTACTCTGCTAATTCAATACCATACATGTGGTCACTAGATTCCTTTCAAGAATTATGTTTTACTCACAATGAATTTTTTTATAAGTGCAATTAATGGCTCCTTCTAGCATTATTTGGTCTTAGACATCTAGTCAATATTGTGGAAATCCTTTGGGAGGACATTTCTTTTGACATATTCTCTTATCATTTGTTTTACCAGATCTGAGTTCTACCAACAATTGCATCTATCTCAAAAAAGTTGAATATTCATTTGGATTCAGCCTGAAAATGACATCTTCTCTAAAGAGAGCAAATGATAGACCATTTAAAATAGTGTGTAATTGTGGTAGGTAAATGACCATTTTTCCAATTGTGACAACTACCCTTACCCCTGTTCCAATTGCTCTTCTCATCCCCATTTGTTTCCCAAGACTCCACAGATGCAAATAGCCTTCATCAGGTGGTTCTTCCAATCTTATCCTCTGCAAGCTGCTGTAGGATTAGAAGATTTGGAAATCCCACAAATTATCTCTTCTTTGTTTATGTCTGCAAGAGCTAGAACACTGACCCACTGAATGGCATTGGAGAAGTAAAGAAAGGATATTGCACTGACATAAATGTCTGAAGGTAGCTGTGAACTGAATCGGCATTTTAGGCATGTTTCCCTAAGAATGATATTGAAATTCTAATTATTGATTTTATTTACTCATTCATTATATATTTCTTGTCTACCTACCATGAAGTAGGCAATATAATGAAATAAATGATGGCCTTCTTAAGTATGATTATTTATCACTTAGGTTAAATTATAGATTTCACAGGTCTTGGTGAAGTAGATATTTGACCACCATTTGTATAATTTCTAAGTGAAATTTCATTCCCAGTTCTCACAATCAGGCCATAGATTGTTGGAAAGATCATTTGAAATAGCCTTCCAATTCCCAACTTTGTTGTGCTGGAGTTTTGAGCTGGAGTTCTATCCATATGCATATTTTTCAATTCCATCTAATTCTTTGAGTAGTTTTACATTAGACAACCCTTGTTGAGTCTACATACAAGTCAGCTTTGAAGAGCAATGCCTACTCATGCCTAGTGGCATACACATGTCTCTTAAATTTGTATACTCCACATTTCTGAGGAACACTGTTTGGTGATTCTGCAATGCAGCTTTTGCTACTTAGAATCCTGTGGGCATAACCACAGGGAGTCATCTTCACCTGACTTTTCTATCCCTTGCTAATGAAAGCAATTTGTCTTGACTGTAGATAATTATAAATGTCTTGGCATTAGTTTAAATTTTTTTCTTTTTTTGTACTGGGAATTTAACTTGGGACCTAGAGTTTGTGAGGCATGTTGTGGCACCACTGAACTAAATCGCTGACTTATAAATTGATGTTTAGTTTCTTTCTTTCTTTCTCTTTTCTTTACTTTCTTCCTTTTTTTTTCTTTTTTACTGGGATTGAACTTGGGACCTTCAGCTTGTAGGGAAGGAGGTGCTATCACTGAGCTAACCCCTGGCCCTGGTTGTTTAATTTTTAAAATACATCAGATGATAGTCTCTTTTACCTCTTTGCTTATATACAGTATACAGTTGCTTTTTTTACAGTGTAAATGCAGGCAACAAGTCAGATAACCCAAACTAAATGATTGCCCCTTTTGTTACTGTAGATTCAGTTGTGAAAAACTATAACCCAATGTACAAAGAAAGGGGATTGCTTCAGTATAATGAGGAGACATGGGTGGAAAACAGCAGTATTCATTACAGAATAAATAGTGCTCAAGAAGCATAAGATATGGTGAGGACAGTCAAACAGAACAACATATTCCAAGAGTGTACATAGTCATGCATTCCAGATTTTTATTTACCCTAATAAGAGGCAAGAGAAAGAGAAAGATACACAGAAAGTTATCTGAACTATCAGTTGTATCAATGGAGAAAATTAAGCATCTAGAATTAATGAAGTGTACCAAAATGAGATTTTTAAAATGAATAAGATTTTAGGAGAAAGAACTTGAGATAAGACATATTATGTCATGAAAGAAAAAATAGTAGACGTATTAGAGATTGAAAATAGAAATGTAAAGGAATTTAGTCTAGGATGTATAGATAATGGCAGATTCAACTTGATGATGAGTGTGAGCTACTATTATTCTCAGGGGAAGCCAGAATGAACTGCTCCACTGATTATTTTCCTGCTCACAGCAGCAGGAACAGAAGCAGTCGTAGCATGAGCCATCTCCAAAGAGAACATGTGGGTTCTTCATCTTCCCTCTAACTTATTCTCCTGAAATATTTCTACCTAGAGGCCACTGCAAAAATAACAACTGATTCTTGTATGGCCAACAACACCGTGAAGATCAACAGAAATAGCAGTAAGATCACTGAGTAACACAAACAAGCCTTCTTGTTCATTCCTAGAGATGAAACTGAAATTGCTCCATGCTCCATGTGTGGCATTCAGTAACTGCTAGCAGTTTTTGTGTTTTTTCCCAGGACATAAAGTTGTCAGGTAGGGGAGATGTCTATAGTGGTATGTGAACAATATAAATGAAGTCATTTTATTGAGGTCTTAAAATAATATGAGTTCATTCTTCATTTCATACTTATAAAATGATTTCATGTGAAGATTTTAACCTTCATGTTTCTGCATGGGTTGAATTGCTTGACCGTAGCACAAAGAGCTAAAACAAAAGAAAGGACAGAGCTTTATAGAGGAGGAGACAGACAGCTGATTTGAGGGTCTAATTCAGGTATTTGACTGAAGGCTGTATTGTAGGTATGAGGAGGATTTGTACATTGCTTACTAGAGAGAGATTGCTGTGGATTTACAAAAAGACCAAATATTCTAAAGGTAGAACCATACTGTGAGGCTTTGAGATTCTGTGCCTGACATAGGAGAGACTTGTTAAAACTATAAGCACCATGTAGAATGCCACAAAAATCATAGCTCTGGATCAAGGACTATGCCACTCTAGATATACACTTATAAAGCCAAAAACCAAGCTTCAGTGATATCCACAAGATAATTAAAGTCTGGAGATTGAGCCACCTCAGTCAGAGGATTAGCAAACAGTCATTCCACAGAAGTGACCTAACAAAGTGTAAACAAAGCTTTTAAGACTTCAATGATACAAGTAAGAATAATGCCATGTGTCAAAACTAAAAACAGTTCCTCTTCAGAGGGATGTAACAGAATTAAAAATATAAAGTGGCATCCATGAAGTTGACTGTTAGCTAAAAATTTTGTGGAATTTTAAAAATGAAAACATGATTTCCTTTAACATAATTAAATAAATAAAAGGCAATGAATTTATACTGATCCCCAGAGGATTCTGACATCAGATTTGGCAGGCCAGGAGTCTTAAAACTTCATGGAATGTAAGTTAAGCATGCACTTTCCAGAGGTAGGGAATTTTGATAGAGGAATATAAATTACAAGGGAAAACATCAGAATCACATTGAAATGGTAAAATAAAAATGCGCAATATCTGACATGAAAAAATAACTTTGTGTTTAACAGCAGATTAACAGTTACAGGAAAAGGGGGTCAGAAAACATTAATAAGAAGAGTTTTACCAATAGGAACCTGTGAAGCGGGTGAAGGGAGGGCAGGGGTATGGGGAAAAAACAAGAACCAAGATATATCACGTAAAGGTACAAAATCTCAATGATAAATGTAACTGTATTGTTTGCCTTAAATGTACTAATAAACAATGGGAAAAAAGATTAGAATTATCTAGTCTGAGAAGCGAGAGGAAAAATTCAAGAAAAATGTTCAGAGCCTCAGAAAACTGAACAACATTAAAAGGCAATCTTACACATGTGGTTAAAGTTCTAGAATGAGAAGCCAATGAGACTATAAAGGGGAAATATTTGAAAATATAATAACTAGACAGTTTTCTTAATTTAATAAGTAAATATATTCTGTATACAGATATATACAAGGAAACCAATACACATTGATAAACAAAGAGAAAATAAAGAATTTTCTTTTTAAATACTTGTTACATATAAAGGAAACATGATGAAGATAATGGATTATTTCTCATTGAAATCATGACAGTTTAGAGTAATAGCAAGATTTCTTTCCAACACAGATAAATCACTGTTCCCAGAGTTATCTGTCCAGTAGAGATATCTTCCACATACAAGGACACGATAAACACATTTTCAGAAAAGTCACTGCAAGTGGATGTGAGCTACAAGAATTGCTAGGAATGTTTTTTGGACTGGCAGGAAATGATGTCATCTAAAAATCTGGGGCTGTGAGTAGGAATGAAGATACTAGAAATGGTAAAACCAAAAAGTATAAACGAAGTGGGAGAGAAAACTGAGTGCAAAGAGATATCTTCAAGTACTAATTTCCTAAAAATAAAATAAACTGATTAAAAATATTATTAGATAAGGTTATGCTAAAAACTCAAGTAATGCATTAAAGTTGAAAGAAAAAAGCAGCCCAAACAATACAAAAATGGTGTCATAACCAGGAATTTCAACTAATCATTTGGTTTTTGATGAAGGTTACTTTTCTGGCTTGAAAACAGACATTCCCACCCCATGTCTACATGAGGATAGGAGAGATGGAGACGCACACACACACACACACACACACACACACACACGGGAGGGGCATGGGGAAGAGAGAAGGTGAGGAGGAAAAAGAAAAAGAGGTCTCAGTTTTTCTGTTATTTTTTACAAGGATGTTAATATTCTTCTATGAAGGGCCCACTCTTCTGACCCTCTAACCTTAATTAATTCTATAAAGACCCTATCTATTAAGGGTAGGTCTTCACCGTATAAATATTGGGAGGGGGAGTGATGTAATTCCATTCATTGAAGGTAAGGGTGTAGATGAAATTGTACTGTTTTAAGAATTGCCAGAATTTGCTAAAACAGAAATCAGAAATCACAACTATATGAGAGATTTTAAATTGTTTTTGTTTTTATTAAATATTTTCACATTTATTGATGTTAGCTACATCTTAGAAAATATCATTTTTATTAAAAAGAAGAAAGTTACTTCTCCCAGGGCAGAAGGTTTTATAGCTATGAAGTATTAAGTGTGAGATATGCATTTGATTAACTAATAATCCAGGAAGAAAATTTCTCTAATCAAATTTATAGCACAAAATGTGATACATCATCACAGTATCAATGACTAGGCAAAAATCCCTTCATTAAACAGATATCAAATATAATGATCAACCAAAATATAAGAGATTCATGTGGGCCAGGCATGGTGGAGCACATCTGTAATCCCAGCACTTAGGAGGCTGAGGCAGGAGGATCACCATGAGTTTGAGGCCAGCCTGGGTTACATACTGAGCTCCACCAGTCTGAACTACATAGCAAGATCTTATCTCAAAAAATAAAACACAACAAAAACAAATAAAACAAAAAAGACATTAATGTGTACTAAAGAATTTACTGGTACTCTTAACCATTTCTTTCTATCCTATATTAATGAGTTTGTGAACATTATAATAGTTACTTTACAGTGTACTATAAGATTCTGTGTTTATTATATGGCTACATAATTAAAAACCAAGACAATGTGCTTATATTTTGGAGCTAAAGTCAGTTTTTGATGAAAATTTAACCATAGCAGTAGAGAAGTTTAGTAATTATTTAATTTACAAGAGCTGTTTCTTAGAAAACAACTTCAAATTAACTCTAAGTATTCTAGAATGCCTACTTGTCTGTAGACAGAAGGAAGAGCAAAATCCATGTAACACAGGATTGTAAATATGTCTATTCTGAAAATGTAATCAATACTCAACTGTATTTGAGGGGATCATGCCAACTTTAAGAGAAGCTGCAAGTTTGCATGGCTTACTTATCACCAGTTTCCTAAATGACCAAGGGTAAACAGAAACAGCCTTTTCATGTGGCTTTTCTGATTAAGGCCAGGTCTCTATGTTGGCAATATATCATCTAAAATTTCAAAGTTTAAGTGGAGGCTGGGGTTTCTTTGCTTTCCAAAATCCCCCTTTCTCTTTATACGTGGTCTATCTGAGTAGCTGGCACACAGCTATGAAATCACTGGGCAGTAATCAGGAGCACACTGGTTCTTATGGCAGGCATCAAGCGGGTTACTGCCAGGTCTTTGAACTACAAAAATAAATAGAGAATAGAAGGACATTGTATTGGCCAAGCCTGAGGCTCAGTCATCTGCCTTGAAGCATGCTCTGGTGAGAGTGTTTAACTTGGATTTCTTCCATCACATGTGGTAGCTGCAAGAGTGAAAAGGGAGAGGAAAAGAACAATGTTAGGTGGTGTATTTAATAGCATGTTGGCTTAACAATTCTCAGGAAACTGCTCTATTTTTCTCTTAGCAGCCAGAGTTTACCCACTTTGTTGAAGTTCTCAATGAGGGGATGTGTGCTTCAGAAAACGTGATTCTACCCCAACCACTCTTTCTCGTTGTTTTCAAAAAAAGACTGAAATAGCAAGACTAGAGATTCCCCAGAACACTGTCTAATAAAGGAGGCTAACCATGGAGTTCACCGAACAATTATTTTTCTGTATTCAGTTTCACCAGTAGCATTGATATCCCTGAATTTATGTGTCTCTTCCACTCTAAACCCAACAGTTTGGAATTTGTGGTAACTGGATGCTTGTTGTTTTTGACTGAATTATCCTCTTGTCTTTCTTTTCAAGGCCAATATTACACAAATTGAAACAATTGTAGGCTCTCTCTGCCTTTTCATTTTTCTAAGTTTTCTTCCATAAGAAAGAAGAACGCTTACTCAATTGCACCATGCCAATAATAGAAACTTGATTAGAAAAATACCTGTGGCTAAAGAAGGAGTGGATTCTTTGTAAAGATGGGGCAAGCACTCAGCTGTTGTAAATTAGGAAAAATTATGCTTATTTTAACAGCTGAATTATCTTGATTTCTATATTATGAGGGAAAGTATTCAAAACAAATATGAGATTTTCAAGGGATATTAAAAAAAACAAACAAGGATAGCTTTTCAGTTTGGTTACTAGCAAAGTTTTCCCTAGTTCATGCAGCACATATTTTGTAACCCTCAAGAAAGACCATAAAATAAATATATCAAGGCTTTCTGTAGAAAAGCATTCATTCAGGTTTGTTAAAAGCAGGGAAATTGTTATATTTGCCTAGATAGGTGGCAAGATAAATTTGTGAACAAAATTACACTAACACACCAAGTTTAAAGGGCCTGAATCAGAAATTTTTAATGATGTATATACATATATATAATATCATATTATAATTATATTATATTACATATATCTTTATATATATATCTTTATATATAGACATATATCTTTAGATATATATTATATAATATAATGTAATAAGATATTATATATATGCATATATATACATATATATATATATGCATATATATATATATATACATATTTAAAGAAATGTGTGGAAACTGATGAGAGGCATTGAAAACAGCAGACATTTATTTGGAATGATAGTTGACCTTAATTATATTGGCCACAATTAATACACAATGTAAATAACTTTTCACCTAGCTTCACAAATCATTCTTCAAGATAGTTTTTGGAAAAACACATGATATTCCAAATATATATTCCATATGTTTTAAAATTGTTCAAACTTGATGCCAGATTGAATACGGTCAAAATATAAATTCCGTCAACAAAACTTCTGTATTGTTGACTAAGCTCACTTCCTATACCTTGCTCATTTATCATGATCCAAATAATATCATAGCATTCTTAAAATTATGAACTAGTTTATGGTATGTATACTCCAGATCACAATAAGCAACTAGAACATATTTTATTACTATACACAGAGATTGTTGGCATAAATAAAATTATGTTAAGAATGAAATGTGCTTTTAATTTTACTATCTAATTAAGTGGTGATTTGAGTGAATAAGGAATATGGGTCATAATAAACTAGAAATATATGAATTGCTCAGAACAATACATTTAAAGATAATCAAGTCACAGAATAATTTTAAATCACTTCAGAGCATAAATTTTTATGATTTTTAAATTTAAAATCTCATTGAGAAAATGCATCAATACAATGCTTCTCTAATAATTCCTGACATACATATCTGATAATAGGAGCTTTATTCAAAACATCATTGTTCAATCTTAATCTGAACAGGAATAGTGTAATATATGGAGAGTAACACTTTGAAAAGTTGAAATAGCTTATTGTTTTATTAAATAATGAAAAAGTTAAAATAAATCTTAATTATGAATAAGTATTTATACTAAAATTTATCCAATAATTTATGAGGTGGATACATAAACACTGAGCTAAATACCTGGGCCTTTTTCTTCTTTGTTGAAAGTCATCCTTCATAGCAGAGAAAGTTTCATTAGCTTTTTAAAAATATACATCAAAGACTTCACAAAAGAAATATAGGAGCATATATTACTATTCCAATTTATCCTCATTGTATATCACAATTATTGTTTTTTTTCAGCTTTAATTGAGTTTATTGGTACATTTTAAGGATACAGTAAAGTTACATTCATTATTGGGATCGTGTACCTTTACATGACAGGTGGTCTTGGTTCTCATTTTTTCCCCTTGTCCCTGGCCTCCCTTCACCCCCTCCTCCCCTCCCCATTTACAAACATTTTATTTCCATTATTTTCATTTTCTCATATATTTTCTTTTCCCTTATTACCTTTCCCTTAACCATCCCACATTCCCTACTCCTTTAGCCCCTTTCTTCCCATTCCACAATATCAGTAATCTTATTAGGATCTTATGTATTATTACAATTCAGAGAAACTATTTGGTATTTACACATGTGACTTATTTATTTCACTTAGGAGTATATCTTCAATATGTATTCATTTTCCTATGAATGATTCTATTTTCTCTTTCTTTATGGCTGAGTAATATTCCATTTTATAGAAAAAACATATCTTCTTTATCCAGTTTCCAACTGATGGGCAAATGGGCTGTTTCCAAGTTTTAGCTATTACAAACTGTGCTGCTATAAACATTGGTGCACATACATCACTGTGATATGACTCTTTTAGTTCTTTTGGAAAAATACCCACCAGAGGGATGGCTGGTTCAAATGGAACCTCTAATCCTAGTTCTTTGAGGTATCTCCATATTGACTTCCACAGTGGTTGCACCAGTCTGCACTCGCACCAACAATGGAGAAGGGTTCCTTTCTCCCCACATCCCCACCAACATTTGTTATTATGTGATTTCTTGATAGCAGCCATTCTTTGTGGGGTGAGGTGGAATCTCAGTGTTGTTTTCATCTGCATCTCTAGAATGACCAGTGATGTGGAGCATTTTTTCATACATTTACTTGCTGCTTTTACTTCTTTGGCTGAAAAATGTCTGTTCATTTCGGATGCCCAGTTTTAAACTGGGCCTTTATATTTGGGAGGGCTGATTGTTTTAAATTCTTTATATATTCTAGATAATAGTCCTTTATGTGAGGAGCAGCTGGTAATAATTTTTTCCCACATTGTAGGTTGTCTCTTTGTTCTGCTGATGGTTTCTTTTGCAGAACAGAAGCTTTTTAATAAGATGGGATCCCAGTTGATGATTCTGTCTCCTAGTTACCATTCTACTGAGGATTTGTGGAGTTTTTGGGGTCTTCAATGTAGAGTATCATATCATCAGCAAATAATGACAGTTTAACTTCTTCCTTTCCTATCTTTATTGCTTTAATTTCTTTCTCTTGTCTAATTGCTATGGCTATTGTTTCCAGAACTATATCGAAGAGGAGTGGTGATATAGGCATCCTTGTCTTGTTCCTGATTTTAACATGAAGGTTTTCAGTTTTTGGCCATTTAATATGATGTTGGCTGTTGGTTTTTCATAGACAGCCTTTATTAAGTTGAGATATAGACCATCTATTCCAATTTTTTGCAGGGTTTTTATCATGAATGGGGGTTGAATTTTGTCAAATGCTTTTTCTGCATCTATTGAGAGGAGCATATATTTGTCCTTGACTTTGTAATATAATGTATTACATTTATTGAGTTACGTATGTTAAACCACCCTTGCATCCCTGGAATAAATCTGACTTGGTCAGGATGTATGATCTTCTTGATCATCCTCTGTATTCTCTTTGGTAGTATCTTATCAAGGATTTTCACATCCATATTTATTAAGAAGATTGGCTTGTAGTTCTCTTCTTGAGTTGAGTCTTTCCCTGGTTTTGGAATCAAAGTGATACTTGCTTCCAGTAATGAATTTGGAAGTATAGCTTCCATTTCAATTTCATTGAAAAGTTTGAAGAGTAATGGCAGTAGATCTTCTCTAAATGTCTTGTAAAATTCAGCAAGTTTAGTGTTTCAGTGAATCCAACCAGGCCTGGGCTTTTCTTCCTTGGTAAATTTTTAATTGCATTTTCAATTTCACTGACTGTAATTGGGGTGTTTAAAATATTTTTAACTTCTTTGTTCAACTTTGGTAATTCATAAGTATCTAAAAATCTGTCCATTTTTTCTGTGTTTTCCATTTTATTGGAGTACAGGTTCTCAAAGTAGGTATTAATGATCCTCTGGATTTCTATTGGATCCGTTGTGACTTTGCCTTTTTCATTCCTGATTGCATGGATCTGAGCCTTTTGTTTCCTTTTTTTGATAAGATTAGCTAAGGGTTTGTCAATTTTATTTATTCTTTCAAAAAAACCAACTCTTTGTTTCATTTATTTTTTGTACCATTTTCTTAGTTTCCATTGCATTGATTTCTGCTAGAATCTTTATATTTTCCTCTCTTGTTCAAGCTTTGGGTTTTTCTTGCTCTTGTTTTTCTAAGAGTCTAAGATTCATCATTAGGTTGTTTATTTGAGCTCGCTCTGTTTTCCTAGTGTGAGCATTCAATGTTATGAATTTTCCCCGTAGAACTGCTTTCATTGCGTCCCTTAGATTCCTGTATGTTGTATTGGAATTTTCATTTATTTGTAAGAACTGTCTAATTTCTTCTTTAATTTCCTCTGTAATCCATTGATTGTTCAGGAGAGTGTTGTCCAGTTTACATGTGCTTGTAAAGTTCCTACAGTTTCTTGTGCTATTGATCTCCAGCTTGATTGCACTATGATCTGATAATATACAGGAGATGACTTCAATTCTTTTGCATTTATTCAGACCTGTTCTGTGAGCCAATATGTGGTCTATGTTGGAAAATGATCCATGTGCAGCCAAAAAGAATGTATATTCTGATTTTGTGGGGTGGAATACTCTGTAGACATCTATTAAGTCCATGTGTTCCAAAGCTTGGTTCAGTTCTATGATTTCATTGTTGATTTTCTGCCTAGATGATCTGTCAATTTGTAATAGTGGCATATTTAAATCCCCCACTACAATTGTATTAGTGCTTATTTGTTTTTTCATATTACTTGATATTTGTTTTATATAGTTGGGGCATTTATATTTGGTGCGTATATGTTTATGATTGTCATCTCTTCCTCTTGAATTGTTCCCTTTACAAGGATGTAGTGACCTTGTTTGTCTCTCTTAATCAGTTTTGGTTTGAAATTTACTTTTTCTGTGAATAAGATTGCTACCCCTGCTTTTTTCTGGGCTCCTGACTAGTGGAGAATTGTTTTCCATCCTTTCACTTTCAGTCTATGGGCTTCCTTTTGCACTAGGTGTGTATCTTGTATAGAAAATATTGTTGGATTTTGCTTCTTAATCCACTCTGCCAAAAGCTTAGGCTTTATTTTATATGTATCTTTCTGTAAAGCTTAGGCCATATATATATATATATTACATTCAAATCATATTACATAAAGGAGAATATATTGTTTGCTTTTAATTTCTATCATGCAGGACTTCCTTCTCATCTATTTTTCAATTTTGGAACTCATTTTTCCATTCTCCCAAATTGTTTCTAGATCTTTCCCCTTATGGTTACCTATACAATGATGGATATTAGACTGAAAATTGGTGCAGTAGCAGCAACCATATAGTATTACATATCTGTCTTCCAAAAGCAAAGAAATTACTCATAGATGTATCTGAAACAAAGTCCAAAGGAAAAAAAAATCCAAAAGATTTGGTTTGGGGAAGTTAAAAGTAAATTTTCTAAGGATGACAGTAGATCAGTAGCATTGGACATCTCATATTTTCCACATATTTAAATTGTAAGTGGCAGATTTAAAATTTTCCTCTATCTATGGAAAATGTGGAGGGACATTAAAGCTGGCTGTTCTCAGTCACTCTATCCCATTTGAATTGATCCTATCATAGACTGCAGAACATTGAAAAGATTTGCTTTCCAAATAAATGAAGCATTTTCCTACTCCGATATTTTCCTTTTTCATTTGCTGTGTGGTACAAGTTGTACAGTTGAACAACCCTTTTGCTTAAAAAATAAGACAGTACTAATTCTTGTCAAATGAATTTATTCCATTCATTAATCAAATGAATGATTTGGAAAGTAGAAAAGAAATTATAAGGGGTTCCTGAAAAGAAACATAGTCTCTTAGTAGATAAAGCATAGTTGTGTAAAAAAATATTTTCAAAACTTCTAATAGGCAAAGGAGATTACTGGGCAATGATTCAATGCTGAGGTGAGTTTGTTTATTTGATTGATTTTCAATTGACTGGCAATTCAACCTCTATTGGAGAGGTTAATTGCTTATTCTTTTCTGATGGGATCAGGACAGGTTCTTTCCTGTGAAAGAGATAATCTCCAAGTTAGGGTTCATTACCCTGTTGGACATAGACTAGTGTTATATTTAACAAACAATCTTCCCTGGACATTTTTTTCTTAAATTTTTTAAATTTATACTTTGTTTCTCAAATAATATTTGATCTATTTCAACAAATAAGTCACTAATGCAGGAGTTCAGTAAAATTTTTTGAAATGCATTGATTTTATATTTATTGAGTTATGATTTCACCTTTTTTGAAAATAATTCTTTGGCAATTATATCATTAGTATCTTATGTACTATTATAGTTTTTCACAGAAGAGAAACTAATGATATAATTGACAATGTGAAATAGGAAGAAAAGGGCTAAATGTGTAGGGAGAGTGAGAAGGGTAGGGGAAAGGTAATAAGGGAAAAGAAAAAAATATGAGAAAATGAAAAAATGGGAATAAAGTGTTTATAAATGGGGAGGGGAGGAGGAGGGGGTGAAGGGAGGGCAGGGACAAGGGGAAAAAATGAAAGCCAAGACCTGTCATGTAAAGGTACAAGATAACAATAATGAATGTAACTGTACTGTATACCTAAAATGTACTAATAAACTCAGTGAAAGAAAAAAAAAAGAAAACAATTCATTGACATGGGTAAGGAATGAAAAATCATTCAGAAATTAGAGTTATCAAGAGACTAAGGAAGAAAACTGAACTTCAATAGAGTGTGCATGCAATGACCACTGTTCTTGAGGCTATTTCTTCTTTATTATTTGTGCATTATAGAAATAATATTATGAGGCTACCCTGCGACTCAAATCTGTCAAAAACAATTTCATGTTCATTATATTTGAAATATTTCTTTTATTTAACACATACCTTGATTACAATAATTATTTCCTGTTTTGTTTCAAAAATGCATAGAAGGGAAGCAAAATATAATTAGGCTACCGTAGGCGCTTTTTAACTATTATTTGTGTGAACACTTCACTTCACCTCTCTTTATTGAACACTAAAATGAGGCATAGGGAGAAATTTTCTAGAGTTTCATTATTGGTTAAGGATCGATTCTCCTATGTTGACATTTGTAGCAATTTTAGCCTATGAATTGATGGGACTGCCCTGAGTGTCAACTCTACCATATCCTACATAAAGCTTAAGTGCTGTGCTCATCATTAAGCTAAACCTGTGGAGGACTTTCTGTGTGTTTGACAGAGATGCTTTTGAAAGAAAAGAAGGGAAGGAGGAGGGATGAATATTTCTGCTAATCATTTCTTCCTGTATTATGTACTTCACAAAACTGAGAAATGAATGTGCAGAGTGTTTCCAGTACATCATCTTTAGGCAAACAGGTACTATCTGGGGACCAGTGTCTGGAAAAGGTACCAGGGACCCAGGCCAGACAGATTTCTAATGATTTGAGAGAGAGAGAGAGAGAGAGAGAGAGAGAGAGAGAATGAACAAGAAGTTTCCCTCCAGTAGTATCTGAGGCTACTTTCTTCAATATGAAAATATTTTGTTACACAAACAAAAAAATTGCCAATGTATTATGAAAACTAAACTGTAGGAAGCCTAAATCATAACCAGTTCTAAATCATAAATAGGCCTATCAAAATGTTTCCCAAACTGAATTAAGATAAATATTAGCCTTCTGTTTTTAATGTACATGAACCATGTAGCTACAAGTCCTATAAAATAAATATTGTGACAAGTTTAGGATTCAAAATCATTGTATCATGAGAATTATTTATCTGTTAATATAGGAGCTTGTTGTTGGGATTTTTGTTTAGGTATAAGATACTGAAAAAAAATATATTAATAAATATATAATGTGTTATATAGTAATGATTTTTTTTTTTTTTTTTTTTTTTTTTTTTTTTTTTTTTTTTTTTTTGCAGTACCAGGGATTGAACTCAGGACATTGTGCTTGTGAGGCAGGCGCGGTGCAACTGAGTTAAATCTCCAGCCCATGTTATTCTTTTCTGAGTTTTTCTCCATTTTGATAGAGCTTCTTTTACAACTACAGGGGTTCCTTGTGAATTCTGTAGACTCATTTGTTAAATATTAAAAATTACATATTATATTTTAGAATCTAATTCTGTTTGACAAGTACACAGAAATGTGGACTCATCTAACTGAGTTTTCCATTTCCCTTCCAAATTTAATTCTAGCAGTCCTATAAGAAATGCCATATTCACTCTTCCTTTTCAAGAGCTTTTTCCCCAAGTTAAAGATTGCCTGCCCTGTTGTTGTTCTTGAACCATTAAATATAAATGATTTGCCTTAAGGGACCATACATCTCTGCCTGTCAGTACAGCGAATAAGAGGATTGTTTATGCTAATATTGTGCATCTGGACAAATCACACACAACCCATCCTCCTAAACTAGGTGAAATTCAGTGCTTTGGATTCAACAAATTCTTAGGCTGAAGCTGCAACACCTCAGGGAGCTAGATCCTCATTGTTTCTAATACATATGTATAAATCCTCACCCTAAATGTACCCAAGTTTTTCGAAAAATGTGTTTCACCTGTTGTAATTCTTGGTGAACCAAGATATAGAGAACTAACAGTGTTTTCTAACCCACAATGTGCAGTCTGCTTCTTGTTTACCAATACCTAGGAATTTATTATCTTGGGAACAATAAAAGATAAGCCCAATCCCATCATCCCTCTCATTAAATATTCCCTTTCATCATTTTGACACCTTATACACATTACTTACTGATAATGAATGTGAATTGATTTTCACAAGCACATTTATATTTTTCATCTAGAGAACAATAAATATTAATTATTTATAAAAATCCATGCACTCAGATAATTATTTTAAACTTGGGACTATATACTTTAATTATCAGTTACTAAAGAAAAAAATGTATTGCTACCTTGTCAAATTTCTTTTATTAGAAAAAACTAAAAATAAAACTTTTAAAATGTAATCCTAATACCTTGCTTACAAAAAATAAAACATTGCTATAATAGATAATGTGAAACAGGAAGAAAAGTTCTAAAGGGGAAGGGGACATGGGAGGAGTGGGGAATGGAAAGAAGGAAAGGGAAAAAATATGAGAAAAGGAAAAAATGGAAACAGTCTTTGTAAATAGGGAGGGTGGAGGGGGTGAAGGGAAGATGGAGGAATGGGGAAATATAAGAACTAAGATATATCAGGAAAAGGTATAAGTTCCCAATGATGAATGCATATTGTATACCTAAAATGTACCAATATACTTTATATATGTATAATATATGTATATTCATTCTTCAATAACTTTGATAGCATTATCAGCTATAATTATTACTCAATTTCCAGTCATCTTACATGTATTAATGGATGAGCTTTGTTGTGAATTTCTCTGTCCTGCTTTGGAAAGATAGTGAAATGAAAATCAAATTTTCCATGTTTATTGTTAGAATGATGAGATCCTTTTTACGGCTTTATAATTTTTTTTCCTGTTTTGTGGTTTTTAGCAACCTACATTTCTTACTGCATTTACTGAGTATTTTGAAGCATTATGAAAGCTGTATTGATGTAACCATCAGGAAATATCCAAGGAAGAATGACTCTGATAGGGCCCACGAGTTCTCCAGTGCTGCCTCTGCTGTTCCTGGCTACAAAGCCACTCACCACAACCATGCACAGAACAGAACCCTGGGCCTGTCAGCTTCTCCCCATCATTTGGGGCTGGTCTTCACAAAATCTTTAGTGCTGATACAACAATGTGTCATAAAATAAATCCTTGGCCCTTTCTAGCTTTTCCATACCTGGTGTATGTTCTCCGGTCTCTTGGAGAAATCCAAACTAGAATCTTCCTCCTTTTCTACTACAAAATAAACTTGAGGAGATTGCAACTCTAATCTTTGGCTTCCCTATTAAACGCAGATTCAGGAATTAGGCTAGTAGTTTGCCAGGGATTTGAATGTCCTGGTTATTAATGTCAGTCTGTGCACTAACCCTGAGGTTCCATCAGTGACTCTTCAATTGTAAGTTGTGCAAAAGTCCCCCGGGTACTCTTAGCCATATGAACCCTGTGTTCACTATCAGGATCTAAAGTAACGCCAGGAAAATGTATTCTTCCTGGGTCTAGAGTGATTCTGATGCAGATGGCTTTTGGAAGGCGGCGCATTGATAAAACTTCCATAGATGTATACCCATTTTCACAGATGCATCAACAGCAAATCCAACATTTTTTCCCAGACTGGTAATCAATATATATTATTCGCACCAAAACTTATATTTTCAGAAATATGTAAGACATGTATCTAAATTTACAGATTTTATTCTAATGTTTTACTCTTTTCTTTAAAAAATAATGTTGGTACATTTTTGATACATACTATATGGATTCATGATTGAGAACTGGAACAAACACATATATGCAATCCTCTTCTATTTTAAAATACATCTTCTTTATGAGGAGACAGAAATCTGCCCTCCATACAGAATTACAATCTTTTTTATTAAATAATTAAATTTATTGGTACACTTTAGGGATACAGTACAGTTACATTCATTGTTGGGATCTTGTACCTCTACATGACAAGTCTTGATTCTCATTTTTCCCCTTACCTCTGCCCTCCCTTCACCCCCTCCTCCCCTCCCCATCTACAAACACTTTATTTTCATCTTTTCATTCTCTCACATTTTTTTCTTTTCCCTTATTACCCTTCCCCTTCCCATCCCACCTTCCCTACACCTTTAGCCCCTTGCTTCCCATTTCACAATTTCAGTTATCTCATTAGGATTTTATGTAATATTACAGTTTAATCAAACAAATTTGCTCAGACTTTGAATCAAGGATTTGACTGACTGAAATGATCAATTATTAAGTCTAAAAGTTTTCTAAGTCTGTTGTGAAGGTGGCAAAAGGAAAAGGGTGACTGCATTTTGTGACTGGGCTCACTGCTGTAATTTCAGTTAATTTGAAATTAAGCAGCACACACAGCATCCGCATACACATAGATGGAAACAAAGTATAAAGTTACCACAGATAAACAGTGTCAAGGAACAACAATGTAACAAGTCAGAAAAATTTAACAAACCACATTTCTTAGTTTTACATAGTGCATATATTTGACTGTTCTGACATTATGAAATTTAGAGTTTACGCTCTGAAAATACCATTTCAAGCAGTTTATACACCTTCATATTTTTGAAGGAATGAAATAGCATTTTAATCACGGACCAAAAAAAAAAAAGAATAAATTTTAGGTAGTTTGTCTTAAAATAGAAAATTAACCATGATCTTAGAAGCTAAAAATGCTTTTATTTGGATATGGGCCTTTCTTTCTGCTCTTTCTTGGTCAAACTTACTGAGTGAATTAGCTCTCAGCGTCTGATTAAGGGTGAACTGCCTAGGCCCATCATGTTCCTAAGAATTTCATAATGTAGCCTAAATTAAAATAATGTCTGTATTTAGTCATAGTAACCTATAGTACACATTATATTTTCTTTTTTACCCCTGAACCTAAAATGAACTGTTTCATGATAGAATTCTATTTGAATGAGGGAAAATATGGAAAGATTAAAATGCCAATCCTGTACACTTTAAAACACACCCCCCCAAAAAAATCACAGGTATAAAAATGAATCATTATTCAACTTTACAAAGTGACTTATTGGAAGTTTTGTTTTAGTAATTATTTTGTACTAATTAACTAAGCACCTTTAAATAGCTGTTTTCATTCTACTAGATTTTCCTTTAAAAATGTAATAGTACATTTTAGAAAAGTTTCCTTTCTATCTTCACTCATGTTGACCGTTAGCACTCATTTACTTTTATCAATTTAAGACAAATGTAGTAAGACCACTTCATCCATGTTCCTTTTAACCTTCTTTGTACATAATCAAATCGTGAGCTGGGTTTAGCAAGAATATTTTGGAGAAATTAAAACTGTGTATTTCTTTTTCCCATAGCTCTTGTGCTACCAAACCTTGTTGTTTGACCAATAGTTTAAAAATTGGTTATATTCACTTGAGATATCTTTCTTTAGGCCAGAGTATCACAATTTTATCTGGTCTTTCTGCAGGAAAACTTCATACTGAACATATTAATTGTTCATTATTTAGTCCTATAATTTTTAATTACTTAAACAGAAATGATTTCCAATTACAATTTTCTCAGAATGCCTTAAATTTCTTGTGGTTTTAATTTAAACACATTTTTAGGTTTATTATCTGTATTTCTTGTGTTCATCCTTTTGATTTTAGGGGTGGGATTTTTTTGTTGTTGCTTACTTTTTTGAGGGGTTCCCCCCACCTTTCTGGCATTATTCCATTTCAATTTAAAACTTTGGAGCTATGGTTCTCCGAGTTGTCTGAGAGTGTGTACATTACATTGCCTTCCAGATGATAATCTGGTTAAAATTTAAAGTGGTTTATATATAGTGTGATTGTAACAATGTTTATAATCATGCATTTTATTGTACTGTAAATGTTCTTTGAGCATTTTCTGATTTTTTTAACCTTAGACATTTTCTGCATAAAATTGGATTAAAGTAAAATGTAAACTGTATTCTATGTGATCAAAGAAAAGAATACAATACATGATAAGCATTCCATCTGGAGAGCAAGGAGAGAGAATTGCAAGTAATTTCCAAGCAGTCTCAGAGAACCTAAGGAGCAAACAAGACCAAAGCCATAAACTTCCCTTGGTCATATAGAAAATGAAATTTGGGCATCTCAAGTACTTTTGCTATCAGTATTCTCCACATTTTTTACTCAACACAAGAATGTTGTTTTCTGCCTTGGACATAATTATGCTTTATTCTTCCATTTTATAGATTTTGAAATGATATTTAATTTCTTCAAATTCAGTTTTCAATTAAAATGTCAAACCTTTCTTTGTAGAAAGCGGTAAGATCCTGGACCCTCCTTCAAATCCCTCTCGTTGCTCACTTCTCCCCAGAAGCGATTGCTTTTAATTATGTTAAGTTTTGTATATGTTATTTATTTCTGTTTCTTAGGGCTTTAACATTGTTTATGATCACATCCAACAAACACACTTTCTCTCTTAAATATTGGCAGAGTTATGGCTGTCAGTAGTCTAATGATGACATTATTATGACTATGAAGCTATTATTCAAACTTGAACCATGTAGAATATTATTATTTTTCCTTTCTTGAGCAATTTATTATTTTAGTTATTGTTAGTAGTTTTTACTTGCTTGGTTTTCCGTATTTTAATTGAGTTTTCATCCCTAAATAAAATATTTTCTAAACATATTCAAATTATCAAGTATCCTACAAAACTCATCATAACAATATATCTCCCAGGGACTTCTGATTTGCTTTTATCAGGATATTTTCCTTTGGAGATCTTCCTTTTTTTCTGGCTAAGAGTTCCATTTACTTCTCTCTTGAGTATTCGATCGCTGTAGTTTAAATTAGTTAAGTTTTTTCAGGCCTCTCTACCAGTAATTTTTGACAATAACTGCATGGAAGCAAATAGCTTTTAAACATTGTGCATATCAAAACATCTATAACCACATTTAAGTGATACTTCTTTTAGAAATAGAATACTAAGAGCTGCATATATTTTCTTCCATTTTTAAAGGCATTCCTCCATTGTCTTCCAATATTATTCCTAATTTCTTTACAAAATACTTTTTATCTTGTCACCCTGAAAATTATGCTGACTTTGAAAACAGTGTTTAAAATTTTTAGTAGTATGTGCAGAGGTGGATCTATTTTCATCTGTGGTTTATATAGTTGATGAGTTTATTAATGCAAGAATCTAATTCTTTCATTTTAAGAACACTTTTAAAAATTGTTTTAATTTCTCACCTCAGTTTTTCTGTTCTGTCTTTCAGGAATTGTTTTATTTAGAGGTTGAGAGTACAAATCTGACCATTGGTTTTCCTGTCTTTTATCTCCCATTTCCTGTGAATTTATTTTTGTTTGTTTACTTCTTTTTGCTGCATTTTGGGAGATGTCCTTAATTTAAATATCCAATGTACTGAATTTCCATTCTTGAGAGATTTTGTGCTCTCCCAAATACCCTTTATCTCTTTATATCTTTTCATTTTATAGGGACAGCTTTCTTTTATGTCTCTGAGAATATTAGTGACAAACTTTATTTCTTCTTCTGTAGTTTGCCTTCATCAGGTTAATTCTTTTGCTTGTTTATATCTTATAATCAATTTAATTCACAGTGAAGACTTCTCTAGCTATTTCTTGACTATGAATGTCTGCCTATCTTTAAAATTAAGTCACCTAAACCTGACTTAAATTTTCCTCCAAATAAAAGTGAATTGTAGCCCACCCCAATTGATTAGAGTTTGCTGAATTATAATAATCTGGTTTGATTACTCAGACTCTGCTAAGTCAGTACTTATAAGTCTCTTCAGTGGGATGATTAGAATTCTGAAGAGATTTTTTTTCAACCTCCAGATAACAAGAATATAATGCTGAATGGCTTCATTTTGGAAACTGATATGAAAAAAGGTGGTGGTACAGTGGAGCAGAATTCAGTGTTACAGAGGTAAACCTCTCTTAGTTCTACATTTTAGATATTGCAATTCTGGACTCAATTTGGCTAGTGTACTCCAGCTCAGAGGCAGTAGGATGTATCCTCACCATAAAATAAACTTTCAGTTTCTGCTGAGAGGTGGTAGAATCAGTCCCAACCTTGAAAAGTGAAAGAAAAATATTACAGAAACTACATATTTTTAAGCACGTTCCTCTTTTCAGTCACAAGTTTCCTACCACTTTAAAACTCTGAGCCAATTCTATGTGAAAAATGGTTACTTTCTTTTTCATATGGCTCTTTTTTATTAGATGCACATATTATTAATTCTGATATATGTAAATGTTTAATATATGATATCATATTTGCAAGAGTTACTTGTATTGAAACCTGAATTTGTTTCTCTTTTTAATTTTGAAATTAGAATGTTGAAATATTTTAGATTTCCAAAATGCTAAATAAAATTTACTGTTATTGAATTTACACTGGTATAAATTAAAATAAAATGAATCTATAGTTTGATAAATGACTATGCCAGAGAATGAGTAGTACTCTTTACATACATTAAAAAAGTGTAAATACTAATTTCATAAAGGTGGAATAATGACCTCTCATAAGAGTTAAGATTTTATAATCCAATTAAAGTAATGTATTTTTTCCTTTTTCTTCTTTCTTTTTGAGGAATTTGTTGAGAATCTTTACAAACATGAACACAAGGTTACAGATAAATACAATATGATTTTAGGTAATATTTTTCTGCAAATAATCATTATAATATTATTGCATCTCTTGGATCATATAGGTTGCCACTTCAACTCCATTTATAAATTGAATCATTTTCTAAATATAATAACTTGTCTGACTGATGCATTTCATTAATGGATGCAGTCTATAAAATATATTTTCTGCAAAAATAGTAAATATAATTTTAAGATATTATAATAAAATTATCACTGATCTGATAAGTTTTACACTCTGGGGACTAATTTTTAATAAATAACTCGAGGTAAATGTTGACCTTTAACTTTAGGGAATTAAGTGTAAATGTATCTAAGATCTCGTCAATTGGATAGCTTAAAAGAACAATAAATGTTAACACAAAAGATAAAGATTGTTGGGCTGGGGATTTAGCTCAGTGGTGCCGCTGCCTGTCTTGCAAGTACAAGGTCCTGAGTTCAATTCCTGGTACCAAAAAAACAAAAAAACAAACAAACAAAAAAAGATAAATATTCTTTGAAATATGTTACTGATGTATAACATTTAACTTGCATATTAGTATTCCATATTTATATGCACAAAGAAACTCATTTGTATCTATTAAAATTTAAATCCTGCATTCTCTTTTCTCCTTTTAATATATTAAAAGGTTACAGAATGCCTCAAAATCATTTAAGCAATAAAAACATAACCAATATGATTTTAATTCCCATAGCCATGAACTTCATAACAAAATTTCATATAAGAATCTTTATTTATATAGCAGAGTGATGTAAACTTTACACATTTAATCTAGTATGTTTCTCTTTCAATTCTTTTGGAGTTCACAATAATGCATATTTTAAATTGATTCAAAAACTGAATTTAAATAATCTAATCATAATCTTTCAATTTTACATTATTTTACCAAGTATCACATTTGTAGGCTAATTTTGAACTCACTATGTAGCCCAGGCTGACCTCAAACTGAGAGAGATCCTCCTGCCTCCGCCTCCTAAGTGCTGGGATTATAGGTGTGCACCAAAACAGCTGTTTGTCTACATCACATTTTTGTAGATGTTATGAAAATTGTAGACATTTAAAACTCTCAGATTAAACCAGCATTATGGGATAGTTTATAATAGTACAGATACAATTTAAAGCACAAGCTAATGTGACTACGTGCTTAAGCCCACAGTAGCTTCTATTGAATACTTGATATCAGTGCATCATTTATTTTTGCCTTAGTTTACTTTTCTTTCATTGTTAAGACAAAATTCTGACCCCCAAAGTTAAAGTGGGAAAAGTTTATTGTAGCTCACAGTTTGTAGAGGTTACAGTCCACAATTGGCTGGCTCCAAGGCAGAGGGGCACATGGCCGTCAGAAGACAGCAAAAACAAGCAAAGGAACTTAATGGCATCCTTCTGCCCCCTCTTTTTTGAATATATACAATTTATTTAATAAATTAATTTATTTCAGAATACAGTGCCAGAACATGATCCAGTTGAATATGCTAGTAATTAATGTTTGTCATGAAGAACCTGTGAGCATGTCAGGCTGGTGATGCGCCACTACTGCTATTGGTTCCTGGGATTGACACCAGAGCAGAGCTATTATCTGTTCTTCTGCACAGCTAGTGCAGGGAATTCCTGAACAGTTCACCTGTCTAATCCTACCCACCCCCAGCCCACTCACATCAGGTTAAAAAAAAATAACACACCCTGACAGCTAAGAGATACCTATACCCAATCACTCTGCAGGTATGCTTGTTATTAAATTAGCTGATGGCCTGGATAACCCACTCTGGGTCTTTAAAATGGAGAACTACACCACCAGCAGGCAGTTATATACATGAGCCAATGTTAATGTAACACAGAAGTGGAGACGTGTACTGATGAAAGCTCCCCAGACCCGCACAATGAGGGGCTTGCAATTCAAGTCCACCCCTGGTAAATGACCAGTTGGTTGAACAACCTGTTTTCTAGAATGACAAGTATAAGTTAGTAGAAAGATAATACACGTACCTAAGAGTGGAGTTAGACTGATACTGCCACCATCACTTTCCCTGTATGATACCATAGAAATATGGAATACCTTCCTCAGTTATAGCATAGGATCTGGACTTTTTTGCCCTTTTATCTTATCCAGAGTACTTAGGGCAGGTAGCACTTGAATTCTTAATCCTAGTACCCTCAAGGCTAGCATTGCACTCTAGATTTAGCTACCTCTAAAAAAACCCCAAGACTTCACTAGGCTCTGAGGAGACAACTAGATACTAATTGTAACAATTTTCATCTGTAATAAAAATTCTGAACTTTGTTAACAATCTTCTCTTTTTTCCCAAAAAGACAACTGCCTAAATCTCCATGTAGAGATTCCAATGTTCATATCATTCTAATAGTACTAGGCCTCCGGAAAATAGCCTTTGTACAAGTGGGAGGATGAGGAACATAATATTCTGGGTTTCTTTCTGATAGAGACTGCATGAACTCCTTTCCTAGAAGATTATTTTTTCAGGGCCTTACCAGAATGATGCAATTTACTAGGTCTGCTAATATGTGACCATATGAAATCAACGTAACCATTTATCAAAGATTCATGGTTATGTTTCTTTCCCATTGGTTCAGGGGTCTATGTTTTAACTTTTGCTCTATAAAGTCTTCTTTTAGTCAGTAGCACTATATTATGTGACTTTCCATTATTCTCCTCTCCTAAGGAGTTTGTATTTTATACAAAAGGAGAAAGTCTACACAAAAAGTGTGACAATGGTTATGTGTGTTTTAATAAGAAATAGTAAGCCATGAAAGAAGGAATGGTGAAGTCTCTACAGAAGGGAATCACAGATTCCTTATATATGAAGAAAAATTTGAGCTGAATCTTTGAAAAACATACACATTCAAAGAACCAGCATTTCTATAAGTACTAAAAGTTAAACAGTAAGTAGCATTAGCAATTTTGAAGACTCAACTAAATAAATATCTGCAGATTTGTGCATAAACCAGTACAGCTTTTAAACAAATTAGAAGTATTATATATCAATCTACTCACTAAAGAACCTTTTAGGAAAAATTTTAAAGGTATATATGCATAGATTAATAGACTTTATAGAAGAAGAATATCCATTTTGTAATACAAATAAATGCGAAGAATATCATCACTGGCCTGAATGATTCCATGGATATTTCCAGATAATTCTCTAAATTTTCCATCTCACCTTTATTTTCACCTAAGGGTCTCATTGCTTTGATCAAAATGTGGACTAGCTGTATTGCTTATAACTAAGACTTGGGAATCATTTAACTTCATCCTATTTTTCAATTTCAAATTTCATTCACTATTTTTGTTGAGCACTCAGAAATACTTGTTATTCACCCAAATGTTACTGCACCGAGAATGAAGGATGTGGTACTGCTATGTTTTCTCATTCTGGGTAGCCTACAATTTTCCTGACTGACTTACTTTTTTCTTTAGTATATCATTTTGTGTAATTTTTAATTTCAATTACCCAAAAATAGCTTTTGATTACATTAAAGTTCCATTTTAACTAAAGATAAAATTCAAATCACCAAACAAGTTATATGATTTTGAAACTGATCACTATTAGCAAAACCATCCAATCAGGAAAGAAACCATTTGTACAAGAGCTGAGGCTTTTTCAGGTCTGATTCGGACATCACAAGATTGCGCTGCTTAAACATAGAAATGGATGCGCACATTATATTGGGAATAAAGCTGAAAAAGTTGATTCCTATTTTAGTCAAATACTTCTTTCCTTCATGCAAGGAGAATAACTATCATTAAAGTCTCAGCAACCAGCATTCCATTAAAAGTTAAAGTCTTTCTGATGTGAATTAAGCAGTTCACAATAGGCAGCCAACAGAAATGAGAGCTGTTAACGTTGTCATGAAAACAAACTTCCGACGAGTATCCACTAGAGAGCATGAGCCCTGAGTGTACATTGTTTATCGTCAAAGACTTGACGAGCTAATAAATGCTGGCAATGTCTTGAGGGTGCTGGAATTCACTGCAGCTGTTGCATTAGTCAGACTTTCCCTTTTCTGAATGCTATAATCCCTTCAATATTGCATTAAATATGTTTTCAATATTTATCTGGATAAGAACGTGCTGAATGTTGCAACAGTTTTATTTTGACGTTTGTCACACAGGAAATTTGGAAAAGGCAGAGGTAACTGCACCCCTATTGTTCAAACTTAATTCGATTCCTTTGCTCACACTATGGGAGAGAACTCAGTAAGGCTTGTGATCACTGTGAGGCGGCCAACGCCAGCAGTTCTGCAGCCAAACCAGGGCTTCGCGCTTGGCCAAACCAACCTCACTGACCTCCTTGCCATCCACGGAGATCTACGTTTCACATTGTAAGCGAGCACCATGTAGTAGAACATAATAAATGGCTCTGGGATTGACTATGTACTGGTCAGTCCAAATCCTTGACAAGCCAAAAATAGAAATAATTTATTAATGTGTCACATATATTTATTAGGTTCTTTATATATTTATACAATCTATTGTTAGCTAATGTGTTCAGTAGTATCTAAGACAAATCATTGCATGGGAATTAAGATGTTTGCATTGTAGTTCTAGATTTGGCATTAAGTTGTAGTAATGTGTCCCTCAAAATCTCTTTTGGATTAAGTTTTGTTTATAGAATAATAAGCATGAGTATGGTAGATGATATCTCTAAAATAACTATTAGCTCAATGGCTGCTTTTATTTAAGACACTCTTGGCTGTGAAAGGTGGTGCTATAAGTATAGCTACTTAGGAAGCTGAGGCAGGAGGATGCAAGTTTAAAGTTTGCTTGGGCAATATTGTGAGACTATATCTCAAAAAACAAAACAAAAATACTGAAACATTTTCATATGCCTAAGATGGATAAATAAAATCTTATAATTTATAGCAGAGCTTCAATTAAATACAATACTTGCATTTTAAAGTAAATGTTGCAATTATAAGACTTTATGGAGAGTGTACAACTTCAAGTCAGAGATACATATTACACAGTTTTGCTGTGATTCACGTTTCTTTCTGATATGGGAGACAGACATACTTTGAGGGACCCGCCTTCAGTTTCAAAAAATTAAATCCACCCTTAGTGATTAGAATGTGTAGAATTTTAGTTTTTCCAAAGCAAGGAAGTGATATTAAAAAAAATCTAAGATGTGAAAAAAAATCTGAACTTTCTATAGCATCATTTAGTTTACCTAATTTGATCTAGATAATTGAGATTCCCAGGCCTATGGAGAATACAAGTAAATGCATCAGTATTATATTAGCTTTCAGTCTTTTTATCTTAGCCTATGTTGAGACTCCCAAAACCCATTTTTCATTGACCACAGTGAATGAATAACTTTAGTATATTACAACATAACATCTGTTGAGGATAATTAAAGGTCTTACAATGAAGTCAAATTTGAGGTTATATATCTTAAAGCTCAAAACTCTTTAGCAACCATTGCTGAAAACTGAGAAACTTCTATCATCAAGAAACTGCAGAGTTTTATAATCCACATGAGTGAACCACGAACTACCTGCCTTTTTGTATTAGCCTCCTTCATTGACTATCATGAAGTCCAGCTCCACTTATGCTGCAAATGGCAGGATTTCACTTTATTTGGGACTGAATAGTGTTCCGTTGTGTACATGTACCATATTTCCTTTGTCCATTCATCAATTGATTGACACTTAGATTAATTCCATCTCTGACCATTGTGAACAGTACTGCAATATTGCAGCTGTCTCTTTCATACACTGATTTAATTTCCTGAAGGATGCATGCTACATATTAATATGTATGAGTTTTACGTTTTTATGTATCAGTTAAAATGAGTTTAATTATTAGTAATTTAAAGAAAAGCTTCTTTCAGCGCACAGAATCACTTTTGACTAAACCATTTAAATCTTTGAAAAGCTTTCTCAAACTATGGAGAACTGGAGAAACTTTTTAGCATGACCTCATTGGCTTACTGTGACTTGATTTTCTTCTTACTTCAGAAATTCTACTTGTAACGTGTAATCTTCTGCTACTCATTCTACTCCATTCCAGCATATGCTGTATGTTTTCCATTTTTATTTCCCATATTTGTTCAAAGTGTAATATCTATCAATATGATCCGATAGCCCAACCTCTGCCTCTTCTCTGAAAGGGAATATATGATTGAATTAGACACACACACACACACACACACACACACACACACACACAAAAGCAGTTCTAGTTTGTTCATGTGTTTTTAGTAGCTCTTACTAATTTTGATTATTTCTATATTTTCTCAGTAGACTCTAAATATTTTAAGGGTTACTATCTTTTACAAAGGCCTTGACATCTTCCCTGGGGTATGTGCTCAGTTGAAATATTTACATTGACCTATTTGCTCACTGATCTACACACCACATAGTGCACACATTTAAAGTACAAACTTCATTAGTCTGTAGTATATCCTTAGAGTTGTACAACTGATAGGATTTTGTCATTATCTTAAAATCCAACTCCATAACCATTAACATTTCTTTTCTCAATACTCCCAACCTTAGGTAGCCACTAATCTGCTTTCTTTTCCTTAGATTTGCCTGTTCTGGTCATTTAAAAAATAATAAATACTATATATGTGGTCTCTTGTGACTGCCATCTTTTACTCAGCATAATTTTTTCAAGTTTTATTTAAGTTTTAGTTTGCAACACTTCATTTTTATATGCCCAGAAACAGTCTATTATAGGGGTATTTTTATTTTATGTTCATGAATTGATGGACACTTTTGTCAATTACACTTTTGGGTTATTATAAATAATTGTTATTAACATCTGCATGTATGTCTTTATGTGGATATGTGTTTCGGTTCTCTTTGTTATATACCAAACAATGGAATTTCTTGGTCATATTTTAACTCTTCAGTTTAAACCTTTAAGGAAAAGCTACACTGTTTTCAAACAAGGTACACTAGTTTGCATTCCTAATAATCATGTGGGAGGATTGCAGATTCTCTACATACTCCCTAATACATCAATCTTTTTATTGTAACCACCGTATAGGGTGTAAAGATGTATCAAATTATGGTTTTGATTTGCATTTCCCTGATGGCTAATAAGACTGAGCATTCTTCATATGTTTAATGGCAACTTGTGTATATTCAGTGAAAGAAATGTTCATGAAAATCATTTGCCTCGTTATTTGAGCATTATAACAGTTGTTAATATAGTCTAGATACAAAATTTTTACAGATCTATTACATAAATACTTTCTAAAATTCTAGAAATTATATTTTTACTGTCATGGTTGTTCTATTCTCTCTCTTTTTTTTTTTTTTTTTTTTTTTGGTACCGGGAATCGAACTTGGGTCCTTGCACTTGCAAGGCAGGCGGAGGAACCACTGAGATAAATCCCTGGCCCTTATGGTACTATTCTTCATAGCACAAAAATTTTATTTATATGAATTTCAGTTTATTTTTATTTTTCATATTTATGTGATTGTTTCTGCTTATTGATCAAGGTAACATTAGGTATTTTAAAAGATAAAATCCAAAATCTTAGTGATTTAACACATTTTTCAGTATTATAAATTTCAAATATAAATTAATTTCAAGGCCTCCTTTGCTAAAGGTAGTTAGCTCTTCCATTTTCAATGAATTGTAGGATTACATGGCATGGAGGATAAGTCAATGGCTTTTATGGCACATTCTTGGAGTGGTCTTTTCATCTTTTCATGTATGCTGTAATAGCCAAATCTCAGATACAGATTCTTACTGGAATACAAACTAGCCTGGGAAATATAGATAAATGTGATCCCAGAAATAAGAGAACTTGTGCTGGATATTTTTATTAATCAATGTTCTCCGGAACAAATGAACCACTGAATTTTCCTTTGAGGAATTCCCACGAGTTTGGAAGTTGACAAGTCTTATGATGAGCTATCTGTAAATCAAAGTCCAGAAGAGTCAGCAGTTTAGTTCTAGACCAAGCCAGAAGGCCTGAGAACTAAGGGGGAAACAATAGTGTAAGTCCTTGTCTGAATCCAGTTGCCTAAGAATGAGAAATGATACTGAATCGTAGGAGAAAGTAGATGTCTTAGTGCAGGTGGAGGGAGCAAATTCACACATCTTCTATTTTATTTTCTTCTACTAAAGTCCTCAGGGATTGGATGACACTAATACTGGTGAGGGCATCATCTTTACTGAGCATACCGATTCAAGCGCTCATCTCTTCTTGAAATGCCTCTCAGACACACCCAGACATATGTTTGACTCTCCATTAGTGGACATCCATGAGTTAAGTCAAGCTGACAGTAAATTAATCATCACAGTGCTCAACTGATTCTGCTTTATTGACCACTGTAATCCATATCCTATTTTTCCTGCACATACTCATTTGAGAAGGCTTCTGCAATTAAATATCACACAGTGAGTGGCTGAAACAACTGAAATTTATTACCCTCAGTTTTGGAGGTTAAAAATCTGACATCACGTGTTAACATAGTTACTGCCTTTTTACAGCTGTGAGAAATAATCAATCCTATATCTCCCTCACAACTTCTGGTAGTTTTGATGGCAATTTTTGGTGTTCCTTAGTATGTAAGTCATCACCATAATACCTGTCTTCACATCACCTTTTCACTGTATTCATAGCTGTTGTGTACAAGTTTTCCCCTTCAGTAAAGGGCAAATCATATTAGATTATAACCTGTTCTTATGACCTCTTCTCGTTATAACCAATTACATCCCTAACAACTGGTTTTGACAACCACATGGCAAAATGAGTTAGATCTTTAGAGACTGGAGTCAGGAGCACATTTTAACCTAAAAAACTACACAAATAGAGTATACTCACCATGTTGCTAAGAGCGATGAAACATTTTTTATCCCATAATTTACATCTAGTATAAAGTTCAGGTTTATTATATAACACACTGTTTTTCTTATCAGATCCAATATGGCTTCTCATGTTCAAGTGACTTAACTATTAAGTTAGGTTATGTTATGGTTTATATCTGGATGTCCCCTCAAAACGTTGTGCACACATACACAGGGCTTTTAGAAGGTGTTTACACTATGGTGTTCTATACTCACTTTAGATTAGTCCAAGAATGAATGTATAGCTAAATGTGATGGTAAGAAGGCAGGTCTGGTCCTGGATAGGTGTATTTCTCTCCTCAGCACCTCCCTCTCTCTCTCTCTCTCTCTCTCTCTCTCTCTCTCTCTCTCTCTGTCTCTCCTTCCTAGATTCTGTGAAATAAACAGCTCTCTCCCTGCACTATGCTCTTCTGCCAGGGCATTAGACCCTGGAACTGGTAGACCATAAGGTGTAAAACTGATCCAAAATAAATTTCTTCCTTTTAAAATGGTGGGTATCAATTATGTCTCAATCACAAGAAAGTAACTAAGATGGGTTATTATTAAAAAAAAAACTTTCTTGGATTTTATCCTTTTTGCAAGTTGTCAAATTATCCTCACTGAATCACTGGTGGAAAGAGACAGAACAAGACTCTTGGGTCAGAGACAGAGTGCTGGGAAATACAGCACAGCACATAGTATGAGCCTCCTGTTTGCATCAGGAGCTGATGAAACCCCAATTCCCAGGATTTTGGAGTGTCACAAGTTGATGCTGTTCACACTTTGGATCTATATCATAAGAGAAGAATTCTGAGTTTAGGAAACTCCCAGGCTGGAAACAATGCTAATACCAGTTCTTCATATCCCTTTGCTACAGGGAGAGACATTATAGTCATATCTCTGTATTATAATGACCTATTATAATGATAATTATAATAGAGGTCAGTGAGTGAATCTGTTCTCAGTCATGGAGGGAAGATCTATCTGGATATCACAAGAAGCAATTTTGTTCGCAGGAAGAACTTCTTTTTCAATATTTTCCAAGTTCCTAATGACAGCACCCTGGGCTAGTTTTTCTTAATAAGTGTTCTTAAGGACACCTGGGTTTGGGAAAGTATATCTTTCCTTGTGACTTTAGTGTTTACATGGTCACATTTATCAATGCATAGTTGGAGACTTGAACTTTGTTTTTAATTTGAGTTGCAAAAAAATTTTTAATCTAGACCCATACTTCTCTAGCATCACAATTATTTAAAATTTTAATAGGCCCAGTTCACTTTACTCTGCTTAGTTTGAAAAAATAAATGAGCCAATCTAAGCTATACAATTCTGAAAATCAAAATGCAGTTATGGAATAATTCTACCAGATATGAAATGTATGATAAAAATACAGTGATTACAATTGTTATGATCTGGTATGGGGATTTAGCTCATGGTGCCACCCTCCAGCCTCCCAAGCACAAGGTCCAGAGTTCAATCCCTTGTAAAAGAAAAAAAAAAAGTTATGATTTGACTATTTAGATGCATCAGTGTAATTAACTACAAAATTAAAAAATATATGCTAGCATATATTATAATTTAAATTATATTGAGATTTTATTGTAAACAAATGTGATCTTGATAATTTAGTCGTTTGTTTTAGAAATATCTCACTCAAAAAGTATCCTAAAAATCTGAGAATAAGTAAGAAAGAGAAAAGTTGAAACAAAAGATAAATAATATAAAAAATTTCATAATATTATATACAGGAATGTTTTTGCCCGTATATCCAGGTCACAATACCTGCAAGAAAAATTTAAATACAAAACACAGGAAAATAGCTATGCCCATCATGTTCTTCAATATTGTAAGAGCTGCTCTAAATGTAGGGTCCCCTCCAAAAAAAGAAGAAAAAAAATAGTAGCAGAAGAGTTGGTTAAGGGAATGATAAAAACATTTACAGTAGGAGAAATAGAATATCTTTTAAATATATGGAAAAATGTGTTCCATTTGACCATTAATGAGATTAATACAAATTAAATCTACATGGAATAGTAATTTCTCCACTATCAGATTGGCAAAACATTCAAAAGTGTCTTGCTATGTTCTTTTAAGGATCTGTTGGAAAACAGACTTCTAAATACATCACAGATGTGAAAGCAAAATTATACGACCTCTGTGGAGACAGCTTGGTATCATCTTACATAATTTCACGTATGTTTTAACTCTGCAACAGTGCCACTGTAATTTATTCTATAGAAACATCATTGCTTATTAGAAATTATGTCTGTGGTGCTAATCATTCCATAACCATTTCTTGATAGTAAGATTAAGAGAAGCACAAATTCCCAGCAATACTGAACTATTAAACAAAATTTTACATCTACATAACAATATAATACTGTATTTAAAAAGAATAAAGAATTTTCTAAGTTCTGATATGAGACATCCAAGATACATTTTTGCTATCTATTTTTTTTTTTACTAGGATCGAACTCAAGACTTGTGTTTGCAAGGCAGACAGTGGAACCACTGAGCTAAACCCCTGGCTCCAAGATATATTTTTAAAATGGGAACAGCAAAGTGTAGGATCATTTGTATTCATTAATATAGTTTCTAGAGTAACTAAAATTATATATTTACATATCTATAAATATCCTTGGCTTAACCTAAAATTATTAAACTGCCACACAAAAAACTCAAAAATATAGTTAAACTACAGGTGATAGGAAGAAGCTTTATAAATAAGAGTAAGAATTTTTCTATATATAATTTTGAAAATTTTTGATCATTATATATATCATGTAAGAACAAAAACAATTACATTTTATTCTTGATCTCAAATTTTGGAAATATTTTTCAAAACAATTGTTAAATTTTAGAAAAAAGAAATGATCTCATATATTGTGGGTGGTCAACTTTTATGGAAGATATTTTCATAACCTATCAAAAATAGATTTGAATATCCTTGGATCCAAAGATTTATTTGCTCTAGAAGTTTGTCTTGTATAAGTACTCACACATGTGCAAAGGTATGTGTGTACAAGGAAATTTGTTTGGCAAGTTTGCTTATGATGAGTTGTAATAAAACAGTGTAAGTACTAAGTGGAGCCAATGTTTTTAGAAATCTATAGAGCCATTAAAAGAAAAAGAGCTTGTCTGGGTATTTTCCAGGTTATACATTTAAAAATAGGTACAAAAAGATTACTTTGTGAAGTTTACTAAAATTTGCATACAATTATAGATACAGGTAGAGACTCATGCATGCACAGATAACTTCTAGAAATATACATGAGAGATAATTACAGCCTTGATGTTTTCCCTGCCCAAATCTCATGTTGAAATTTAATGCAATATGTAAATGAGGTTGAGCTCTTTGGGAGGAAATTAGTATTAAATACAATCCTAGAGAAAATGTTATAAGAAAAGAAAGATAATTGATAAAGGCAAACAATCAAGGGAAGATGTGGCATCCTCTACCAAGTCCCCAACAGGAAGAAGGCCATCACCTGATACAGCCACTAGCTCCTGGACTTCCCAGCCTTCAGAGACATGGGAGAGTTAATCTCTTTTCTTAATAAATTATCCAGGCTATGGTGTTCATCATAACAATAGAAAACAGACTAAGACATTGTCTAATTGTGACTATTCCTTCAAAGAGAACACTGTTTTAGAAGAAAAATGGGTGTAACAATAATTAACTTGACTTTAGGAATACTTACAGCAAGCATGAATACATATTCAAAGTTATAAATTAAATATAGTTCTTTAAATTAGAGAATAATGGACATGGTGAATTTTACATAGGAATTAAAACTATGAAGACAACTCACTATTGGCTTTTGCTTTTTGAAGTCACTGGTGACATTTTGAAAAGGGATTTTAATTAGAGATGGTATAAGAACTTCTTTCAAAGAGAAAATAAAAAAGGATATAAATAACTCCTCCACAGAAATATGCTGTAAACAATAGCAGAGATACAGAGTAGATGGCAATGGCAGTGAGAATCTGAGGATTGTTTTGCCTTTGCTGCGCTGTATGGCATATTTCAAAGTGTATCTTGTTGCCTAGAACAATCCTGAGAGGGGGATTTAGACCTAAGCACCATGAGAGGTTGACTTCTAGAATGCTGTGTCTGTTTCATTATCAGCAAAGTTAGATTGTAGGGAGCAGTGCAACAATCTTAAATAATTCGGAGAAAATATGTTGCTTTATCTTTTAAATTGAAATTTATTTCAGCTCATACATTAAGTTATAAAATGGGATACGATGAGTTTTTTATATGTATAAATATGTAATGTTTAAATCAGATGAAACATACTTATATCCTCAAAGTTTTTATGGTGAAACATTCCAAGTCTTTTCTTCTATATATATATATATATATATAAATATATAGTAAAATTTGTCAACTATAGCCATTCTACTGTGCAAATAACACTTCATAAATGCTTACCCCATCCAATTACACCTTCCTATGCATTTATCAACTTTTCCCCATCCCTGCAGCATGGCTACTCTTCTGAGGCTTTCATAACATTGTTCTATTCTCAACTCCAAGACATCAGTATATTTACGTTCCACATGTGATCAACATCACGCTGTGCTTGTCATTCTGTGACTGGCATATTTAACTTAACATAATGATCTGCAGTTCAATCTATATTGTCACAAATGAGAGGTTTTAATTCATTTTTCTGGCTGAATAATCTTCCACTTTGTTTATGTGCCATATTTTCTTATTTATCTAATTAGTTTGAATACATACTAGATAGTTTCCATTTCTTCATCATTGTGATATAATAAATGTGGATACACACATATTGCCTGGCTATGCTAATTTCACTTCTTCTGGGTATATACCCTGGAATGGCATGGCTGGATCATATAATAGATCTATATTTAATTTTATGACTAGGCTCCATACTGTTTTCCCTGTTGCTTTACTAATTTATATTTCCACAAACAACTTGTAAGAGTTCCTCCAACATCCTCATCAGCCCTTGCTATCTTTTGTCTTCTTGATAATATCTATCCTTACTAGGGCGATAAGATGTATCACTGTGGCTTTTATTTGCATTTCCTTGCTAATTAATGATGTTAAGCAATTTTTAAAGTACCTCTCTTCTGTTTGAGTCTCATTTTGATAAATATCTGTTTCCGTCTATTGCTAATACCTATTAGTGGATACATGTTTTTCAAAGGATCATGGTTTAAGGCTTGGTACCCAGCTTGGCATTATTGGCAGGTGTAAGACATTTTAAAAGAAGGGCCTACTGGGAGGTCTTCAAGTTAATAAGGACTTGGTATGAGACACTGGTCCCTTTGCTCTTTTTCCTTCTTTTGCATTCTGGCCATAAGGTGAATGATTCTATTTTGCCACATGCTCTCTCCATGATGTGCAATTTTGCTACAAGTCCAAAAGTAATTGGCCAATTTATCCTGTACTGAAACATTGAAAATGAATATTTTCTCTTTATAAGTTGATTATCTCAAATATTTGTTATATTGAATAACAGTTGACTAACATAATACATATTTTAATTGGGTTGTTGGTTTTATTGATAATGAGATTCTTGGGTTTTTCTTATATTCTTGATATTAGCCCCATATCAGATACATCACATTCCAAAAGTTCTATCTTGATGCTATTCATTGTATCTTTTGCTGTGCAGAAGACTTTTAGTTTGATATAATCCCATTTGCCTATTTTTGCCTTGGATTTTTGCACTCCTGTGGTGTTTTCTTAAAAAGTCCTTGCCCATTTCAAAGTACTGAAAAATTGGCCCTATGTTTTCTTCTAGTAGCTTTATAGTTTTAGGTCTACATTTAATTTTCTAATTCTTTGTTATTATTGTTGTTGAGTTTTATGATGAAGGAATGTAGGATCTATTTTCATTATTCTTTTTGTGCCTATCCAAATTTCCAAGCATCTTTTACTGGAAAGACAGGCTTTTCTTCAATGTACTGTTTTAGTTCTTCTGTCAAATATTTTCTCTATTTCTATTTCATTTTGTTGACTATTAACGTATACTAGTGATTTTTATATGTTGATTTTGTGTCCTGCAATATCAATGAATTCATTTAATAATTTTTATGACTTTGTATATACAAAATCATGTCATCTTGCAAGCAGAGAAAATTTTTTTCGGTTCCCTTATTACTTTTTCTTCACTGATTTCTCTACCTAGAATTTCTTGTATTACGTTGAATAACAGTGGTGAGATGGGGCATTCTTATCTTGTTCCAGATCATGAGCACATGTTTACCTATTTCTCATTTAATGCGCTTATTTTGTATGGCCTTTATTATGTAAAGTTACCTTGCTTTTTATATTTAACTTGTTAAGCAATTTTTTTTAATTTTATTGAGTTTATTGGTACATTTTAGGGATACAGTACAGTTACATTCATTGTTGGCATCATGTACCTTTACATGGCAAGTCTTGATTCTCATTTTTTCCCCTTACCTCTGCCCTCCCTTCACCCCCTCCTCCCCTCCCCATCTAAAAACACTTTATTTTCATCTTTTCATTCTCTCACATTTTTTTCTTTTCCCTTTTTGTTCTTCCCCTACGCATCACACCTTCCCTACACCTTTAGCTCCTTTCTTCAAATTTCTAAATGTCAGTAATCTTATTAGAATCTTATGCATTGTTGCAGAATATTCACACCAGGGAAACTATTTGGTATTTACACATGTGTGACTTATTTATTTCACTTAGGAGTATATCTTCAATATGTATCCATTTTCCTATGAATGAATGTATTCTCTCGCTCTTTATGGCTGAGTAATATTCCATTTTATAGAAAAACCACAACTTCTTTATCCAGTTTCCAACGGATGGGCAAATAGCACTATATTTCACAGAACTAGAAAAAAGAATTCAAAAATTCGTTTGGAACCACAAGAGACCTAGAATAGCAAAAGCCATTATAGGCAACAGTCACATGGCACCAGGTGTAATAATTCCCAATTTGAAACTATACTACAACCACTGTGATATAAAAACAGCATGGTACTGGCAAAGAAATAGGCCTGAGGATCAGTGGAACAGACTGGAAGACACAAAAACAAATTTTGGAACCACAAGAGACCTAGAATAGCAAAAGCCATTATAGGCAACAGTCACATGGCACCAGGTGTAATAATTCCCAATTTGAAACTATACTACAAAGCCACTGTGATAAAAACAGCATGGTACTGGCAAAGAAATAGGCCTGAGGATCAGTGGAACAGACTGGAAGACACAAAAACAAATGCAGATGTACTCAGCTACCTCATCTTTGACAAAGGAGCTCACCATCCTCAGTGGAGGAAAGATAGCCTCTTTAATAAATGGTGTTGGAAAAACTGGATGTCAACCTGCCACAGATTAAAATTAGACCCTTATCTTTCGCCATGCACTAAATTAAAATCCAAATGGATTAAAGATCTAAATATTAAAACAGAAACATTAAACTTGCTGTAAGGTAAGTTAGGCAGAACTCTGGAAGACATTGGTATAGGAAAAGACTTTGTTAAGCAATTTTAACATGAAGGAATGTTGTTATCAAATGCCTCTGGATCTATTGAGATGATCATATGGTTTTATTTCCTTCATTATATTGAAACAATGCATCATATTTATTGTTTGCATATGCCAAATCGTTCTTTCATCCCTGGAATTTGCTCTTAATACATCGGATATTATAAAAATCCTTTATGTAATCATTTAAATATCATTTTAAGCTTCAGATTAGTTAAGCACTCAAATAAAGAACAAATATGCTAAAATAACTATAGATGTCAAGGTCATAAGCAGATAATGAAATACTGCCTGCCTGATTAATTTTACTTTAAATTCTAATTAATCACTATATATATATATTATTTGAAGCTATATCACTAAACATATTTATCTATATATATTTGCAGCTACTTAAGGTAAAGTTTGAGTAGTTTTTTATATATTTAAATAGAAAAGTCCAGAAGTCCTACTTGACTCTATTAGAAGAAAATTTATAACTATATCTCCTCTAAGTACATATGATAAAAATATTGTTTCATTTTTATAATAATTTCTGAAAAAAATGAAGTTCATTCTACGTAGTAGAATTTGACTACTCAAACAGATCCAGCACAGTTACAAAATGACTTGAATATTAGATAAATTATATTTCTAAATTTGTATTCTAGTCACTAGTGCTGTTCACAAATTACCTTTACAAAAATAATTATAATAACTCTAAATGTGTAGTGCATATTAAATACAATAGCCTGATTAAATTTGCTTTATTTCTTGTGAGTATACCTTGAAAAAAAGGAGAGTATTTTTCTCCTTTATCGATTGAAAAGAGACAAAAAATTCATTTACTTTTTCTGAAAGCCTCAGATTCCGTGTTTTGTATGGAGTTTTTCTTTTTCAAAGAAAACTCTGGTCTTTCAATTTCCAAGGTACTATTAGGAATTGAGAGTATGATTAGCTAGGAAAGAGCAAGACACTTCTATATTATACTACTTAAGTGGAACAAATACAGTAATTGCAGAAAAGGAATAAAATAAGATAGCTAGTTTGTCCATACTGCACTTTCTAAAAAAACAAAAACAAAAACAAAAACAGAAACAAGGGTTTGGCCTTTGAAAGGATCACAGTGGTGGATTTCTAAGCCTTTAGACTAAGCTGCCTGATAAGATTGTCCTTGTTTTTCGGAGGTCCCTGGCTTTACTTTATCAGTTTGTTCTCAATGCGAAGTGACTGAGGTTACCCTTGTAGGGATTCGATCATACCTACCTGTCCAACTTCTGTCCAACTCTGGATAGTAATATTTAGATGAAACTCTCTGATTGGAAATATGTCATTGTGTTGAAATGAAACATCAAAGTTTGGAAATTAAACACTGCCTTAGAGATTCAAGAAGGAAACTCCCAGGGAAGCCTGTGCCTGGCCTCTTTAGGGACTTTGTCCAATATTTTTGTTTTTTCTGTTGACTTTAATCTGGATCCTTTGCTAGAATAAGCACTGAATATATGTATAATTGTTGGCCTGAAGACTGTGAGTCTTTCTAGTGAATCACTGAATTTGAGCATGATCTTAGTTGTTTTAATAGAACAATATAACAAAATTCAACATGAAAGCTATAAGAAATCAGCTACATATGCTGTAAAAAGACATGCACATATTAGCATGGCTTAACTCATAATGTGGTGACCTCATAAACTTAGATAGAAGCATAGTTAATTAAATTTAGCAATTCTGAATGGATCAAATTGACCTAAATAATGGACATTCCTGTGCAGATAATAATGCACTGAAGACCAGAGATAACCTTAAATCACTGGACTGTACAAAACTGAAGAAAAACAGAAGTAAAATGGCCTTTACATGAAACTAAACTGAATTTATCATCAGCCAAACCAATTAGGACAGGCTACTTAATATTGCTATCTGTATAGTTTATGTATATATTTATAAAATTCAATAAAATCTGATTAACCAATGTTATTATTTTCATGACTATACTAAATTAAATTTGAAACAGAAAGTCACACATCTCAAACCATACTTTTCAGTACAATAATTTTATTTGCAGGAGTGTTCCCAAAGCCAATAAATTAAACTGGAGGAAATCCAGATATGTAAATATATCCATCACAGCATCATGAAACTATCAACAATCAAAGTTCAATATTGAAGGATTGGTTGGAACTGTATACAGTAACAGATTTTCTTGATTTATTATTTGTCTACCATTTTATATAAAAACACTAACTCAAAAAGAATATGTAATTGTTTGACTATTTTTTAAATAACTTAAATTGATAGAATACCCTAATATGATAAGCTAAGAAGATACTACACAGTGGTAGAATTTACAGAATTGTTTATAATAAACAATTTATAGTAGCTATTTGAACTAGGACAATATTAAGTAGAGCAAAAAGCATGTTTCAGACACTAATTTCTGCAGTTCCTTGTACTTAGTGTTCACACACACACACACACACACACACACACACATGCTACAAGATACTCCACAACAGAGGATAACAAATTTTCCAGAAAGAGAGAAAGACAGTGACTTGTCAGTAACAAAGATGATTCATACACTCTGATGCTTTAGGAGAACCTTAGCTGTAAGCCCTGGAGCAGGCAGCATTGCCATTACTTTCCTGACTTGGCAAGACTCTATCTTAATGAGTTCTGCATTTAGTGATCAAATAACAGTAGTTAATTTTCTCATGTTATCCTGTCTTAATCATTAGATAGCATTCAGGCTTAATGGAAACGTTTCCTCAGCAGAAAAAAAAGTAACATAAACAATTTATCATCACTCCCTCTGGTCAAACATAAACATTTTCTGGATTGAATATGGAGTTTCCCTGTGGCTTATTGAAATTTACTATATGGCAAAAGCTATGAAACTTTTAAGCTGAATAATTTGTTTTGTGGCACTGTAGAAATATTTATTTTGGATGGAGTGTAATGTTCAGGAAAATTTTTTTAAAATGCTGACTGAGGGATAACTAATGGTGTCAGGAATGGGATGTTTGCAGCAATTTCTAGCCTTATATCTCTATTAGGAAGTATTATCTTACATTCTTTTCTTTATTTTGAGGTCTTATTTGCTGGGGTGGGGCAAAAAACCTTCAAAGTAAACTAATTTTACTCCTATAACATATAGGCATAAACATAAAAGGCGAGGAGTCAAACCCTTACAGGGTCTACTTTCCATCCATCCATATTAGACTCATGCTTTCTTCTACGTGTCTTCCTTACTATACCTGTAAATACATTCAATCATTTTTATTTATAAAAATAGCTGTATACATTTTATTCTTCATATTATTTTTTGCTTAACAAACATATCATGCATATCTCTCCTAGGCATTCAGCATATCCGCTCTTCATCATGACTACATTGTGGATCTATCATGATTTAGTTGTTCACTAAACTTGATGGCAAAATAAGTCATGTCCTCTTCTCTTTCCTCCCAACAATACTGCTGTAAATGTTCCTACTGTGGTATCATTTCTGCAAAAGAGCTTCATATATACACAATGTTCAAATTATTCCCAAATAATTTTTTTCTTGTCAAATTTTGTTTTCATCATAATAATATGTGTGTCTACTCCACTTTGCCTCTGCAAAGAATGTTAGAAATCTTTAAATTGCTTGCTAGTCTGATGGGTGAAAATCTTACTAGTATGGTATATTTATTTGAAATTGTGTATTTCTGTCACTGAATTGTGTCAAAGATGAAATAATACTGGTGATACCTAATTTTAATCTTCTACATGTATGAAAAGAGTATATAGGCAGAGGGATGGGTGGATACATACACATTGATTCCATTTCACCCACAACTGTTTAAACATTAACTATATTCCAATATAATACAAATATTAGCTTATAGCTTATAGGTTGTCCTGGTGATAAAAGGTAATGATGAAATGAAAGAATGATGAAAAGACATTTTTGTGTGAAATATTTTATTCTTTTAATTATGAGCTGTTTGGCATATATGAGGTCCTATTGATGACTTAGGACTGAAGACTGTTCTCAAGCCAGACATGCTCACATGATACATTTCAACTGAATGTCCTCACTTCATGTGGTCTGAACACGTGGGCATTCGGAATGGTGACAACAGGACTTACGTGGAGTCTGCAGCAACTTGTTTTTCAAGTAAAGTCTCTTAGTATTTTCCTAAATTTTGAATTGTTTGGATTCAGTTTAAGCAACATCCCATCCCTCATGCCAGTATTATATTTTTGGCAAACATTAAATTCAGTGAATAGAATGGTAAACAAAGATTAATTATGTTTTTATTTACAAAGCATTTTCTTTCTTTTCCATGTCTTAATCCATATTTTATCCCAAACCAGAATAATAACATGAGTATTTTAGAATTCCCATCTGGAGAAATTTCTAACAAAAATCGAATCTTTTGTTCAAATTTAGTTGTACTTGGAAAATAAGCATGTGTTTAGGAGAAATGAAGCTGAAATGATTATTGGAATTGTGGGAAATTATTTTGCATAACAAATGGAGTCTGAGAGAGTAATATTTTAATTATTTAAGTGCAAAATAATCAGGAACAGACACATTATTCGCTTTTAATTTTTTAAATTTTGTTTTTCTTGAAATCAAGAGCACAATATTCAACAATGTTTTTGTTTCATTTGAATGTTGAAAAATATAGTACTCTTCTTGTATTTATTGTATAGTACCTTTGAAGTACAAGTATGTTCATGAGCGTTACCTTTCCAAAGTAAGCGAAACTTTCCTTCTTCGCTTGCTTTCTTCTTCTTTGCTTTCTTCTTTCCCTCCTTTTCTTTCCTAATTTTTTATTTTTTTTGGTAACGGGGGTCGAACTCGGGTCCTTGCTCTTGCAAGGCAGGCCACCGAACCACTGAGCTAAATCCCCGGCCCCTAAATATTATTTTATTTTTAAGTGAACTGGAGTCCCTCCTTTCTTGGATACATATACACACACCACACACAATAAGTGTGGAGTGGACACTTTTTTGCAAAGTATTCCTAAGCAATTTCATTTTTTACCATTAATCATTAGGGTAAAGTGACCGAGTCATCAATAGTAAGTTATATGAAAGTATCATGTGCTTTTATAAAGCTTTTGAAAGCATACTTCCGGTTTATATTTCCTACATTGTTTAAAACATTGCTGGAAGCCAATGTTTTTTGGCGGGCAGGGATCGAACTCAGGACCTTGAGCTTGCGAGGCAGGCAGCAGAACAACTGAGCTAAATCCCGGGCCCTTGGAAGCCAATTTTTAATCAATATCTATTTTTGCTCTGAATTATTTTATTTATTGGGGAGTATTTCATATTACACTATTCTTTGTTAAATAATAGTCATCCTTTCATCTGAATTTACTGAAGCAAGAGTAAAGAAATATTAGTTGGCAATACATATACTGTCCATCTGATCATATCCTCAGAACAACTCATACTATTTAAAGAAATATTACTTACCTATAAATAATATGGGTTGCTGACATGGAATGGAACTATGTAAAAGCTATTCCTTAAAAACATAGTGATTTATATCATTAAATGTCTCATTTGTGAAAAATGTAAAACCTCACATAGCATGGGAAATAGAAATATGTAGTCATTTAAATTTAACACAAAATTATAATGTATCAAGGTGTAAGCCTTTCACTGACTGACATAGTACATGGAATAATATTTGCTGCTTAATATTTCCATGTTTTAAAATATGAGCATCATTCCAAAATCATAATTTTATGTGAACAAATTAGTGTTTTCTAATATTAAAGTTTTATTTATATATGGCCAAAATGTTTTTGTATTTTGTTTTCCATAAATAATAAAGTGAAAGAAGAAGAAGCAGAACCAGAAACAGAAGAGGAAGGAAGAGGAGGAGAAAGGAAGAAGATGAAGAGGAGAAGAAAGAGAGCAGAAGAAGGAGAAAGCACTTTGTGCTTTGCATTGCTAGGGTCTCACATTTGCTTAGCAGGCATTCCACCTTTGAGCTGCACTCCCCGCACCGTATTTTGTCTTTAAATTAATTGATGATGGTAACAACTAGACCTTGGATCATGGGACAGTATAATTGCTTGTTGAATCATAGGTATAAATTTGGTCAACATTCCACTTTAAGATGCCCATCTGCTCTTCAGATAGCCAGTGCCGGTCCATCACTCATTGCACACTTAGAAATCACAGCCAGGCATTTTCATCTAAACATAACAATTGATTCTGCACTGTGGACCTTCCAAAAATAAGCACAGCTGCGATCTTCATATCTTTGGCAGACTCCCCCCCAGTAATGCACAGCGGTCAGAAATGTTCACTATTCCAAGTTTAAAGTTTGAAAGATCAGCCTTTTGAGAAGCCACAGGAATTGCCTCCTCAGTCTTAGAGTTATAACAAACCATGCATTTCTGCAAGGAGCAACAGCTTCATAGCTGACCAAGTTATCAAAAGCATTTCCCTTAAACATACAAACCAACCTGGGCTGATTCCAAGGGTTTCACCTTAGGTTAGTCAACTGCAATGGATAGCATACATCTTTCTCTGAAGTGTCTAGCACTAATACTTACAGTCAGGGGACCCTGGGCTTCTTTGTCAGGATATAATTCACCATGCTAGATGACCTCATGTACAATTGTCAGGGTGTAACAGAATCCATGCATACTTAGAAATTACTTCGAACATTATGTCCTAAACCAGAGCTATATTTTATCAAGATCATCTAAACCATTGGTGTAAACCATACATTGTTGTAACTAGAAATTAATTTAGCTAATCAGGGTACCCAGAATAACCAAACATTACATTCAAACATATGCATCTATTTTTTTTAACTTCAACTTGGTCAGCACACATGCACCATTGCATAAAATACTATGGAATTCATAAAGAATCATGAAGTT